>NW_026899651.1:600000-912076 GCF_033153095.1 Gastrolobium bilobum | reverse complement strand
GCATATATTTGAAATTGAAGTTTAGTGACTTCTATGGTGCAAAAAGGTGTATGAAAAATTCAGATATGTTTGCATTTAAAAATAAAATAAAAAATTCAGATATGTCGGTTGATGTAATTCCATTAATGCATGCCAGATGAGAAATATTTATGACATGAGTATTTTGTTATATTAATTATTATGTGTGAAATGTTATGCATTTATTGGCATTCAATTGTATATGGTACACTTAATGGATTTGACGGTATATGATGGTGTTTGATATCCATTAATGCGTGACTTATAAATGTGAAAGTTTTGACTTTATGATTTAGGCAAGTGATAATTCTTGCTTAAAAATGCACTATGTGCTTTGATGGATATAAAAGCCTTATATCTAGTGAAATATTTGATACTATGTGAACTCAAAAGAGCTATCTTAGTGATGGCATGATCAAGGTCAATGGATAACTTTGAATATTGTAAATGACATGATAATTGTATATTATCTTATGGTTAAATTGGATTTATTATTTGATATATGTTAATGTTCAGTAAGAAAGTTAAAGGCATTAAGGAGCGATCGAGGGGAAGATTATAATGACCATTCGAGGAGTTCAGTTTCGAGTGTGATATCATATAACAAATGATTGCTCCTTATGCTTCACAATCCAATGGGATTGCTGAGAAAAAGACCCAGACATTAAATGATATGATCTTGTTGATGTCTGGTTTGTGGGAAAAATTCATTTAATGACAAATTATATATAATCAGTAAAGTATCCCACAAGAAAATTAAGAACACCTCCTATGAAATATGGAAAGGTAGGGAGCCTACCTTGAATTATCTTGAAGTGTAGGGGTGTTTGACAAAGAGCATACCATACGACATATGGAAAAGAAAGAAGCCATCCCTGAAATACTTTAGAGTGTGGGGGTGCTTGGCTAAGGTTGCGGTTCCTAAACCAAAAAGGTTGAAAATCAGACCTAAATCCGTGGATTGTGTATTCATCGGTTATGCACTTAATAGTAGTGCTTATCGGTTTCTTGTGTATAAATCTGACGTTTCAGATATACATGTTAATACGGTTATTGAATCAAGGGAAGTTACTTTCTTTGAAGATGTATTTCCGTATAAGAAAATACATGAATCAAGTGGTAGTAATGATGATCAGGTTGTGATACCTCGAGATGCTACAACTGATACTGATCCTGTAGAGGATGTAGAAGATGAACTAGACGTAGCAAGAGGAAAAGGACCGCTACATCCTTTGGACCTGATTTTATGACATATTTATTAGAAAATGAGTCTCGGACGTATAAGGAAGCTATAACGTCCCTGGAAGGACCATTCTGAGAAGAGGCTATCAATAGTGAGATAGAGTCTATCTTGTCCAACCACACTTGGGAATTGGTAAACTTTCCTCCTGGCAATAAGCCTTTAGGAAGTAAGTGGGTTTTCAAAAGAAAAATGAAAGAGAATGACACTATTGATAAATATAAAGCAAGGCTTGTGGTAAAAGGCTACAGGCAACGTGAAGGTCTCGATTATTTCGATACTTATTCACCGGTTACAAGGATCACATCCATTAGGATGTTGATCGCAGTAGCTGCACTGAATGGATTACAAATACATCAAATGGATGTTAAGACCGCCTTCTTAAACGGCGACCTGGAAGAAGAGATATATTTAGAACAACCTGAAGGTTTTGTTGTTCCAGGACTAGAACGGAAAGTTTGTCACTTAATAAAATCCCTTTACGGGTTAAAGCAAGCTCCAAAGCAATGGCATGCGAAATTTGACAATGTTATGTTATCAAATGGATTTCGAATCAATGAGTGTGACAAATGTGTCTATGTTCGAAATACTGAAAAAGGATTTGCCATTGTCTGTCTTTATGTAGACGACATGTTGATCATGGGTAGTAATAATCAAATGATTAAAGCTACTAAACAGTTACTTAATAGTAAGTTTGATATGAAAGATATGGGGATAGCAGACGTTATCCTAGGTATTAAAATCCATAGAACATCTGCAGGGTTGGCCTTATCACAGACTCACTATATAGCTAAGGTTCTTGAGAAATTCAAAAGTTTGAATATAACTCCTGTGAGGAACCCTGTCGATTGTAATCTTAGTTTACTAAAGAACACTGGTAAAGCTACAGCACAAAAGCTATATGCTCAAGTGTTGGGAAGCCTTATGTATGTTATGAACTGCACCAGATCTGATATTACTTATGCAGTAAGTCTGTTAAGTCGCTTTACCAGTAACCCAAATGAGAATCATTGGAAAGCTATGGTAAGAGTTTTGGGATACTTGAAGTATACTCAGAATTATGCTTTGCATTACGAGAAATACCCCGCGGTTATAGAAGGGTATTGTGATGCAAATTGGATCACCGGCTCTAATGACACTAGATCCACAAGTGGATATGTGTTCACCCTTGGTGGAGGTGCTGTGTCTTGGAAATCGTCCAAGTAAACCTGCATTGCAAGGTCAACCATGGAAGCAGAATTTATTGCTTTAGATAAGGCCGGTGAAGAAGCCGAATGGCTTCGTAATTTTATTGAGGATGTTCCTAATTGGCCAAGACCGGTCCCAGCCGTATGCATACATTGTGATAGCCAAGCAGCTATTGGAAGGGCCAAGAACGTCATGTATAACGGTAAGTCTAGACACATACGTCGTAGACATGATACCGTAAGACAACTACTCTCGAATGGAATCATTTCAATTGACTATGTTAAGTCTAAGGAGAATATAGCGGATCCGTTAACCAAAGGGATTCCTAGAGAGTTGGTCGAAAATTTGTCGAAAGGAATGGGTTTAAGGCCTATCAATTGTTGAGCATTGCGGTAACTCTACCTAGAAGAGTGGAGATCCCATGAACTAGGTTCAAAGAGACAACTAAGTGATGGTCGACTGTTCAAACACTGTGGAGTTTTTAAACTCATACTCATTCCTAAGACAAGGCAGTGTATTTATGAGGGTAAGCACTTAGGCTTTTAATGATTTCTTAATCTGTTGTGTTCAGATGATGTATAGTGAGTTACATCACAAGAAATCACCTATGTGAGTGTGAAGTGAGGGCCGCTTCTATGAGAATTTTACAAAGGCCGATTCTCTAAAACACTCGCAGAACCAGGCAAGTGTCCCACGGTCAAAATGGGCGCAACAAAGGACCAACAATGCTAGAGAAGCAATTGTGTGACTCCTATTGTCTAGGTATACACTAAAGGTTGACGGTTCAAGTCGACCTAGACCACCGATTGACCGAGTATATCCGATAGGTTTTCACTAGAGAAGGTTCAAAGGTAACTCCACCTGTCTCGATGCAGTTGTTTCTCGTTGAGGAAATTACACTTTGCATTTATACTCTTGTGCATTTTTTGTCACGATGATTTGACTTCTTATCCATGTGGGGGATTGTTGGAATTTATATATATATATATATATATATATATATATATATATATATATATATATATATATATATATATACATATTGTATAGACAATCTATTGGTTATGAATAAGAAGTTTGGTAGTGAAAAGGTGTGCCTTTTCGTCGACAAACAGATGTATCTTTTCATCCTAACCGACATGTTGTTTCATCCTAACGGACATGTTGTTTCATCCTAACAGACATGTTGTTTCATCCTAACAGACATGTTGTTTCATCCTTGAATGAGTGTCTTTTCGTGTTGAACGAATGTGTCTTTTCGTGTCCAACAGATGTGTTGTTTCGTCGTCGAATAGGTGGCTTTTGGAACGTGACTTTACGTTGTCTATAAATAGACACTGACACCTTCAGAAAATGGATCCAATTTTTCTGCACTGAAACTCTGCCGGAATTTTTCTCCTTCCGGTTTTGCATGTTCCTTTCATACTCCGGTGTAGTTTCCTCTGGCATTTTGTTGTGTTCGTTTGGGCTGTTGACTGGTAGTGCCGCCACTCTTCAGACGAAATCCGTTCTATCCTGGGAGACAAGTGTCCATCTACCTTAGGCATCAGTGAAGGGGCAAGTTGTCTTAAGGAGACACGTTCTGTGGGCTCGGATTTTATCCTTCTGATTTTGCATATCTGATTCATCATTCTGTCTTTCTCTAATACTTGACAAGTAAGTCTGTTTTTTTTTAATTGTTTATAATTGCACAGTGATAATTCTGATCATCTACCTCCTCCTCTGCTTTATACATGGGTTCAAACCTCTTAGTGATTTAACATCACCCACTGTCTTTAATAACAGGTGTCACTTTGATATATTACAAGTGGTCAGTTTCTTCTTTTTACGTAGTCCTCTTGATTATGAAAAATAAAATAAAAAAAAGAATGAATTAAATACCACCCCACCATGGTCGAATCGATCCCAACTAGTGGGTGTAAGGCATTACTTATCCTCTACCCAAGAGATAAATATCTGCTTATAAAATTAAAATTAAAATGCGAACTGCATGTATAGTTGTGCTGACGATTATAAGATAGGTGCAATAACAATGACGAGGGATGGTAGTAGCTATGGGGCAGAGATGCCAATTAACGATAAGAGTGATAGTGATAGAATGAACAAGCATTTTTTGTTTTTCATAAGATGGTTAAGACTTTTCATTTGAAACAAATTAATAATCATCTCTCATTTGATACGATGCGCAATAGTGGCTATTCTCTTTTATAGTAGATATACCAAAATATTGTTACTCATTTTCATTTCCATAACTTCTATTCTGACTAAGCATAACTTAAAATAATGTTTGTTACTATATATATAATTTGATTAAGAAATTAGTCTCTCTTTTCACCATTAGTAGTTATAATTAAAGGATACTTATGATCAAATATCAATATTAGGGTTGATGTTGGGATAGCATGTCAGTCTATATTAATTTGTAAACCAATATGTGGCTTTATAGATAGTGGGACTATTGCTTTAACCAACAGCTGAGGTAAGGACGGATAGGAGAATCCAACCCATGAAGGGGAAAAAAAGGGCAATATCCTTGAGGAACAACAAAAAGGCGTTTGTGCATTGTTTGAATAGATAATTGTCTGGACCATTTTCACTTGGAAAAAGAAAACCATATCTTACCCCTTTTGTTCCGATTAAACAAATAAAAAATCTTGAAAAAATGTGTGTCATTTTAAATGGTATAAGTTGTGTCATTTCATAGATACAAACACAGAGGTGTGAGTCCCACTGAAAAAAATAAAAATGTGAATCCTACTTCTTTTGTGTCTATGAAATATACAACTTATATCATTTAAAATGACACACACTTTTTTCAAAAATCAAATCTCACCAAGGAATTTGAGCTTTAGAAAAACAAAAATTATCGAATCAGAAAATAATATTAAGTTTTGTTCGATTCTGAGTTGGATTCGAGATTTTTCTCAAAAAAATCAAAATAATAAATTGCTCGGAACAAAAAACTCACTTTTTTAAAAGTTAATGGTTGGTTGACATCTTAGGTATAAAATTTAGGGGGAAATATGTGTTATTTTAAACGACACATATTATATTCTTTCACTCTGATAAAGAGATGAGATTCACATCTTTAAAAAAAAATTTCACTCGTTCTCTCTCTCATGATTTATCTCTTTCTCTCACTTAAAATGACATAACTTTGTGTCATGATACACACTTTCTCCTCAAATTTAAGGCGAAATCGGCTCTCTTGCAAGAAACTTTGGTTTTTCTGCCAATTTTGTTTTTTAAAAAATTTGTTTTAAAAACAAAAAAATATATAAAAATTAATGTGAGGATAACATGAGATTATTTTCTCTAGCTTCTTCTTTAAAATCATCTCCCAAAATCTAATATGCTAACATTTGTTTTTAAATTAGACCGAAAATTTAGGATCTGTTTGGATGAACATTTTTTTAGTCAAAAACAATTTTTTTTAGAAAAAAACACTTCTACTATAAAGTTTATTTGAATGTTTACTTTAAAAAAAAAATAAAAGTTATAAAAAAATTCAAAAAAAAAAAATTGGAATCTAAATTTTTTAACTTAAAAAAATAGAAGTCAAAAATCAAATATTTTTTTAAAAATTAAATAGTTTTAACTTTGGTTTTAATGTTTCTAAAGTGAATGTAGATAAGTTATCTACATTCATTCCCAAAATGATGTCGTTTTGGGTTGAAAAATTAAAAAAATTTATAATGAAAAAAATGATTATAACCCTGAAAAAAATTATAATTACAAAAATACTTTAATTTCTGTTTCAAAACGACGTCGTTTTGGACTCACTATAGATAAGTTCTATGAAGCACCGATACTTCAAAAATCCTAGCGTGTCGTGTCCGACACTTCCCGACACTCCAACACGCGTTATAGAAAATTCAAAATAAGATTTAAAGGTTGCGTTGCGTTGAGTTTTTAGTTTCAACTATTAAATTCGTTGGATTACGATTACTATTTTATTGAGTTTAATATAAATATTTGGGATATCTTATGTTTCTTTGCAAAATTTATGAATATTATAAGTTTATATTTATCTTTTGTTAAATTATTGAATATTAAATATAATACACACTACATAAATTAAAAATATTATTTAATATCAAAACGTGTCCTAACGTGTCAAAATTTAATATTTTTTAAAATTAACGAGTCGGAGTATCGTGTCTTGTGCCCCGTGTCAAAATCGATGCTACATAAGATAAGTTATTTACATTAACTATAGAAAAAGCGAACCTTTTAACTTTTGTAAAACGCACTACTAAAATAAGCAAGAGATAAATTTTTTTTTTTTTTAAGAAATCCATCCTCTCGGTATAAATAAAAAGGATCTCGAATTAAAAAAGAAAAAACGAAGCGATGATGGCACACATGTGGCATCTCGTACGGAAATAACGACAAATGGTGTGATTTGAAAGACATGGAATTCCATGTTGCTGTGCAGCTGTACGGATGAAATATGATTGGAAAAGAAGCCCTTTTCATGGAATCTTTTGAGAGGTGTCCACAATTTTTCTTTTTTAAAAAGTCTAACCGTAGAAATTTTCCGTAAGCAGAAAATGCGATTGCATTAGAAATCTCGAATAATCCGTATGCTTCTTGCTTAGCAAAGTCAGAGGGACAGCAGAATCACATTAATTTGTACAAAGTCATTTTAAAACTTGTATGGACATATGACATATCTACAATACTATTTTTTTTCTTTCTTGTTTAGTTTTTGATTCTTCGTTTTAACTTTTTATTTTTTTTATAAATAATATAAGAAAAGATTATACTTAGTATAAATTTTTTTTACCACTTCTTATTATTAATTTTATTATCAAATCAACGGTTACAAAATATCTTAAAATGAAGGTTATTGATTTAATTTTGATCTAACGGTAATAATATTGATTATAAGAGGTGGTAAGTGGTAACTATTACTTATTCCATAATCTAGTATCGGATTACCAACGAGGTCAATTCAAGTTTATATAAAATATTTATTTATTAAATGGAAACTCATAATTATAAATACCGAATTTAAACAAGTTGTAAATTACATGTCATTAAAACTACTTCTCGTAAAACTGTTAATCCGCAGTGATTAAAAACAAAAAATTTCTGGGCCGAACAACATTGTTAATTATTAGCATGTTGCCGCAGTCATAACGGTGTCGGAAGATGGCACTCTAAGGTCAGAAACAGAAACAACATTAGCAGTGGTTTTGTTATAGAGAAAGTGAGCCACGATCATAGCACTAGGCTCTGCCACTAGCTTCTTCCACGCTTCATTTGCTTCTTCAACACCATGCTTTCGGAACACAGGTGTTGCATCCAAGCGATGAATCTCCCATCTCTTCACATTCCTCAGCCTATGAATCTTCCCCAACTGTTTCCTAGCAAGCTTCCAAGTATTCAACTTCATTTCATTCATTGCTTCTTCCAGTAACATCTTTTTTTTCCCCTCATCTGCAAATGCTTCTTTCCTAAAATACTCATCAAATTCGGGAACACCAATGGCTTTTCTAATCCCTCGTGAGTAATCCCCGTTGGGATTGAAAAAGGGTCTCAGTTCATTCACCATTCCATTCTCAAACATTTGATCAACACGTTCTCCTACATAGGAATGAAGAACAGGCATTGACACGTCCACCCAGAGGCAACAAAAATCGTACCTTGATCGGAACTTGTAATCATCGTCGTCAATTAAGGCCTCAAGGTAGGAGTTGGAGCCTCCAACAATGATTGGAAGCTGTTCACGGCCAGTGATTGAGTCAATGGTTACTAATGACATGTCACAGAAATCATTGGCTGTGAACTCTGTGTTGGGGTTGTGGTTTCCTAGTAAATGGTGGGGTACCCCACGTTGTTCTTCCTTGGAGATTTTGTTTGTGATTATGTCAAGCCCTTCATAGACTTGAATTTTGTCAGAGTTGATGATTTCTGATGGAAAACATGTTGCTATGTCTATGGAGAGCCTTGACTTCCCTGTCCCTGTGGCTCCCATCACCAACACTACCTTCTCTTTTTGAATCTGCCTCCCATTCAATTTTTGGCCACTGCAAGGAACATTTATTAGGGGTTGTCTTAGTCTGCACATTAACATTGACATGGTCATGGTGATCTTATCAACCCAATTTCAAGAAAAAACAATAAAACCAATAAAGAGCAAGAAAATTTAGAACAAAATAGGATAATTAAAGTTGTGGGGAGAATTTTTGATTAGGAAGTGTAACACATCTTCAAAGCTCATAACACAAGAAATATAGTAGTAAATTGAGAATTGAGGAAAGGGTTTGTGGAATATTTATAGCGTAGGTAAGGGCGAAAGAGGTCAAAAGTGTCACTGTATGCTTCTCTGTTGATGAAAATATAAAGAAGTATAGGAATTATTAATTGTCAACTAGAAAGGAAGCTAGTGGGCTTGACAAATATTCTGCCAATGTTTACAAAGAAGCTCTTCAAGGTCTTGTTTATATATGAGAAAACAGTGGGCATATATGGTAGGTTCTATCTTTAGTGGGTTATATGGCAAAGAGCGCCAAATTGCATAAAGAATATTGATGTGATAAGGTACTCTTATTATTCCCTGATGTTTGTTTGTTTAGAATTTTGTCTGTGTGTGTGTATATGTTTTCCGCAAGGCACTATAGGTAGCATTTTATTATTAGAACAGCTTTTCCACTCAGCCTGTCTCACAATTAGATAGGTTAAAATATTATCTTGCTTTATATAATGAGAAATATTTGAATTTACACTTATCTCATATTTTAGATATCTCGTAATTAAAGGACATCATAAGATTATAAATTATCAGAAAATGAATCCGTGTGCTAGAAGGGATCAAATGTACGGCTAATTACATATGCAGTCTCCAACTGTTAAAAAAAAAATTCCCATCCATGATAGATTGATAGGTAACGAATTATAATTGATAAAATATATATTATATGTACTCGTACAAATAATAAGTATGAAGCAGGATAAGTTGATTTAACAGGAGGGTTGACTAAACAAGTTGGGATAGGATATGTTTATAAACTTTTTTTACAAGTTACACTAAGTATGACCAGTCATACTCTCTTGATTGAAGTATGACCGGTCACACTCTCTTAATTGAAGTATGACCGGTCATACTTAGTGTAGTTTGTAAGAGTTCGTAAACAAAAAATTTATAGATATAACCTACCCTAAATAAGTTAGTCTAACATTATAACAAAAATGTTTGAATTCCATTCATGCTGGATGGGACAACACTTCCTCCCTCCAAACATTTGTGTTGAAAAAAAAAAGTATCTTAACTATAGTGATTAGGGTGGAGGTAAGAATTTCCATCTTTTTTTCTTTTGGGAATTAGCCTGCTTGAATTTTCAATATATGATAAATAATCTCCTTGTAATTTCGTGTTTGGTAATTAATTTTCTTAACCTTTCAATATATGACAAATTATTCTTGTAGTTATTTGTGATAAACCTTTAGTTTATCTTGTTTTTATAGACTAAAATAATAAGAATTATCAAGTTAAATGAGTAAAAACTAAGATTTTGATATAAAATACATGAACTTTATGATTTATGAATTAAATAAAATATATTTGCTATTTTGAAGGGATTTGAAGATAAATGTAAACAAATATCAAGATTGGATAGGTGGAGATCAAAACTAGAAGATTTGAAGATCTTATCTAAAGAAAATCAAGATATCAAGTTGTTGAAGAGGGGCTTAAGCCTCCAATCTAAGGCTTAAGCTCCCTGAAATTCCAGAAATTCCAATCAAAGAGCAAAAAGCCACTGCTTGAGGAAGCTTAAGCCCCCAACTCAGGGTTTAAGCGCGAACCAAGAAGAAAATTCAGATTCGAAGAGCGCGCTTAAGCGTGCCACGTGAAAATTCCATGCATAAGCTAGGGGGCTTAAGCGCCCAAGTGGAGGCTTAAGCATCCCAGAAACCCAACTTAGGCCCATCTGAAATAACCATCTAGGGCACGGATTCTTGGCCTACAAAAACACATTTTGGGTCAGAATTAATCACTTTTTCATATTCCTAGAGAGTTCTTTGTACTTGGAGGCAGAGGGAACGCGGAGAAATCCACAGTTCATGTTTGTGAGCGGCGGAGACGGATCAAAATCAAGCTTGCACTGGAGATATTGAAGATTCACCAATCAATTATGGAGTTTGAGGAACCTTTTATATTTTCTTTCGTTCTTGATCTTGCTATGTCTGGCTAAATTCTTAAGTAGTTAGGGTTAGATGAAACTCAATTAATCTGTTATATTTTGAATAATTCTTGATGTTGATTTTCCTTATTATCATTAATGAAATTGTCTTTTCTTAATGCTTTCTGATTAGTGAATGAATTGTCATGCTGCTAGTATGTGTTGGCTAGTCAAATGTCTTGATTTTCATGATGTTGGCTGAGTATATTCCTTGTTAATCATAGATTACGTTGCACTCAATTCTTCCATAAATCCATGAGCATCTAGTTGAAGTGGATAACCATAGAATTGCATAGATTTCATATATGGACTGATTGATTGTGTAAATGGTTGTTGAATTGATTAATAACAAATTAGATGAAGCTCAGGCATGTCATTGACTAATATCATGAAACTGATTGAGTGTATGAGAGCTTTATCCATAATGTAGGTTATATTCTTGAATGTTCTGTTGAGAATAAAATGTGATACACATTTACATTGATAATCAAGAATTAAATCTGGGAATTGTTGACAAAAGATTTACATACAATGCATTGCTGGATATCATTGGTTACAATCATTATACTCCATAAGATAAATGCATTGGTATTTTTTTGGTTTTCAGGGAAAGCAGACAAAGAAGGGCACAAAGACCGGAACCAAGGGTACTACTATATCTGGTAGCAAGAGGCCAAGAGCCTCATCCAGTTATGGTGAAAACATTTTCCTCTCTACTGAGCACCAACAAAGGTATGAACAATGGTTCATGCCTAAGAAAGTGATACCAGAAAAGCAAATTGCTTTGGAAACTTTTGAGGAAGATAGTCCTATAATGTTTATGATCAAGAGGAAGAAGTGGGAAACATTGGCTACATTTTCCACTGCGAGCTCTAGCTCTATTCTGGAGGAATTCTGTGCCAATGTGGATAAAGAGAAAGTCAACACCAACCGAGTAAGTTGGGTGAGAGGAAAAGAAGTTCCATTTGCAGTTGAAGACATAAAGGCTTTCTTGAAAACCTCCTATAATAGACTTGAAGGTTGCAAGTTTAGAACAACCTACAACAAACTCCAACTCACAACCACAAGGAGTTTATACAGGGAAGATATGCCAGATATGGCAGAAAAAGTGAAGAGAGGGATTATTGGATTGTACTCTGCTTGGATAATAAAAGCAGGGTTGGATCATGTGCCTAAAAAGACAGAGAAGCATGACTTATCTGGTGAAGCTTTATTTTGGCATCAGTTCATTAATTCCTCAGTTATACCATCTACTAATCTTATATATGTGAATGTGGAGAGGGCCACACTACTTTATGTACTGATGAGTGACAAGAACCTTGATATATTTTAGATCTTGTCTGATAGGATCATACATGTCATCACAGCCGGCAGAGGCGACCACAGGCTGGCTCACTCCTCTCTGATAATGCACTTGTGCATTCAAGCAGGAGTTGAGATACCACCAGATGAGAATCTGGATATTAAGGTGGCTACCCGCATGACACATGATACATATTGTGATAAGCTTGTTGATGAATACAACAAGCAGATGATTAGAGCTATGGAGTTGTCACCATCTTCTCTCCTTACGAAGAGCCCGCGCTTGTGGCCTCATGCACCTTATGGTCCCCATCCCGAGCACATCCATCCCTCCGCTGCAACACCACAGGCTACACCATCAGCAGCACACCAGGCCACCACATCCACAGCACCTCAGAGACCAGCACCACCACAGCACCTTTATGCAAATTCCCCTGTTATTCTAACCATGCAAGGACAAATTCAGAACATGCAGGGACAGTTTGACCATTTGAGCATGCAGGGTGACTACTGGACACGCATGCTAGAGGGCATCTGTCAAGTCACTGGAGTGGATACGTCCGCTTTTCAGCCACACTTTCCACCACCACCAGCTCCTGAAGAGCCCATTGAGACCACAATCCCTACTAAGCCAGCAGCAGAGCCTACAGAGACACCACAGGCTGCAGGAGGGGATGACATGGACGAGTTGTGGCTTGATGACTGATCACCATTTATTTTTAGTTATGTTTTTAAAATTTCTGTTTTGTGTTGAGACAATTGAGATGTTATGATGTTTAGTTACCTGTTCAGTTATGTTAAATTAATGCTTTAATCAGTGTGAGTGTGTTTTAACTGCGCAGAAGTTCTTATTCTTCGACTAGTTTAGCTTTATTGCTGAGGACAATAATTTTCTAAATCTGGGAATTGGGCGCACCGCATATGATACAGAGGAACCACATTAATGTCTTTGATGTCTTTGATGAATTCATCTGACCAGAGTGATTGTTTTAGACTTGATGTATTGCAAAAACTTGTTGCGAAATCGGCAAGTGTACCGATCGTACGAAGTAATAAAATGATGAGTAGAGTATCGTCTCCACGAGGATTGAGGCACTGAATTTATTATAATTGTTCATCTCTTGTTGGATTAATAAAATTGGTTTAAGAACAATTGTGGTTTGTGAAAAATGAGAACAATTCAAGAAAGTGCAAATAATTCAAATAATCTTTTAAAACTCAAGAACAACAGATTAAAGGTTAAGAAAATAATTGAAAAGAGATCTTGCGATAAAGAGAAGCCAACACCTTAATGATCCCCACCTCGTAACCTAAATTAAAGTTTACATTCAATTATGCAATTGATCAAACGATTCAATATCTTTTATTTGATTGGTTAAGCCCTAATTTCTTAATGACTTTAACCTTATTAACTCTATTAAAATCCTAATCCCTTAGAATTTTTTTTTCAAGTTAAGCCCTTTAAATCAGTGAATCTTTCACGTTTGCGATTCATGTAGCCTATTTCTAGTGCATACATGAACAATTATTTTACCTTTTGTCAGGAACTAGAATCTCAATATCTTTATTGAAAACCCTAACCCTCGCAATCCTAATAGAGTGATCGGTTTTAGAAGAATTATGAGATGAAGAACAAGATAAAATAAATGCAATTGGAATAAATAAATATAAAATTTAACCAAACTACAAGGGGTTCACATCAAGGGTTGTAACCCTTACCACAATAATAAAAGACTAGCCAGACATAGTCATGTCTGACAATTTAAAGAAAGAAAAAGGATTCATGAAAGAATAAAACCAGAAGAAATAGAAGAAGATGAAGAGTCTTGAATCTTCAATTTTCCTCGATGTTGATCTTCAACCTTCAATCCCTGAGCTTTCTCTCCAATTTATATTTTTGATATTTTCCCGTTCCAAGATACCCCCCCTTAGGGTTTCTGACTACCTTTTTATATCTAACTGCCCAATCAGGTCATAATCTTCTCAAAGATTTGATTTAATTTCTGTTTTTAGCAAACTCACTAAATTAGGAATTGTAATCGCGACGCCCGCGCGAGCAGCGTGGATATCGCGCGATCCGCGCGGGCAGGCAATTGACAGCAGCTGCAGTTGGCGTGATCAGCGTGGATTCCACGCTACTGGCTTGAAGAGACAGTGGTGTTGGTCCTTTCTTCCTCAATCTTAGCGCGATCAGCGCCAATGTGGTGCGATTTGCATGGAAAGGCCGTGGTCATGACGCCATCCGCGCCATTCTCACGCTGTTTGCGTGAGATGGATGTTTGCAGCAGTAGCTTTTTCATGCTTTCCTCCTACAAAAACATTGAATTAGAGTGAAAGTGTGTCTGAAGACGGATTATCAATAATTCTTCAAAAATAATAACTTTTATTACTGAATTACTGTCAAATCCTTGTTCTTTTTTCTTTGAAATATCTATATGCCAAAGGCACATCACTTTCTATGAGCTTGAATCTTGTAGATTGATCTTAGGTAAATGTATGACAATAGGAATGTTGGTGCATGATCCGTATCTGACAATTCCATTGTGATCCTTATGATTCTAGGGATAGACATAGGGTTTGGTGCAATCTTGAGATTCTTGAATTTAATGCTTATATTCTTGGGGAATAACTAGGGAACTAGGGTTCTTGAAAAGATATTAGGACAAAAACTTGTTGCGCTCACGGACGGCAAGTGAACCGGTCGTACAAGTAATATAATGTTTAAGTAAAGAATCGTTCCAACGAAGATTATACTCAATCACTAATTCACTACTTCAACTTAAGTTGGACAGTCGAAATTTGATTTGTAACAGGATTTGAATTGAAATTTCAATATTAAAACTAATTAAAAACAATAATTAAGAACAAAAAATTTAAGATTTGAATTAACTAATATAAATTAGACATAGCTAGGGCTTCGATTTCCTTCAATCTCTCGATTATGTCTGAATTCCTTCTTTAAATTAATCGTCCTTAATATCAATCTAATCGATTCTTTCTAATGTAATTAGGGTTCAATCCCTTGTTACCCTAAATCTTGCAAGAACTCTAGTTTCCCGGTTATTCCACAAGAAGATAAGCATTAAATTCAAGAATCTAACGATTACACAGACCCTATGTATATCCTTAGAATCATAAAGCTTACGGTGAAATTATCAGATACAAATCATGCATCAACATTCCTATTTTCTTGCATTTACCTAAGATCAATATATAAAATTCAAGCTCATATAAAGCATTAAGAAAAGATAATTTCATTCATGATAAAAAGAAAAATTAACATAAAGAATTGTTCAAGACATAAACGATTAACTGAATTCCATCTAACCCTAACTACTTAAGAATTTAGCCAGACATAGCAAGATCAAGAACGAAAGAAAATATAAACCCCAAACTCCATAGTTGATTGGTGAATCTTCAATATCTCCGGTGCAAGCTTGATTTTGATCCGTCTCTGCCGCTCACGAACATAAACTGTGAATTTCTCCGCGTTTCCTCTGCCTCCAAGTACCAAGAACTCTCTAGGAACATGAAAAAATGACTAATTCTGACCCAAAATGTATTTTTGTAGGCCAAGAATCTGTGCCCTAGATGGTTATTTCATATGGGCTTAAGTTGGGTTTCTGGGGCACTTAAGCCTCCATTTGGGCACTTAAGCCCCCTAGCTTATGCATGGAATTTTCACATGACGCGCTTAAGCGCGCTCTTCAAATCTGAATTTTCTTCTTGGTTCGCGCTTAAGCCTTGAGTTGGGGGTCATTTTAAAAGATATAAAGTTGTGTCATTTTAAGAGAGAGAAAAAGATAGACAAAAGAGGAGAGAGAGTTGACAAAAAAATAAAGTTATGAGTCCCATCTCTTTGTGAGAGTGAAATGACACAAATTGTGTCATTTAAAAGGATAAATATTTTCCACATATATATATATATATATATATATATTAATTTCCAAAACTATAATAATAGGGTTATTTGCGAGAGTATAAAAGTTAAAGTGGAATTATCCAAAAAAATAAATAAAAAAAGTTAAAGTGGATAATTTATAATTTTAACAAAAACAAACAAAATAGGTTTGCAAGATATTTCATAATTATCAGTTTAAGATGTATAACACTGTCACTACACAATGTCCTTCGTGATTTGATTTGTTCATGTGCACGTGTTACTCACAGTTATGTTGCACCGATACTGACATGGGACACAACATGATATGACACCCCTACACGTTAATTCTAAAAAACATCATATTTTAATTAACACGCTGGGACACGTTTTGATATTAAATAATATTTTTAATATATGTAATATAATTTATATTTAATACATATAACAATCCATAATAAGTCATATAATCAATCAAATATTCAAATTTCATAACATAAATATATATAAAAAAAAAATTTCGTACCTTGTTAATTTTTCATGTCAAATTTCTTAACAGAAAAATTATAAATTATTTTTTATGTTTAGTTAATAAAATAAAATTTAGACTTAAAAAAAAAAATGTGTCGGATGCGTGTCGGAACGTTGATTAGGGGTGAAAGTGGGCCAGGCTGGCCTACAGGGGCCTACGGCCTA
Source organism: Gastrolobium bilobum (assembly GCF_033153095.1). Taxonomy (NCBI): domain Eukaryota; kingdom Viridiplantae; phylum Streptophyta; class Magnoliopsida; order Fabales; family Fabaceae; genus Gastrolobium; species Gastrolobium bilobum. Next base: position 895,563 of record NW_026899651.1, on the reverse strand, counting down.
GCCTATATCAAGTCGGGTTTGGCCTATTACATATAATCAAATAGAACAGGCCCGGGCTTTTAAAGAAGTCTTTTTAGAAAGTAGGTGATAGGCTTTTTTTTACATGTCGGGCCTATAAGCCTCATGCCGGCCTATATCATATTATTTATTTTAAATTAATAAAATAATATTATTCATAGTAGTACCAAATGTCGATAGTTCAATTGGTGCATGTGAACTAAGTAGGTGGTGGAAGGACCTAGGTTCGTTCCCTCACCAATACTATATTTGAGAGTTGCATAAGATCTGTACCAATCTCTACAATACCATAAAAATCAATATTATTGATGCTTATGGTTCTAGCTTGGCTGAAGATACCATCCAAGTGTTAATATACGACGAAGATTGACTACGTTAATAGGTATGACTTAAGAAAAAATAAAAGGTATAAATTTAATCAATTGAAATTATTTTATAATTTAATTATATTCGATTAAATTTTAATAGAAATTTGACTTTATTTTTTATATAAGAGGAACCATCATCTTAGTATATGAGATTTCCTATATGAATCTATTAAAAGATTTTTTGTTTCTTAAGCTTATTTTTTTTGTTTCTATTCTTTATTCTTGTTTTTCTTTTCTACATTTACAAATTGTTTAGCAACTTATGTAATCTTGGAATTATTTTTGTATAGGGGAGAAGATGGAGAGAATTTTTTGGCTACTACAAGCATCATGATGTGTTTGTTGGATTTATGTAGTTATTTTAATTTACATAGTATAGATTTATTTGTTGGATCTGATGAAATATATGTTATTTAGTAGAGCATTTTACTTTTGAAAGTGATTTAATGCAAATTGTGATGAGTTTTATTGTGATTCATGTTCTGTTTGGACGTTGAAATTGTGATTTTTGTCTTAGCAACAGAATTTGAGTATTTTGTGAAGATGATTCATAGTTCTGCTTGGAAGTTAAAAATTAATAGGCTAATGTGCCAAGCCGAGCCATTTGTTTTTTATAAACGGGTTAAGTCAGGCTAACAATTAGACTCGTACTAGGCTCAGGCCAGGCCAAACTGAAATTTTCTGGCATAGGCTTGGGCTTTTCGGGGCAAAGTGCGGCTCAGCCCAGCCCACTTTCACCCCTAGCGTTGACTGCGTGTCGGAAAAAGTTGACTGCATGTCAAAAAAGCATGTCAGATCGTGTTAAAGTGTTGACCGCGAGTCTCAAAATGTTAATCGAGTATCGGACGCGTGTCAAAACATATTAGTGTCTGACACATGTTGAACACATTTTTTTTTTTTTTTTCAAATTTCGCGTGTCCGTACTTCTGAGACTCACAGTGACCAATTAACTGGATTAGTGCCCCAAATCTGGCACAACCTTCCAAAAGCATAGAAACGGTGCTGAGAAATAGAACAATGACCCAAACAAAATGCATATCATGTTCTGATGAACTGTAAGGTAAATACTGGGTAACTTTTAAGATTGATACTCACTGTGTCTTAATTTCATGCATGACAACGAAAGTTAGCTATGCCAATAGTATGAAAGGTCGTTTTCTTCGGCAAACACCCTGTTTCATTCCCTATGTCTAACTTTCCGATTCAATGTCAATTTCGCTTGGCCAACGATCTTAATTTGCGAGTGATTACATAAATCCACTACTTGTGGTTTAGCTCGTTACGGAAGTACCTTCAACTATAAGTGATATATATGTCAATGTATTATTATATCATATGTCGTCGTTGATATTCTTCTCTATTAGTGCGGTACAAAATAAGAATAGTTCATATTCCCTCCTCAAATTGCCAATATTGAATGTAAGTATCATTGTTTTGTCCTATATCTCATGCACATCAATAACACATTTATTACAAATTAATTAAAGTCGGTGGTAGATAAATCCAAATAAAAGGTACAAAATGATAAAAATAAATAAAATAATAATGATAATAATATATATAAAAATAAAAGTTAAAATAAAAAGGGTATAAAAAAAGATAAAATATAAATAAATAAATAACACAAAAAAACAAAAAAGGAAAGGAAGCGAAAAAGAGATAAAGAAAAAAAGGGTAAAAGAAGAAGGGGAAATGAAGAGAAAAATGACTTAAAAGGGACCATTTGGAACAAAGAAAAAACAACAAGTCTAGCCCTTGCATATGCTAATAGCTTTTCTCGATTCCGTCCTAAGGCACATTGTTCGTCAATCTATATCTCACTCTATTAAGTCTTGTTTTACTACCTTTTCCCAAGTAAGTTTCAGTCTACCTCTACTTTTCTTTGTGTTGAGTTCTTGGTAACAAACTTTTGTTCTTCTGGGAGCATCCAGGGGACTTTTCATTACGTGCCAAAATCATCTTAATCTATGTTCTCTCATCTTTTCAACTACCGGTAGTACTTCTACCTTACGTTAAATATCTTGATTTCTTATCTTATCCATCCTCGTATAACCACACATCCACCTTAACATCCTCATCTCTGCCACTCCCATTTTATGTTTATGTTGCTTATGTGCTGGTCAACATTCAGTTCCATATAACATTGCAGGTGTTATTGCTGTTCTATAGAATTTTTCTTTTAGCTTAAGGGAATTTTGAGGTCACATAAAAATTCAGAAGCACTACGTAATTTCATTCACCCTACTCTCTGATTCTATGATTTACATCTCCATCAATCTCTTTGTCTTTTTGCAAAATGGATCCCAAGTATCTAAAAGCATATTTATTGGGTACCTATTGACCAAGTAGATGCACCAGATCTTGGTCTACATCTCTTCCCAGAGAAAACTCACACTTCATATACTCAGTCTTGCTCCGACTTAACGTGAATCCTTTAGACTCCAACGTGCTTATCCATAATTCAAGTTTTTTATTAACATCATCTTTTGTCTCTCAATAAGCACAATATCATATGCAAAAAAGCATACACCATGACACTTCCTCTTGAATATCTTTTGTTAGTCCATCCATAACTAAGGCAAAGAGATAAGAACTTAGAGCTGAACCTTAGTATACACCTGCCGTGATAGAAAAATAACTTGATGTTTCATTATGCATGTAAGGAAAAATAAAATAAAATAACGGTGTTATATATGCTGCCCAATTTATTGATTTAAGGAGTAACTTATTGATAAATTTAATGTGCATTGTTTTTGAAACCGAAGCAATTATATTGGTTTGACCTAAAAATCAGTAAATCACCAACATATTAATTAAAAATATCACGAAAAATTTAATAAAATTTAATAAAATTAAATAAAATTAAAATGATTATTGATAAAATACATTTACTAAACTAGATAAATTTGGATGTATTTAAAAATAAAAAATATTTTATCTAGACAACATTGTAAGATCTTTGGACTTTGGTGAATAACGTGTTAACAAGGGACTTCAATATGTTTCTTGTACTATAAAAGAATTTTAAAAATAATTTTCGTTTTCATTTGAACTATTAATAATGAGATTAACTTTTTTTTCTTTCACATACACCAAAAACATTGGTAAAGAGAGATATCTATTTATTTTTCAGAAAAATATTTATGTAGTTACTGCAGATAAGTTATCTATATTTACTCTCAAAATGACATCGTTTTGGGATTAAAATATTAAAAAATTATAATTATAAAGACTATAATAGCCCTGGAATAAATTAAATTTACAAAAATACTATGATTTTCGTCCTAAAACGATGTTGTATTGAATTTACTACAGATAACTTATCTACAATAATTGCAAAAAAAACGAACCCTTTATTTTTTTATCCAAAAATTATTGGTCTAGTGGTATTTCAGTTAGACCCTAACATTTAATTTATCCAAAGTATTGGGGGTTTGATTTCTCAAAGTCACAACTCTTGATAATAGTAGCTAGAGAGACTCAAATCCGAAACTAGTAGATCCATTAGTGTTTCAAATACAAATCAGTATCTAAAAAAAGTGTTGCTTTTTGTTAACATTGGTTGATTTGGTTGAATTTAAATGAAAATAGAAATTGAAACAATTTAATTTGATCAAATTGGGTAACTAGGGTAGTTTAAGTTTAATTAAGTTGGAAAAAAAATCTAATATCTGAACCCATTAAAAGTGGGTTAATTTGGACTCAACAAAATCAGTTTAACCACCCTACAAATTCTAGGTATAGGTCACTTGATGTGAATATTTTACTTGTGAAGCCTTCGTATGATATCTGTTGCAGGTCAATTGGCACGATTGTAGTTTTTTATTTATTAACTATGAAGAACTACAGTATCTTTTATGTTTTTTCTTTTAAAGCATTGAGATTTAAACTCACCCCACATACACACTACTCAAATTCTTTATCACTAATTCAATACTATTAACTTTCTTTTACGTTTATCAATTATGTATGTATGAGCAGGATTTTTGTGATATTTTTTTTTAGTACTTGATTTTAGCAATTTTCTTTTGAGTTAAATCAATTCTAATTATCTTTTTGAGATGAGTTAGTTCTCCATGGAACTAATCTGAAGGACGGGACGAATGGATCGGAGATGAAGATATTTAAATTCCTCCCAAATATAATATGTGAGAATCGAACCATTTTCTTTCCATTTACTCAATTCTCTTATCATCAAATCAGCTACCATCGTTTAAGCAATAATTTATGTATCAACTGTCAAAGAGGTGGGATTTGTTTTTGTTTGACCTCTTTCAATGCGGGGATAAGCATCTTGATTTCAGGAAGGAATGATTAAAAAATTATATATCATTAAGGAATAAAGGTTTTAATTTTCAATTATTTCTTTAAACAGGAAATTGATATATTCTTCGTTCATAGTCACGTCAAAGTCCAAAGTTATTTGGTTATTAAAAGAAGTTATATAGATTAGCCTTTGAAAATATCAAAAGCCACATTCCATGTGTAAAGTCATTATATTAAATAATATCTAAACATATTAATCTGCTTCTGTAGAAATTTAAAAATGAATTGAAATGTGGTAGATTTTTATTTTCTTAATTCTTTCAAAGAATCTCACGCGAAGCAGCATCTTAGGATGTGAAATAATCTGGAAAAAAGGGAGCGCATTCATTAGCTAAATGGTAGGAAATCAAAAATGAAAAATGAAAAAAATAAATAAACAACCAATAATTAAATCATCGTTTATCAATTCATGTTAATTTGTGTGGCAACGAGTTATTCCCTCAAGTAAGTTTTGAAATAATATCGGGAATCTCAGACAACAAAATAATATTTTATCATGAATAATATCTCAGTTTCACTAAAATTACTTTGGGTAGGACCAAATCATGATGATTTTATTAGTTAATTAGAATTAAAGAAACAATGGTTTTTTTAATCAAATAAATCCTCTATTTGAAATATCAGGGTATCATCACATTTGTTCCACAAATTTTTTTAGCCAAATTACCCACTCAATCATGAAAGTGTCATCATTTTAGTCTTTCAAATATTTTTTCACATAATTAGTCGTTCCAAAATATAAAATTATCACTAAATTTATTATTTCATGCCACCAGTTAAGTCTTCTATACAAACAAATTTGGTGACACTTTTCTATTATTGACGGACTAATGTGATGACATCCTGATTTTTTAGGACCAATTTCAATGTTTACTCTTTTTTGTTTTTAGTACAGAATGTTTATTCTTTTTTAATGAAATAAAAATTAAATAACATACATACCAATAAGTAAGTTGTGTGTTGCGAAATCGGCAAGTGTACCGATCGTACCAAGTAATAAAAGGGTAAGTAGAGTATTGTCTTCACGAAGATTGAGACACCAAATTTATTATAACTATTCCTCTCTAGTTGGATAAATAAAAATGATTTGAGAACAATTATGGTTTGTGAAATAATTGAGAACTATTCAAGAAATTGTAAATGATTCAAAAGTTCTTAAAGAAATTCAAGAACAACGGAATAAAAGTTGAGTAAGTAATTGAGAGAATATTGCGGTAAAGAGACGCCAACACCTTTATGATCCCCACATTGTAACCTGAGTTAACATTTACATTCAATTATGCAATTGATCAAACGATTCACTATCTTTTATTTAATTGGTTAAACCCTAATTCCTTAGCGACTTTAACCTTATTAAGCCTATTAGGATCTTAATCCCTTAGAAATCCTTTTTTAAGTTAAGCCTTCGAATCAGTGAATCTTTCACGTTTGCGGTTCATGTAGCCTATCACTAGTGCATACATGAACAATTATCTTACCTCCTGTCAGGAATTAGAGTTCTAATATTCCTATTGAAAACCCTAACCCTCGCAATCCTAAAAGAGTGATCAGTTCTATAAGAATTATAAGATGAAGAACAAGATAAAATAGCTCAATTGACATAAATGAATATAAATTTAACCAAACTACAAGGGGTTCACATCAAGGGTTGTGACCCTTACCACAATAGTGAAACTAGCCAGACATATTCATGTCTGACAAAGTAAACATAAAAGAAAATAACATTCAGAACCTAAAGAAGACAAAGAAGATGAAGATCTTCCGTCTTGATCGTTCGAATCTTTGAAACTCCAAGAAGCTCACAAGAATTCTCCCTCTCTTTGTTGTTTTTCTCTTCCTTGTTTTCAAAAAGTGCTTCATTCCTCTGTTTCTGATCCTTTTATTAGGTTTTGGGAAAACCTCCTTTCAATTGCTTTCCAATTGGGCCTTTTTTTTTAGTAATTCGCATTAGATTAAAATTAAAAGTATCGCCCATGCACTTTGCACCAACTCTGGCGCAATTTGCATGGGAAAACAGAGGGAAATCTGTCAAATGGCGCACTTTGCGCTAGGTCCCGCGCATTTTGCGCCAAGATACAAGGACGAAATGGATCAAATGGCGCAATTTGCGCCAAGTCGCGCGCAAATTGCGCCATCTGGAAAACTGCACTTCTCTCATTCACTTCTTTTTTGGTGTTTCCTGCTATTAAAACACATAAATTGAGTGAGAGAATGATTGAGAAGGAATAATCAATATTTCTTGCATTTATGACTTATTTTCACACATTTATGATTAATTCTTTGCTTTATTTAAGCTAGAAAGCATTATATGCTAGACGCACATCAAACAATTCCCAGATTTAGATGTTGTTGTCCTCAGCAATAAACAGGATTAAAACATGGGAAGCAAGATTCAATTAATCAGGCATAACATTGCACCGATAATCATAACGATTACTATACTAAGCATGAATGATTTCCAAGTCAAAACTTAAAACGATGCTTATCAACTTCATTCAAATAGCAGAGTCTAACTAGATTACCCCTCACAAGACATAATATTCGTCATCACTCAGTGTTTGGGGGTATTCATCATCACTCATTCCATCACAGCTGTTGCACTACCATAAGCTTGATCTTATTCTCAAGTTCCTGAAGATGAGGAATTCCAACACATGCATAACCGGTCAAAAAGGCTTCTCAAGGTTATAACTTGGCTCAACTTAAGGTTAGGGTCATTTGGAAAGTAGCTGAATAATCGTTGAGATTGAAACACCATTTTCATTAAACGCAATCATATCTCAATTCAGATTTCAGCTCCACTATTTACTTGAATTCATGATTCATCATTTTTCTCACCTTTTTCTTCATCATTGCTTTTCAATTTTTCAATTTATTTTTCTTTCCTCTTTGAATTTATTTGAGGACTATTTTTCTTTTCTTTTTCCTTTCAAATGCTTAACTTCTAGTGGAGCTTACTTCAATCACTTCTAACTTTTGATTATTGACATTTCAATCTCAATCAAGGTAAGTTTTGGTGGAAGTGGTTTAGACCATTTAATCAGGTAATTGAACAAAAACAGTCTCAAGCTCAACATGGCTAGCAATGGAAAAATTTTCAGGTGGCTATTTGGCCATAAGCTAATAGAATAAAATGCCTTCATCACTTCAATCAACACATGCATGAGAGATAATTAGATCAAGTTCTAGAGTACTACTACAGTGAGGACTCTCTAAAAAAAAAATTAACTGTATAGGCATAAACCTCACCAGCTGTGGTATCAAACTAGACTCTTCCTAATTTCATTCCAAGCATCATTATCCATTATTCACATAAAAATCAACAAAGAGCAATCATAATCTCTATGCATGCTCTATGCAATGCCATGACAATAATACATATCATACAACGCTTCCTTATTTTCAATCAAGAAATTGACTGAGTAGCACCTCTAATCTGAATATGCTTTCACATATCAATTATTACTAAAAATAAAATAAAACAAAAACAAAAAAAAACTGGAAAGGTTAAAATAACTCCCCTGAAGTAGCATGAATTCTCTGATTTTCTGTTGAACTTTTATGTTGTTCCTCTGTATGTGATACCTCAGATAACACATATGCGGCCAATTCCCAGATTTAGAATATTGTTGTCCTCAGCAATAACTAACTAGTCGAAAAATAACTGTTGCGCACGTAAAAACAACACACACATGTGAAATATCAAACAGAAAATAACATGACCAATGTACTGGAGAATTACAACCCAAAGCACTAAAGATGTCTTAATGACTTAAAATTGAACTCAAAAATTAACTATTTTCAAAATTTTAAAAGACTCAACATAATTAAATAAATAAATAAAAAATTTGACTCAAAATTTATTGGGTTGCCTCCCAACTAGCGCTTGTTTAATGTCACGAGCCTAACGTAACCCCCTGTGATTATGGTGGTTGGAAGCATGCTACCATTGATGACCCAATATTCTTGATCCAGTATTGTGTCTTTCCATAATCATATGCACGTGGATGAGGATGAGGGTTCTCAGGAACTTTAAATTTAGTCTTCACATGCTTTTCCTTACTCCTGGATTTTTCCATCTTAACATTTAGCTTGCTTTCTTCATGTCGCTGATGGACTTCCTTCTTTGTGGAGTTTAGTCTTCTCTGAGGTTGTCTCATAAGTTTAACATTGTCTTCCATTAGAATCTTATGAGTACAAAAAGAATGGTTGATGCCCTTCAAATCAGAAATAGACCACCCAATAGTTTTCTTGTGCTCCTTGAGCACTTTCAACAACTTCTCTTCTTCATCCATAGACAACTCTTTATTGATGATAACGGGGTATTTCTCTTCATCTCCCAAAAAGGCATATTTTAGAGTTTCAGGTAACTCTTTCAATTCTGTTTTTGGTGCTACTGTAACTAGATCATTTTCTTTCTTTTCTAGCACCTCAAAAACAACTTATAGCTCTTCTTGTGGAGTATCTTCATCTTGAGCCATCAACTCTTCTTCAAGCACTTGATAATCACTTTTCTCTTCCATAACCACCTCTTCAAACACATTAAGTCTGAAATAATCACTATGATCAGATGAATTCTTCATAGCATCGAAAATATTGATAGTGATTTTCTCATCATTCATTCTCAACTCGAGCTTTCCTTGTTCTACATCAATCATAGCTCGAGCTGTGGTCAAGAACGGTCTACCCAATAGAAGGGGTATTTCACTCTCCTCCTCCATATCCAACACAATGAAATCAGTAGGGAAAATGAACTTGTCAACCTTGACAAGGACATCTTCTATTATTCCATTAGGTCTTCTCAAGGAACGGTCAGCAAGCTGTAAAGAGACCATGGTTGGTTTCATCTCAGAGATTTCCAATGACTTGCATATTGACAATAGCATCAAATTGATGATTGCTCCTAGATCACAAAGTGCCCAACCAACATTAGTGTTGCCTACCGCAATTGGGATGTTGAAACTTTCAGGATCTCGAAGCTTTGGTGTGAACTTCTTCTGTATAATGGCACTGCACTCTTCAGTAAGTGCTACTGTCTCACAATCCTGCAACTTATGCTTTCTAGACAATAAATCTTTCATGAATTTAGCATAGTTAGGCATATTAGCTAAAGCCTCAACAAAAGGAATATTAATATGCAACTTTTTAAACATATCTAAAAACCTGGAATATTGTTGCTTCTGTGCCTGTTGTTTGAGCTTCATGGGATAAGGAGGTTTCTCAAAACGTGAGAAATCCCATTGCTTCTTTTGAACTGCATGAGGTTGTTCCTTTTCTTCTTCTTTATCCTTTTGAGCTTGTTCATCCTTTCTTGTAGAAACTTCAACTTCCTCTTTTTCTAGCTCCTCATTCCTTGTAGTGATGACATTGCATTGCTTCTTTGACACTGCATTGCTCCTTTCTTGACTCCTCTCAGCTAGTTGTCTTGAAAGTTGGCCAATTTGAGTCTCCAAATTTCTGATGGATGCATCTTGATTCTTATGGTAGGCTCTTGTTTCATTCATGAAAGCATCAGTAGTCTGGATATGATCATTTGTGGTCTTGGAAAGCTGCAGCATTGCTTTCTCTAGTTCAGATTGCTCCTTATGTGTAAGCGGAGAAGATTGCAGATAATTGTTGGATTTATAATCCAACCCTCCACCTTGAATTCTCCGTTGAAAATTGCTTCCTTGAGCACCATTCTAATTCCTCTGAAAATTTTGGGTATTATGTGGTGGCCTTGGATCATACCAAACTCCATTGACCTGGAACGGCTCAGCTCCCATGAGTGTTGAGCACTCATTAGTTTCATGCTCTCCTTTGCAGTACTCACAGTTAACTGAATTAACCTGAGCCATAGAAATGTGCATCTTATCCAACTTAGCATTCAGGCTAGCTAGCTGTTGGGATATAATCTTTTGCTCTGCTAGTGACGCATCATTGTTCCCCAGTTGCAGAAGTCCTTTGTTGGTTGAAATTGTTGAACTGGTTGAACTTCCATTGAAGCATTCTCATTCCTTGCCATGTAATCAATCAGCTCCAGAGTTTGAGCCGTTGTCATCTTTCCTATGGTTCCACCGGCTGCACCGTTGACAACCATTCTGGAATCTGGTGTCATTCCATTGTAGAAGACTCTGACCTTCTTGGTATCTGGCAAGTCGTATTGGGGGCATTTTCTGATCAACTCCTGGAATTTGGTCCAGGCTGCACATAAGGTCTCTCCCGGTTGTTGAGTGAAGTTGGTGATTTCATTCACCAACTTATTGTACTTTTCCCTGGAAAAGTGCTCAGCAAAGAACTTGGATGCTAACTCGTCCCATGTTCGGATACTGTTAGGAGTCTGATTGCATCATCGGATACTCCATGATGTTTGGTTGTATCACAGATTCTCAGAAATCTGTCCAAAGTCATGAGGATCTTCATAGTCCTCCCCACCAAAAGGATTCTTCTCCACCAAAGTAATCAGCGACGAATGGATGTCATAGTTGTTGGCATCTATCGGTGGCTTGACTATGCTAGAGTTCAGCCTCGTGAAAAGAGGAGCGAGAATTGACTCCATTAATTCCTCTCCTGGAGGTGGATTATTAGCTGCCATCACTGGTTCTGTGTTTGGCTTAGAAATCGAAGATCTTCCTCCTTTCTTTGCTTGGCTAGCTTTCGATTCTTCTTTGCAGTTTTCTCGATTTCTAGATCAAACTGTAAAGTGTCTCGATTTACTTTACCTCGCATAAACTCAAGCAAAAAGATTAGTAACAAAACAAAATCCAATCAAGAAAATCAAAAGTTATAATAAAATTGGCGTATAGTTTGGGGGAAGCTTTTCTATTTTCTTTCATTCTTGATATTGATCCGTCTCTGCCGCTCACGAACATGAACGGTGAATCTTCCGCGTTCCCTCTGCTCCCAAGTACCAAGAACTCTTCTTGAATGTGTAAAACTCTTTAATTCTGACCCCAAAATGTATTTTTAAGTGTAAAGAATTTGTGCCCTAGGTGGAGACTTCAAGTGGGCTTAAGTTGGGTCTTTCAGGGCGCTTAAGCTTGCTCATTCGCGCTTAAGCTTCCTAATTTACGAATGAAGAATTAACGTTCGCGCTTAAGCTTGCTTGGGCGCGCTTAAGCCTGCTGAGAATTGCATAGAAAATTAACGTGGCGCGCTAGAGAGCGCTTAAGCGCGCTCTTCGAGTCTGAACTTTCTTCTTGGCTCGCGCGTAATCCCTGAGTTGGAGGCTTAAGCGCCCAGAGGCAGAGGCTATTTGCGTATTTAGGAATATTTTGGGGGCTTAAGCTCCATGTTGGAGGCTTAAGCCTCCTTTTCAACAATTTGATGATCTTGATTTTCTTTGGATAGATCCTCATATCTTCTAGTTTTGATCTCCATCTATCATATCTTCACATTTGACTCCATTTATCATCAAATCTCTTCAAAATAGCAAATATAATTTATTTAATTCATAATCAGGTAATGTTCATGATTTTATGTTAAAACCCTAGATTTTGACTTGTTCAACTTAATAATTTATATTAATTTAACCTATAAAAACAAGATAAACTAGAGGTTTATCGGGTATTCAATCCCCGGCAACAGCACCAAAAACTTGTTGTGAAATCGGCAAGTGTACCGATCGTACCAAGTAATAAAAAGGTAAGTACAGTATCGTCTCCACGAGGATTGAGGTACCGAATTTATTATAACTATTCCTCTCTTGTTGGATAAATAAAAATAGTTTGAGAACAATTATAGTTTGTGAAATAATTGAGAACTATTCAAGAAATTGTAAATGATTCAAAAGTTCTTAAAGAAATTCAAGAACAACGGAATAAAAGTTGAGTAAGTAATTGAGAGAATATTGCGGTAAAGAGACGCCAACACCTTTATGATCCCCACCCTGTAACCTGAGTTAACGTTTACATTCAATTATGCAATTGATCAAATGATTCACTATCTTTTATTTAATTGGTTAAACCCTAATTCCTTAGCAGCTTTAACCTTATTAAGCCTATTAGGATCTTAATCCCTTAGAAATCCCTTTTTAAGTTAAACCTTCGAATCAGTGAATCTTTCACGTTTGCGGTTCATGTAGCCTATCACTAGTGCATACATGAACAGTTATCTTACCTCCTGTCAAGAATTAGAGTTCTAATATTCCTATTGAAAACCCTAACCCTCGCAATCCTAAAAGAGTGATCAGTTCTATAAGAATTATAAGATGAAGAACAAGATAAAATAGCTCAATTGACATAAATGAATATAAATTTAACCAAACTACAAGGGGTTTACATCAAGGGTTGTGACCCTTACCACAATAGTGAAACTAGCTAGACATATTCATGTCTGACAAAGTAAACATAAAAGAAAATAAAATTCAGAACCTAAAGAAGAGAAAGAAGATGAAGATCTTCCGTCTTGATCGTTCGAATCTTTGAAACTCCAAGAAGCTCCCAAGAATTCTCCCTCTCTTTGTTGTTTTTCTCTTCCTTGTTTTCAAAAAGTGCTTCCTTCCTCTGTTTCTGATCCTTTTATTAGGTTTTGGGAAAACCTCCTTTCAATTGCTCTCCAATTGGGCCTCCTTTTTGAGTAATTCACAACAGATTAAAATTAAAAGTATCGCCCACGCACTTTGCACCAACTCTGGCGCAATTTGCATGGAAAAACAGAGGGAAAGCTTTCAAATGGCGCACTTTGCGCCAGGTCTCGCGCAAAGTGCGCCAAGCCCGCACATTTTGCGCCAATGCCAGCACATTTTGCGCCAATGCCAGCGCATTTTGAGCCAAGATACAGGGACAAAATGGATCAAATGGCGCAATTTGCGCCAAGTCCCGCGCAAATTGCGCTAGGTGAAAAACTGCACTTCTCTCATTCACTTCTTTTTTTTTTGTGTTTCTTGCTATTAAAACACATAAATTGAGTGAGAGAATGATTAAGAAAGAATAATCAATATTTCTTACATTTATGACTTATTTTCACACATTTATGATTAATTTCTTGCTTCTTTTAAATTAGAAAGCATCATATGCTAGATCTAGATGCACATCATTGTGCGCACTGGTAAGTAAGTTGTGCTCCCAAAAGTGCCCGGATTATAGAAAAATAAATAGCATGCATTAGAGAATAGGAATAAAGGATCCTGTCATAATTTGCGAGATCAATATTCTTGGGGGCTTATGCGTAAAATCATGAAACTTTTTTAAATAGTCATATAACTTTTAAGGAACTTACAATTTTAATTATGGGATAAGTTATATTTACCTTCATTTTTTCTTATCATTTCTTATCATCAAATCTTAATCGTTGATTTTCGCCAATCTAATATTGATAATTTATTGAAAATTAATAATTAATTAAAAAATATGACTTAATAAATTATAACTATTAAATTGACAAAAATCAACGGTTAAAATTTGATAGTAAAAAATGGTAAAAAAATGATGATAAGTATAACCTCCCACCTTAATTATTTATATTCAATATTTACTACTCTTAGTCTTAATATTCCGACACACACGTACATGGATAGATTCAAAGGGCTAGCAATTTCCCTTGCCTCACAAGTTCGTTCTTTTCTATTAGTTACATGTAATGAGATTTTTTTTTAACCAATCCTAATTACTTCTTTGAGACGAGTAAGTTTTCTTAGGTATCCCGAACACTTCGATTGTTTGAACCGGCTATAAGACTAATCCTAATGCCGGGATGCGTCCGCGATTAAGATTTTATGCCTCTCCCAAAAGTAGTATTTGTGGAGATTAAATCGAGGTCCTTCTACCATCTACTCAGCTCCAATACACCAATTAAACTATCAGAAAAATATTTCTGCAGTTACTACATATAAGTTATCTGCATTTACTCCAAAAATAACGTCGTTTTGGGATTAAAAGATTAAAAAATTAAATTATGAAGACTATAATAGCCTGAAATAAATTAAAATTACAAAAACACCATGATTTCTGCCCTAAAACGACGTCTTATTGGACTTACTACAAATAACTTATATGCAGTGACGGCAGAAAAAGCAAACCCTTATACTATATGTAATGAGATTTCCATATTGATTTTTTTATTTTATTTATTTTGTACTAGCTCTTGCACTAATTTGTAGTTGCTCCCTGTTATTTTTAAGAAATTGAAGTAGTCATTGAGTTATTAGATGTATTTTATAATTTGTTTGGTCCATCAGATCAATAAATAAATAATCAAGCAAATGATTTTTTTTTTATTGAAAGAGACACGTATAAATTAATAGCATTGAGTTCAACTTCAATAAAAGTATGATACATTTATTTTCTAAACTATAAAACTTATATTTAAATATTTAAATGCTAAAGTAAATATACATTTTGGTAACATATATACCCATTACAATGGTCCTTTATTTTACTAACTTCAAAGGGGTCCTTCATTATTAATGAATGGCATAATGTGGTCCTTCAATTTGCTTTGAATTGATCATTCAGAATATGGAATATATATTCTTTTGTTTCAGTTTGCAGAGCTTCAAGTTCAATCCACAAACATAGCCAATTTTTTTGGAAATATTTCAATCTGTTCATCGCTTCGCAACTAATCCGATTCGGGGCGGATCCAGGATTAAGGTTTTAAACTCCAAAGGTGGTACTGGGAGGATTCGAACACATGCTCTCTCCCCACCTGCTCAGCTCCCATGCGCCAACTGAGCTACCACCATTTGGTCAAACATAGCCAATTTGATACAGCGTTAAGTCGATTCACCACGATATGTCAGAGTGTGATCCACAAACATTATGGAAGGATGAGGAACAAACCCATTATTCCTCGAGTGTGATCCACTTATATTGCGTTAAGTCGATTCACCACGTAGTAGTTAACGCTAAATAGTAAACACCTCCTAATACAATAGATTTCTGTAGGACACGAAAGCAAATGCCCTCAATAAGAGACGGATTGAGGGGGCGAGTGTGGACCATACCCCTTCCTCAAAAAAAATTTTCTTATTTAATATACATGTAGTTTTTTTTTTTTTTAATGAAAAACATTATGATTTTTTAATTCACTAATGCTTACTTTTGTTAAAGTTTGTTCTCATACTCAACATTTTTTGATGCGTCCTGTCTCAATCATTAGAAAATCATTAGACTCATGTGGATCCAAATAAAGAGAAGAGAGAAAAAGAAAAAATATGGACTACAATATTGTTATGTATCTACGGGTGAAACAATAATCCCATTATTAATTTGTTCAAACATAGTAGGACTTTTCAAATGGTAATCATACTAAGCCAAAAGGATTGGGTTAGTAATTTGGATAGTTTCATAGAGGTCATAAATGTTATTATAACAAACAAAAAACATAATCATACTACAGCAACTGTTAATTCCTCTCATGCTATGTGTCCTGTAGAAATGATCCAAACACTAATAATATATAAGACCATAATGGAGAGTCAACATAAATAAACAAAGCTTTTGGTCAAACAAGTGCACTCCCACCAAACATTTGCACAGCTTCGTTTAAGTCATCAACCAAAGCCATAGGCACCAGGAAAAGACCCTTACTCTCCAGTAGCTGACTGGCTGCTGCTGAATGTTCTTCAACTAGTTTCCCCATTATCTCTTCAAGGGGTTCATTGAGCATCTGTTGATTGATATAATGGCCGTAACCCTGCAAATACAACATACAAGTATTTGATGCGACACCTATTTGCTTGGTGCACAATTTGAGCAAGCACATGTATTCATAGTGATTCTTTTTTCTACTGAAATTAAGGATAAATGTGTACCTCATGAAAAACAAGTGGTAGAGCACTTGATTCAGCTTGCAGTCTACTTCCACTTAGTTCCTGCAAGGAACAATTTCCTTAGCTATTGTGCAACATCTATTTAGTTTGAGATAAATGTGTTGTTTTGATGTTGATTGTGGAACGTGTATCTTGTCTAACTTACTGAACTAATGCTGCCTTAATTTATTGTAGAACGACTATCTTATACTTTCTGCTATCATTGAATAATTAATACGCATGAAGTATGATAATAATAATCAGAAGCACACCCGATACTGTATGCATGTGACTACCTGAGCACGTATTTACAATTGATGACAATATTAGGAGTTAAAAGGTACCTTAATTTGAAGCTGCAAATATTTGACATAGTCAATGATATCGTCCAGTATGTACGCTTCACTACCCTACAAATTAAAATTCAGTTCACGAAGTAAATGTTGTAAAACTCAGTATATATATATGTAAGCAAGCTGCTTAAGTATTACTCCAAACTGAACTCAAAGTAAAACTTTTTGACAATGTTTTGTACTCATGTAAGTGTTTATTCTTTCAGAGATGAATTGTTCAGTCTTATGCATATTCCTAAAATCCACCAATCATAATGACGCTTTTACACATGAGAAAAAAAGAAAAATTTGATTATCTTTTCTAGTGATTCTGTTTGAGAATTAAGAAAACATCACACTATTAATGATAACTTGACAACTTACTAAATATCCAACTATTGTAGACCAACATTTATTGATAAACAAAAGATTACCTCTGCTGGATCTGGAAGCAACTCGTGTAAGGCTTTGAGGTTGTCAGCAATGCGTTGTCTGCGTTGCTATATTGAAGAGTACATGGGTAAGGAAGCAAAATTGTGTTGAAGAAACAGAATAAGATTGTTAGTTGACAAGTATATATTGATGATATCATATATCTGCATTTTGAATTTAGCATGTGCCATTGATTTTGTAATGTAAGGAGAAACACATTAGTGTGGACAAATGGCAAGTTTTACTTACACGGTCAGTGACGCGTGTTTTCTGTTTTGAGGAGCTGCATCCTGGTTTGGGAAGGAAAGCAGGTGCACCAACCATCACCATTGGATCGAGTCGTGAAGTATTGTGGTTATCTCCAACTGAATCTGCTGTCCATGAAGCATGGCTCTATTACAAAAATTATAGTGGAAATTATCATCAGAAATTTCAGTACAATCGAGAAAACTTTAAAATATTTTAACCATTGCATAGGCAAAATCCCTCTTAATGGCATTAACTGACCTCAGCATAAAGAAGATTTTGACTAATTTCAGTTTCAACTTTAATTGCTTTCTCTCCTTCATCAAGTCTCCAAAACCCCACCTGCTGAAAACACAGACCAAAATCTTCAATGAGCTTGAAAGTCAATATTAACTTTCATCACATTTACTTAAATAAATTGATAGCTTTTACCTTCCTAATGTCAATGTTATTACTTAAAGAATCAGCAGGTTTAAAACCATAAGCATTTTCATTTCCATTGACCCCTCCATTACCATCATTGATGCTTCCAACAGGTGGAAAACTGCTCCCAATCATATATTCAGGTGTAGCATTAGGCAGATAAGTTGAGGATTCTGAGAGATATTCAACATAATTATGAGAGGGTTTTGGGAGACAAGTCCAGTGGCTCCCATTCCTTCCAGATGCTGAAATAAAAAATTTTGGGTTTGGAAATAGATGATCCTCAGCTGAATGAGAGACATGGTTGCTGGTTCCTCTAGTGTCACAAGACATTAGTTGCACAGGGTTCTCTTGGTTACTTTGTCCTTCCATTACTACCACATTACAAAAAAGAATAAAAGAAAAAAACTTTATACCATCTGCAACCAAATCATATATGAAAAGGGAGAGAAAAACATACAATAGATTATATACACTATTTAACTAAAAAACAAAAAAATTGTCAAGGCAAGAACTTTCTCACTACCAATAGAAGAGAAGCACAGAAAAGAAAAAGGGTATTATGCAATGTGACAAGATTGAATTTTTTTGGCAGCCAAAGCAATAGTTTTAAGTTTAAAAAAGAAAAAAAGAAGGGAAAATATTGCAGATATAATGAAAAGAAGAAAGAGGGAGAGTGAGTAACCGGGACTAGGGTTTTGTTGCAGAGAGAAATGGGGATGAGAATGCGAGGGGTGCTCTGTTTCTGTTCTGCTTTTTTGTTGCTCTGTTATGGCTGGGTACGTACATGCAACAACGCACACAATGTGCAGTGCTGCCAATTGTACTATGGTCTCTGTTGTCCGATTCGTTTGAAATACCGATTATAACCTCCTTCTTAAACAAAATGTTATATGGGAACTTAACTACCTAAATTATCCTTTTTTTTCTTTTTTTCTTTTTATATAAACTAAGTGCAATTTTAGATTATTTATTAAAATAAGGCTTTTTAAAAATGAGTTTGCAACTTCTGCTATTATTGCAGATGTGCAACGGAGAGAAAAAAAAAAAAGGTTGTGGGATTCACTTTGAAAAACAAAATTACGAGTGTGGAGATAGAAGAGAGAGTGACATGAGAACAACCATCTGTTGTTGTATAAGAAATTTTTTTTTCCTTTAAAAATATGTTTATGGGAGTTGCCAAACACTATAATGTTAGAAAAAACTTCAAGTTAAGCTATTTTTAGATTAGTAACTTTTTTTGTTTTTGGTATCCTGAATAGTAACTTTTTTATTATCATGTATTTGTTTATCTATCCATTTATTAGATTGTATATATATAAAATAAATTTAATGTTTCTTATGTTATAAAAAATAAATTTATTTTTTACATATGTATAAAAATATATAAGATCTATATTTTTTTTCTCTTTTTTTTTTACATTGACTATATACATTTTTATATACGCTACGTCACGAGAAATATTAAATCCATATAATATGTAATAAATAAAGTCCACATATTTTTAGCATTCTTGGTTAAGTTCATGTTCGAGTGGACATTTGCATAACCTGTGGGAGTTTCATTTACTAAAAAATTATTGTTACCATTTTTTTTTTAAATATTTGTTTGCATTTTAGTGTACGGGGATTTCTGGCAATTTTTTTTCCCACTCTACCCTTATCTTCAATTCTACATATTACACACTCAGCTCTTACTCCATTTTTTTCTAACTTGTGTAGCTCCTGTTGGTTTTTTGAAAGAGTGACCCTCCCCGCTTTGTTTTCAACATGCTATGTGAAAATGATAGGTATTGAATATTATGTCTAGTGTATAAATATTTCATATTCAAGAATAAATCTATGAATCTATCTATCATTATATGATGTGATTGTGTTAATTGTGTATTTTATTACTTGTTACATTTGATGTTATGCCTGAATTTTTGAATGGAGTCGTTATTTTGAAAAGAAGTAACTTTTGTAACACTGTTTCAATAAAGTTTATTTTATCAAAAATATTTTTATAAATTTTTTCTAAACATAAGTCAATATAAAGACTCATTTGTGATCAATATTAAGCAGCAGAATCTATAAAAAAAAATTAAGCAGCAGAATTAAGTTTACCCAAAAGTAGGTTTATAAAAATTTAATCCAAAACACATTCTTAGATTTTTACAAAGCCCCCAAACTATCCTTACACAAAAGTTTATCAACTTTAACATTTGCCCAAGATCCCAACCATAAATTTTGACTTTCAAATGCTAAACTTGCACGACCCCTAGTAAAAATTTGGAGCGAGGATATTCTAACTATCAAAAATTCTTATTACTAACTTACTACCCATCACAACATCATTGGATCAAAGAGAGAGAATGTTAAAAAAATTTTGAAGAGAGAGAAAATGTTAATCCAATGGTGATTAGATAAGTAGTAAGTAGATAGTGAAAAATTTTGGGAGTGAGAATATCTCTCCTCAAAAATTTGATACGTTTGAGCTTATCTTGATTGGAAAACATTAATGTAGAATAATTAAAGAATATCCACTGTCATCTCTTCGAGAAAGCCCAGAATACTGGTCCAAAAAAACAGCCCAAGCCTATCTTAGAAGAAGTCAGAAAACGTGGCATATTGAGCCCGATCCATTACGTGCACTTGAAGAACACCATCACTATTCAGGCATAGAAGTATTCCACAAACACAAGAATATTCCTCATCCCCTGATTATTTAAAAAAAAAAAAAAAAACTCTTGTATTGTTATTTTTAAGGGGTGTGAGATTCTGATTTATTGTTGCACATTATCCTAATCCATTTCTTTTCAATCTTCTCTGTGATTTCAATTCCTTGATCTGCTTGTTGCTGCCATCGTCAACTAATCATGGTGCTTCATAGAGAACTCGACCTTCTCCTTTCTCCCTCTTTCATAGACCCTCCACAAGGTTACCATTTTTTCTTTTTGTTTAATTTTTCTTTTTTTAATTCAACTATTGTTCTCAAAGTTCCAAGCTTATACGGAGATTTAATTCGTGCTTCTTGAGTTGATCTTAAAGTTTATTTAATTTTAGAAAATTTGAGCTTTTTGCGTAGGCAGATCGATGTTCTTCATGCTTTGAATTTATGTGGTAATTTTGTTGAAAAATGAACAGGTGACGGTGCGAAATCCAGTGGGATGTCAATTGAAAAGAAGATTGAGTTCCTTGAAAGCTTGACCGGAAAGGTTATTCGTTTGCGCCCATTCACTGATTCTCTGTATTCCATTTGCAACCATACTCATTACTTTTGCTCATTCTGTTTTGAAAAAAACAATTTGTAGTTGTGTCTTAATTTCCCTGGTTTTAATTTCATATATTTTCTACTGTCTCTGTCAACTGTGACATTTTTCAATATTGGTGTCTCATAGCTATTTTCTATGGAAATTTATCCATTGGGGAAACTGATTAACATTATCCTTTTTCTTTTTTTTTTGTCTCGGCCTCTCGGGCCCAAGTATCTGTCGACATTCATGGACTTGCAAAAAAATCATCACATTTAGACATTTGGGTAGTAATCACAATATGAAACCAGTGAGGGAGTGTATGGTGTTTTGGAATTGAGTTGTTATTTTTTAAGGTTTAAATGAAGCAAACCAGAGTTTCTGATTGGTTTCTAAGTATAATAAAAAATCTTGTCTTTTTGACTATTTTTAGTCTTAACTAATTTTAAGTAGTTTAATAATTTTCTTATTTGAATCCGTTTTCTAAATGAACTCATTTAATGAAGATATTATTAGCAGAATGTGTACTCTGTATGTCACTATTGTACTTTAAAATAGCTTATAAGGAAACATTTGCTAACTGCAGTTGAACAATTGCTTTCTACAAATTGACTGTTTTGTGGATCTCACTTCCTTTTATGAAGTTTTGTGTCACATGTAGATATCTATGAGCTGAATTTATGTGTGTCAGTGATATACTGCAAGGCTACCTACTTGTGTTTTTGTTTACATTATATGTGGATCTCCTATGAGGCTGATCTTTGCTATTTGTTGATTTAAATCTTGTAAGCTTGCTTATATGAACGCATACTTGTACTTCTTCAGAGTTATAACAATTACAAGAAATCAATTATATGACTTTATTATCAGCTTACGAATTAACTTGAGATCAACATTACCTGTTTCAGGTCACAAATCGAAGGTCTCGTAGGTGGTTAAATGATCGTCTCTTGATGGAACTAGTACCGCGTTTAAATGCTGAGGAAATTCGAGGCTTATTTGCTCCACCACCTTGGGGTAATTATTTGAGTCAGCTGATGTATGTGTTATTCATTGAATTCATAGCATTTCTATGGCTGCCTATTTTTTGGCTGAGATTATGGTTGCATTTAGGCAAACAAGAATTGAATTGCACCATGCATGAGAGCTTACTAAATTTATGTGGTTTTCTTCTGTGTGTGCATGCTTTGTCACTGTTTAAGTGCATGGAAATGAAAGGGGTCACATTTTCACATTCAAAATTTATGTCAAATCTGCAGGACACTTTGAAAGTTAACTGACTTCAAACTTTCATGATATTTATTATAATTTATTGGTCATTATCCGATTTATTCTTTCTCTCCTTTTTTGTGTTTTAGCTGGTCTTTCCCTTTTTATTCCATGTTACTAATGATTGGGTTCATCTTAAAGGGGGCGAAGTTCCACCTTCAACATTTTGCATGACTAATGTGGAGGAGTGGGACAGATTCAGGAACATAGACATGGATAAGGAGGTTATATTTTCTTCTCTTATTTGTAGACATTATCTTTGAATTTTTTTACTCCTTAAGAAAGCAATTTAGCACACCTGCAATACAAGCAGTACTAATATTACTCATGGCCTTTACTTGTCAGCAATTACCAGTTGTAAATTTAAAATTTCCCAATTTTCTTTAGCAGTTATTTAGGATGGGTCTGAGTGTCATATAGGTTGTGTTGTGACTAGTGTTTACATTGTAATGGTGCTTGAGAGCCTGATAGTGCAGTGAAGGTATGCCGTATGCATGATGTGTATATATATGTAGTGGTTTGTGTGGGTATCGCGCCATGTGTGCATGTGCACATTAGGATTGAGATTAGCTTAGATCTAGCTGAAAGCATAATCTCTTTGCTGATTTCTGTACTTGGTTGGCATATGTAATTGCATTTTTGATTATATCTTCATGTGATGTGATGACAACTGATTAGCACCTCACTATAGGATTTGATTGTTTTGGTAGGTTAGTATAATTCGTGCCCTAGAAAACTCTGTAGAAAAGAGGAAAGGTCACATTGATGCTGACAAGATGGCAGTGTTGAATGGTTGGCATAGAGTTGATTGTAGAACAAGAGAGGCACTTCGCCGCAGCTCTCTTTCTGAACTCATAGAGGGTTATGAGGTATATATCTGAATAGTCATTTACCCCTCTCCATCCCTAAATCACCATGTTACACAGGAAAGGGGCTAATGGGCTATACTATTAGTGTGCTTTCCAATTGCTATAATTACAAATATGTTTCTTGGCATTTACATGGAACATTTTTCTTTTCTTCTTTTAGGAATGTGTACGAGTCTTCATAACAGAAAGCACAGATGGAGATGTTCTTGAACTACGAATTCAGGATCCTTTTCATAGATTGTTACTGCATGGTGTTTGTGAGGTAATATCAGATATGCCACTGCCTTTGTTAATGGTGAAAACTCGATGCTCTATTCCCTGTTAATGTCGAGAAAATTGTGGCACAACTTGGGGAAACTTTTTCCTCCCTCAATGGATTGTAACTTGAAAAACAATTTTTCTTTTTCTTTTTGAATGTTACCCCAAACATCATAATATAATTTTTTTATTTTAAACAAAACAACAGAAAATGTTTCACACCCTAAACATCGGAAAATATTTCCATGAAGATATTTTACATCAAACAAACTAGTGGTTGTGTTTGAGAGAGGGTACTTAATTTAGATGGTAACATCCAATTAATTACCCCCCGGACACATTAACATCCAAACTATCGTTACTGTTGTATATCCCGAGTGTAAAATTTTAATTTTGTTGGAATATTTTGTGAACAGTTCTACAACCTGGCCTCAGATACAGTGACAGATTCGGATGGCGTTGAGTCGTCAAAGATGACAAGGATAAAGAAGAAGAAAAGGGGTTCTCCTGAGCTCCCAAACATCACCCTCGCCCATTTTCTGAAAATGTCCAAGGAAGGAATTTGGTAGTTTCTTCAGCCACAGCAGTTGTCCATACACAATAAAACCTGTGGGCATCCACCCCGATGAACAATGTACAATGTTGTTTATTATTCCAGAACATCACTGTAAATTAGTTCGCCGACCTGTACTTTATTGGTTGATACCACCAGTCAACATAAGTTGTTGATTGTTGGTTTTCAATGTTGTAGCTGATTAAATCTGATTTTAATAAATATCATATTTGAAAGAAATTGGATCTTACATGATTTTTTTTATAGGGATAGGTTATTCTACCTATTATTTTTTTTGCTTATTTTTGTCTACTACCCTTCAATACCGTTAGATTAGAATCTTTAATACCGTTAGATTATAATCTCAATTATATTTTTTATTTCTCTCTCCTATTGAGACTAAATATGATTATAAAATACATGAGACTAAATATGATTATAAAATAAAATTTGTATGTGTAAAATTATTTCACAAAAATAACACAAATATAAAAGGATCTAAGTTTGATAGGTTAAGGAAAAAATGTGTGTCTTTTTACAAAACATTTTTAAGAGAGTGATAGACACAAAGAGATGTAGGTTTCTTAGAAAAAAATAAAATAAATATATTAGTCTCATTTTTTTTTGTCTATCTCTTTTAAAAGGATCTAAGTTTGTGGCCTTTAAAAGGACATAAATTTTTTTCATAGGTTAGTACCGGTGATCGGAAATAAAACATAATATGCTTTTCGGCATTATTATTTAATTTTTTTTAAAGGAAATTAATTATAGTGGTAAGAGAATTTTTAACAATTCTTTGACTACAAAATAATGTAATATAAAGATGGAGTAAGGTAGTATTCGTTGTTTAAAAAAATGTACATTATTAGTGATAAAATCCCAATGGAAAAAGTTAGTGGCGGCTGTGGAGTGGTTGGAGCTTTAACCAGTTTTACCAGTTCGGAGTTGAGACCGCTGTTCGTATGTCGATGGCTAAGAAACCTGTCAAATACTCGGTGGTATGTTCCTCTCTGCCAACTATGTTGTTGTTTTTGTTAATTACCGTGTTATTGTGATCTGAGTTAGATAAGCAGGTGGACGCGTTTACTGAGTCAGCGTTCAAGGGGAACCCTGCAGCTGTGTGTTTCTTAGAGGAAGATAGGGACCATCACTGGTTGCAATCTGTTGCCGCCGAGTTCAATATCTCCGAAACCTGTTACTTAACTCGCATTGCTGAGTCTGATGACAACCTTAACTCGCTCCATGGAAACTCTAATCCCCGTTTTCATCTCAGATGGTTTACTCCTGTTACTGAGGTAAATTGAATGTATTCATGATTATTAATAGCTTCCATTTTCATATTGGATGAAATTCTTTGAGCTCCATGAGTTATTAAATGCCTTATTTAAACTATTAACATTAATAGGAACCTTATGCAGGTGAAACTTTGTGGCCATGCCACATTAGCTGCTGCACACACTCTATTTTCATCTGATTTGATGGATGCCAATATTATTGAGTTTGTGACACTATCTGGAGTATTAACTGCCAAAAAAATCCCGGCTATCAATATCACTGGTGCCTCAAACTTGCAAAATGGTAAAGATGAGGATGGATTTTATATTGAATTGGATTTTCCTGCTGACCCTATTACAGAGGTCAACTTTGATGAGACTTCACTAATTTCTGGGGCATTGAACGGTGCTTCCATAATTGATATAAAGAAGTCACAAATTGGAGATGACTTACTTGTAATTCCTATATCTTCTCTCTTCCTTTTTCATTATTGTCTTGTACACTTAAATTACAGCTTAATTATTTCCAAGGAAACAACATATCCATGCGATACTGGTGTCTGGTGATGACTATTTTTCATTGTTATTTTCTCCTACATATATGTTAATCTGTTTGAATATTAGAAAATAGAACAGTATATATCTCTGTTACGAGAAGGGTATCTAGAAGAGAAAGGCAGCATTCAAATAGGTTGAGGGATTTTGTAGTATTTAGTGGCGTGACATATAAGTATCTGTTAGCTGTAGTATGGTAGCATCCGATGTTTTAGGCTTATTGTAATATTGAGTAGGATAAGGGTGGTTACATTCTGTTGTATTAGTCATGAAGTAGTCATTGCATATATATAGTCATTAGCTATGAATTGTAAGGCATGCAAAAATTGTAATAACAGAATCAGTTTGTTAGTTTCCCTTTCTTTCTCAGAGCTTTCTGCCCAAGCTCTTCTAACAATCTCATGATACACTAATCTTACCTCAAAATAACATGTATGTGTTTTGAGCAATTTGTTTACATCAAACATTATGAAGCTTATCATTTCTCCTAGGTTGAAGTCACATCCGGAAAAAATGTAACAGAAGTACAGCCACAATTTGATGCAATAGTTAAATGTCCTGCAAGGGGGATAATTGTTTCAGGGATTGCTCCTCCAGGATCGGGATTTGACTTCTACAGTCGATTCTTCTCCCCGAAAAATGGAATCAATGAGGTCAGTGGCTAAGAATTATGACTATAATGTTCCTCCAATATATAAAAACAAGTCCAATCTTCCATTTCAGTCATTTATATGGAAATAGAATGAATGAATGAGATTATGTTAAATAACTCGTATTTCCTTTCAGGATCCTGTTACTGGGAGCGCACATTGTGCCTTAGCAACCTACTGGAACAAGAAGCTGGGGAAGTGTGATTTCAATGCTTATCAGGTACTCTTCTTTCACTCATTGTGAATGTCTTTGCCATTGTCGTACTAAATGTAGATTGCATTTGTGAAGGCATCGCCAAGAGGGGGAGTTCTGAATATTCATCTTGATGAGAGGAACCAAAGAGTGCTTTTGCGTGGGAAGGCTGTTACGGTGATGGAAGGGTGTCTTCTGGTCTAGTCATGTTCCTACCGTTGCAGAGATGTTACACCAATATATGTATCATATGACAAGAGTTGTAATTGGAGTGCTGAGATATTATGATACTTTATCACATAAAATAACTTCTCAGCTTT
The DNA here is from genome assembly GCF_033153095.1 of Gastrolobium bilobum. Classification (NCBI taxonomy): domain Eukaryota; kingdom Viridiplantae; phylum Streptophyta; class Magnoliopsida; order Fabales; family Fabaceae; genus Gastrolobium; species Gastrolobium bilobum. The sequence goes on along the minus strand of NW_026899651.1, from coordinate 868,513 downwards.
CTGTATTTGATATGCACAAACCTGGGTGTGGTGTATAATAGTCACATCTGTTGAGTTGAATAAATTGGTCAGGTCTTTGCTTTTGTCAGGTCAAAATTTAAAAAAGAAAGCAAAATAGGAAATAGGAAAGATCTGCATAAGCACCTAATCACGATAAAAGAAAATTTTCAGCATTCATAAACACTCCTTGACAGGACAATAGGTATATATAGTTTTTCTTGGGCCATTTTATGCCTAATGGAGAAGAATTTGAACCTCAAACTTGCAACTTGCCCTAATTAGTTTTTAGTCAGTCCTAGAACGACCTCCAACAACTTTGGGAGCTCTTAATTGGTAGAATGAAGTCATGTTTCATGTCCTTGATTTTTTTTTTTGTTTTTTTGTTTTTTTCCTGTCCATAATGTTTGGGTCCTCGTATCATGTCAAAGAATAATATATCTGGATAGAACAAGTGGATGAAGGTCACTGAAGTGTACCAATAATGAAAAAAGATGACAGAAAAGGAGGGTAACCACTATAGAAATGGATATTAATACATTGTATCCTGTATGTTATCACCATACAGATTATCTATACATGGAAGCTTGATGGATTTTTCTTTCTCATGATTCATTCTTGTACTTCCTCTAAGGTTTAGAAATCTAAATGTCTATGGTTTGTGGTAACAATTTTTATTTTTTTTTAAACCTTCATTCATATCATCAAGTGACTATGCAAACAAAGAGCATATACAGATGATGGAAATTCGGTTCTACCCCCATAAATATTCCTATGTTTGAGAAGGGCACAACCGCACAAGGGAATAATAATGTGTGTATTTGACAAGACTGATAAGAGCGGAATTTATGTCGTGAAGTTAAAACTAAAATTTTACTAATTTTTATAAGAAAGGAATAAGATAAATATATAGTTTTTAAAGGCTGTTTAATTTATACAATTGATTGAGGGTAATAGCCTTGGGGTGTGTCCATTTATTGACTCGATTGGTTTCTACAGACCTTTTTTCAGATTTTTTAATCTTTTAAATTAAATAAAGTTTATTGCTACTCTTAATTATTTTTTTAATTTTTTAACATAATCAGTCAATTTTTATGCTAGTTGCTTAAAATATTTCGTACATTGTTAATAACACTATAAATGTGAACATCAGATACCCCGACACGCTACTTTTTGGAAAAAAATGCATGTCGTGTCACGGACACGTTCTAACACCTGTCCGACATGCGATCAATATTTTAAGACATGCGATCAATTTTCCGATACGTTCCGACACGTTTTTTCGACACGCAGTCAACGTTTCGACACGCATCCGACGCGTTTTTTTTTTTTTTTTTTTACTCTTAATTTTATTTTACTAACTAAACATAAAAAAAATGATTTATAAATCAATTTTTTTCTGTTATAAAATTTGACATTAAAAATTAACAAGATATAAAAAATTATTTTTATTTATATGAAATTTGAATATTTGATTGGTTATACGACTTATTATGGACTGTTATATGTATTAAATATAAATTATATTATATATATATTAAAAATATTATTTAATATCAAAACGTGTCTCAACATATCGAAATATAACATTTTTTAGAATTAACGTGTCGGCGTGTCGTGTCAGTGTCCGTGCATCGTAGAATTGTGAACCAGCTTAAATAATTTAAAAAAATAAAAATAAAAAGCCAAACAGAACACACCGTGGAATCTGGATTGTGTTAGATGATTAAATAGTTTTAACAGTTCAGATATTATGTAGCCACCATGTATCAGGCCCAATGCTTCTAAGCCTAAACGCAGCAAGGCCAGCTCATCACATCTTAAGGAGAGTACATTGACTAAGACACAATGTTTGTAGAATATGGCTCTAGGCTCTCCCTGGTCCCGCAAACCCTTCCCTCTAGTCAATTACATGCAAAGCTGTCTAAATGTTCTTTTGCTCAGTCATCTATACATTTTTTGGGCACGTTCTTTGTAGTATGTATTTCTCTAAAACATTGGGCCTTTTTTACTTGCATTCATCCTTAATGGGCTGATGACTACTATTATTTGTTTGGCCCTATTATCTCTTTGCTTGACACATCAGTTTCTCTTACCTTTGTAAGGTCTTTTAAGCAACTAATTTGATATGGTGTCGTTTATCAATTGTGAAGATTTATTAACCCTTTGGTAACTTAGCTGATGTGTGTGTGGCATTTTTTACACTGATACACTGATATTCATTTCTCTCTCTCTTGTTCTTATCTTCTTGAAAGTTCATCGATTAGGGTTTGTGAGAGAGAGTTTTGGGAAAAATCTAGCTTGTAGAGTGAGTATCTTTACATGCTGTTTTTGGAGATCCTTGTTCAGCTCAACAAGGGGATTCTTTTGATCGGTGCACAATCCTGATTGATACTCAAACGGTGGAGAGGCAAATCTGCAAGGAGGATCGGTGAAGCTCACGGTTGTCAGCTTGGAGATCCAGTGAGAGGAACTACGATTCCTCTACTGTCTAGTGAAGATTGGTGACGTCTATTCCATCCTTTCTTTGGGTTTTGATAATTGGTTACCGATCTGTTAAGCTTGATGTTTTTTCGTTCAAGTTTGTTTGCTCTTGTTGTTCTGCTCTGTATATGATTTTTTCTTCATTTGATTAGTTTTCTTTATCGTTGTATATGCAAGTCATAACTCTATACCTGTGATTCTTGATCTCTGAATAGAGTGTGATATCAGAGGGCGTTTAACCCTCTTTAGGCCCCAGGACGTAGGAAACTCACTAACCCTGAGTTTCTGAACCTGTAAAATACTGGTGTACTGATTCTTTATTCTTTCTTGCTATGTTTCTTGCGTTACTGTTTGTGAAACGGATTTCCCAAATTACAACATTCTTGTATCCGTGAGCGAAGTCTCCCCTGACCCCACGAAAATACATGCTAGTACTGATTGGTTTAATCCATCTTCGATCACCCAACTTGATGCATTTCAAGGACTCTTTAAGGCTACTATCGCATATAATGACCAAGGAAGAGTTTCTTTGGTAATCAAAAGCAATGAATGCATTTACAAGACAACTATGAAAGACTTGTTAACAAGGTCTCAATTTTTAATGAAACCTTTGTACTTGAAACAGATACCTCTGCCATTCTGTTTTATTCCCAAAAGATGCTTACAGCGTTCTATAGTCGTAAACGTTTGCCATTACTTTACTTCGGCATTGATCACGAGAATTTGCATCAAGTGATCCAAACCCAAGAACAATAACGATTCCTTTCTAAATTATTGTACTACCAATATGCCTACCCGTAGCGGATGCTTACTAGAACTCAGATTAATACAAGGAGATGGCTTGAACATGAGAGGGAGAGGAAGAAAAAGGGAAGAGAAGAAATTGAGGGGGGAGAGAATTTGACAACCTTTTCTTCATGATTTTCATTAGTGTTGTCTTATGACATATATACTCACTAAGGGGTGTTAACAGAAAGCTAATAACAAATTCAAAAGGAAAAATTAATAACATCAGAATAGGGAAAATAACATATATGCTCATGTGCCTGATCATAGTCCGACATCTCCTTGGTTTGTACTGTTACAAATACAATCTAAGATGCCAAACAAGCTTGCCAGAAGAGCCTGTTCTTTTCAATCTCATCCACCAACTCTTGACCTGAATCAAATGACACTGAGGATTCCTTGTGTTCTTCTTGCATCTCATCATCTTCACAATATGATGTTCCATAAACCTTATCTTTCTCCTCATCCTGTTTCTTCTCATCATCATCATCATCACCACAAGACTCATAACCATTGAGCTCAGCAGCATTACAAGTATCAGATACATCATAGCTGCAAGATAGAGCATCATCATCATCAACATCATCACCACCAACTCTGGCTATTTCACAAGCATATCCATCCATTTTGGGATCACAATCAACTTCAGAGTCACCAGTGGCTTCAAAATGAATGTAAGAAGAAAATTCCACAGGGTCCTTCCTGTCCATCAACCTGGTAACAAAATGAAGTTTCTTCTTCTTCTTTGTTTTCCCCTTGTTTATTGAGTTTGATGTGTTAGGATCCTACAACAACTAGAAGGGCATTCAAAGCACTCAAACGATAGTAAAATAAGAAGCAAAGTACGTGGGATCTATTGTTTGTGATGGTTTTCTGGAATGGTAGTGCATGCGGCATGCCCAAAAGCAATAGCCAATTAGGATTTCTGCTCACGCTCTTCTAGATGAAACGGTCGATCGACTATACACTGATGTAACGTAAATGGAGCCTTATCTATAGAAGCTGATTTATTATATATATCCTCATATTCTAGAAGGAGGTCTTATTTTGTTTTGTTCCTAGCGTCATAGTTCCATGGTTCACAAGTTAGATCTGTGGGTAATGTCTCGTATGAAATAATCAATTTTCGTACCGACACATAAAAGTGGGCCCATCAATTCTTTTACTTTTTTTTTTTTATTTTAAAAATAGTGGCCCCCACAATTGATTGTCTTTATGACATGACTTAAAAATTTTCCTACAACATAATACTTGTTTTTCTCTAGATCTATATAAGATTTTCTCCGAATCTCTTTCGAAAGTTATATTTACAAACTTTTTTTCTATGACTGATCGGTAATATATTATTGAGTAGAATATTATTGGTCAAACATAATGTAATTTATAAGTTTGTAAAAAAAAAAGTTGTCAATTGTTTTTAAGCCATAAATGAAATTGTCCTCTCTTTTTTCTGATTGATGGAGAATTATATATTCTGTTTGCAACAATTAACAAACATGAAATGATTTACTTTTACCGTTTAATTAAAAGTAAGTTATCCATACTAAAATTGTGAGGTTCAATGAGAGAAAATTTGTTACAGCCTAATTCTAGGAAATTAGCAAATTAAAAAATTGGTTTAAACATGTAACAATAAATTAGCGTTCGGTAAATGTATTAAAATGGGACAAAACATAATATACGAGTTCTAGTGTATATGTGGTTTATTTTAAAAATAGAAGAAAAAAAAAAAAAACAGCTTATAACCAAATAAAATGTTATATTTTTTGTGTTTGCAGTTCCGTGAATGATATTGTGGACGGAAAGCAAAAATTATGGGCTTGCAGGAAACGTAGGGCGGCCAACGTACAAAAAAATCTGGGGTCGCTTTTAAGTTTGAGCCTTTTGACTTATTCTCAGTATTTTCAGATCTCTTCATCGTTGACGCCTAGAATCAATTCAAATGAAAATGTGGTTAAATGCACGGGTTTTATAAGAGTTATGTTGTAGGAAAAATGATTGTGTAATGTTATAGAGATTCGTTTTACGTGCCTTAATTTTTTATTTATTTTTTTGTTTTAAAAAGTGTGGGCCCCACAAAATGTTGTGAGGGTAAGAAAGTTTGTTGTGTTATGTTAAACGATAAAATGAAAACCCTAAATATATTTGTAATTTGTACGTAAAATTTGTCAAGAAAATATCTCCTTTAGCTAGAGCAAACTTAGCGAGGTATGCACGTTGTGTCCCTCGTTTATAAGATATAAAGGTATCGTTGCGTATACATAATTTTTTGTGAATGACAGTGCAATTATATATATATTTTAAAATTGATGTGAAGTAAGATGAAATTTTTAAAAAAAATTAAAAACTTTAACTTTAACCGGTTAAAATATAAAATATAATTTTTGAAATTTTTTGAACGATGGGGGATAACACCCCTAACCAATGTTATTAAATCAGACTAGATTATTAACCTGGCTGGAATATTAAGTTTCTGGATCCAAGTTCAACTAGTGAGTCACATATTTATTCAGATAAGTACAAGCAAATCTAATCCACAAACATACTCAAATACCTATAAAAAAAGTATATCAATTTCAAATATTCTAATATGAAAAACAATAAAGCACCCATCATTTCTTCAACAAATATACAAATCAGGAGCTGTGTTCTCTGGTTGCAGCTGATACCTGGGACCCTGGATTAGCACCTTCTGATAGTCTCAGCGTTCCTGGAACTTTTTTCCCTTTATAGTTTTGCTTTGCTTTGTTTGGGCGTTGACCCTCTATGTACCAAAAAAAATATATATACAAACAAACATATAATACTTGTTTTGTCAAACATTTAACTTCTATCACAAGTATACAACATTAACTCTTTTTGCTATCAAGAGAAAATAAACAAATCAAAATGAATTTGGCAGTTTGAGAGAAAGTATTTGGCATTTTAGGAGGAGTAATGCACAAAAGTTTGCAATAAGCTCTGATTTTTTATTTTATTTTTGTTATTTTTTAAAAAGATGCATGACGTGCCGATCTTTTTATGAACTAACTGGGTCACAGGTTTTGTTAAAAGTCGGTCAAGTCAAACCAATTTTCACCAAGACAATTACATGACCGGTCTATTAATTGACTCAATCCGGTTAGACGATCGGTTACATCTTATTCACCTATGATATCCTCTTGAAATTAATCATGCATTTACCCATGATAACTTTTATGGGAGAAATGATTTTGCATGCCAATTTTCATTTTCAACGAAACTCTACACATGAATTAGTTTCTGCACAAGAGCCAGCCTAATCTGAATACAAAAGATAAAATATGTAAATTTGTCATAGAGAAATATAACAGACAATTATACAAGGTCTTCCAATTGTGTATTCTTTTGGTTTTAGAAATAAATCAGCGAAGTTTTAGTGGGTAGAATACATCATCGCCAATTGCGGCCCAGCCACATGCTTCCGAATAATGTTTTGGTGGACCCCATTCCAACACTTGAGATAAAAAATACATGAGACTAAATATGATTATAAAATAAAATTTGTATGTATATTTATGTATGTTTAAAATTATTTCACAAAAATAATACAAATATAAAACATATTATAGGTTAATATTGGTGACTGGAAAAAAATGTGCTTTTCGGTATTATTATTTAATTTTTTTTAAAAGAAATTAATTATAATGATAAGAGAATTTTTAACAATTCTTTGACTACAAAATAATGTAATATAAAGATGGAGTAAGGTAGTATTCGTTGTTTAAAAAAATGTACATTATTAGTGATAAAATCCCAATGGAAAAAGTTAGTGGCGGCTGTGGAGTGGTTGGAGCTTTAACCAGTTTTACCAGTTCGGAGTTGAGACCGCTGTTCGTATGTCGATGGCTAAGAAACCTGTCAAATACTCGGTGGTATGTTCCTCTCTGCCAACTATGTTGTTGTTTTTGTTAATTACCGTGTTACTTGATCTGAGTTAGATAAGCAGGTGGACGCGTTTGCTGAGTCAGCGTTCAAGGGGAATCCTGCAGCTGTGTGTTTCTTAGAGGAAGATAGGGACCATCACTGGTTGCAATCTGTTGCCGCCGAGTTCAATATCTCCGAAACCTGTTACTTAACTCGCATTGCTGAGTCTGATGACAACCTTAACTCGCTCCATGGAAACTCTAATCCCCGTTTTCATCTCAGATGGTTTACTCCTGTTACTGAGGTAAATTGAATGTATTCATGATTATTAATAGCTTCCATTTTCATATTGGATGAAATTCTTTGAGCTCCATGAGTTATTAAATGCCTTATTTAAACTATTAACATTAATAGGAACCTTATGCAGGTGAAACTTTGTGGCCATGCCACATTAGCTGCTGCACACACTCTATTTTCATCTGATTTGATGGATGCCAATATTATTGAGTTTGTGACACTATCTGGAGTATTAACTGCCAAAAAAATCCCGGCTATCAATATCACTGGTGCCTCAAACTTGCAAAATGGTAAAGATGAGGATGGATTTTATATTGAATTGGATTTTCCTGCTGACCCTATTACAGAGGTCAACTTTGATGAGACTTCACTAATTTCTGGGGCTTTGAACGGTGCTTCCATAATTGATATAAAGAAGTCACAAATTGGAGATGACTTACTTGTAATTCCTATATCTTCTCTCTTCCTTTTTCATTATTGTCTTGTGTTCACAAATTAAAGGTTAATTATTTCCTAGGAAAACAACATATCTATGCCATACTGGTGTCTGGTGATGACCATTTTTCGTTGTCATTTACTCCTACATATATGTTAATCTGGTTGATTATTTGAAAAAGGAACAGTATATATCTCGTGGTTCACTAATCTTACCTCAAAATAACATGTATGTGTTTTGAGCAATTTGTGTACATCAAACATTATGAGGCTTATCATTTCTCCTAGGTTGAAGTCACATCTGGAAAAATTGTAACAGAAGTACAGCCACAACTTGATGCAATAGTTAAATGTCCTGGAAGGGGGATAATTGTTTCAGGGATTGCTCCTCCTGGATCGGGATTTGACTTCTACAGTCGATTCTTCTGCCCGAAATTTGGAATCAATGAGGTTAGTGGCTAAGAATTATGACTGTAATGTTCCTCCAAAATATGATAACAAGTCCAATCTTCCATTTCAGTCCAATATATGGAAATAGAATGAATGAGATAATGTTAAATAGCGCGTATTTCCTTTCAGGATCCTGTTTGTGGGAGTGCACATTGTGCCTTAGCAACCTACTGGAGCAAGAAGCTGGGGAAGTGTGATTTCAATGCTTATCAGGTACTCTTCTATCACTCATTGTGAATGTCTTTGCCATTGTCGTACTAAATGTAGATTACATTTATGCAGGCATCACCAAGAGGGGGAGTTCTGAATATTCATCTTGATGAGAGGAACCAAAGAGTGCTTTTGCGTGGGAAGGCTGTTACGGTGATGGAAGGGTGTCTTCTGGTCTAGTCATGTTCCTACCGTTGCAGAATATGTTGTAATTGGAGTACTGAACTGTTATGATGCTTTATCAAAAAAAATAAAAATCTCAGCTTTCTGTATTTGATACATATAAACCTGGGTGTGCAGTCCGTATAATAGTCACATTTGTTGAGTTGAATAAATTGGTCTGGTTATCACTTTTGATAGCAGATCCTCTACCCCAAATCCCACCCAAAAAAAATAAAATACTTATTATTTTCAAATGGTAAGCAATTGTTAATTTAATTTACAGTTTATTGTTCATATGTATGTATTTTAGCATAATATCAATTTGTTAATTTTCTTATCAGCTGGTGAGATTTTTTATTTCCCTCAAAAGTTGAGAGGTTGAGCCAAATCCCTTCTCTTTTATGGTTGCATTATTGGACATTTATTTTGAAATACTGAAGGAGCATGCGGTTTGAGAGTCTCATTTAGTGATTAGATTCGATTATGAGTGGCAAAAGATTAGAGCATTCAATTTAACTACATCCATGCGAGGTTAATGTGTGTGTGGACTGTTTTGCAAAATTTTAAGAGATTCTGTGTAAGACATAAGTCTACAACAGATCATTCAAGGGAAATAGAAAGAAGAACATGTAAAGCTATATTTTTATATGCTTTGTAGGTGGATGCACAACTAGAAGAATTTCATTAGTGGTGAAAGTATGTACCTGCGGAGGAACAATGGGGTGATCCATTAGAGTATGTTGCAGGATACAATTGAGAATGCTGAGAGAATTCGGAGCTACTTGCAGATCTCTTAGGAGAATAGGATGTAGATTGTTAAATTTTGTGTAACTTATTTGTTGCTTTGGAACTTTTTGCACTCCTTATTTATTATAAAAAAAAGAAGAAGCATGCTTCTATATATGTCATAATGACATAAAATCAAGTATTTATGACATAAATAAATGGGGAGATAATTCATCCTCTACATATAAGAAGCACCTTATTCCCTTGTATCCTCAATGGTCTCCTGCATTCTATACTCTAATGGACCACCCCAAAATTCCTCCGCAGGTACATACTTTCACCACTTATGAACTTATTCTGATTGTGTATACGGTGACAAAGCTTCTAAAAAAAACAGCTTCACACATGTTTTTCTTTCTATTTACCTTGAATTATTCGGTTGCAGACTTATGCCTTTGAAGCAAACTGCCCCAAGTGTCAAAAGAAGGTGAAGAAATTGCTATCAAGACTGGATGGTAATGTTGTGATTTGTCCCCGTCTTAACTTCTATAAATATGAAAATGCTCAAGCTAATTTTCATAGGAACTTTGTTTATATGCAATTTTCTAGGTGTTTCCACCATCAAGGTTGAAGTAGATGAAGGAAGAGTGACAGTGAAGAGTACATTCAATTCTAATAGGCTTTCTTCGATCATTAGAGAAACCATTAAAGAACAGGGATATTCATGTGAAGCCCGGATACCACAACCAAATGACCAAGAGAATAATAGCCACATGCCAATTGCTGCTGGTATTGGTATTGGTCAGAATGTAACGAGCCCTAATCTTATAGTACGGGTTGGGCTAAGGGACAAGGAAGAAACTAGTACAGCCCACTAAGCTCTTTGACTATAAACTGGGCTGAGGATATTTTAATTCAATTAAGTCCTAATAGTAATGTTTGTAATTTCTGCCATTAAAGGCCCATTAGGTGCCATATTGTAATTTCTGCTGTTAAAGGCCCATTAGGTGCCATATCCTAGGGTGTAATTGATATAGTCACGTTGAAGCAATGAAGGAGGCATGTTAGAAGTAAAATACTCTCTCCCTTCTCTCTCTTCTTCTTCTCTTATCCCCTAAACCCTCTTTTGTTTTCCCTGGCTACACTGGTGCTTTTGTTGAGCTCTCATGGCTGAAAACACACACCTACGTGATATAACACAGCATGTTCGTGAACTCCAACAATCCCGTCAAGCAGTACAAGAGCAAATCTCTAATCTAGAGCTTGCTCAGGATCGCCGCTTCAGCGCAATGGAGCTGTCACAAAACCAAAGGATGGATGTTCAAGGCCAACGTATGGACACATTGCAACAACAATTGCAAGAGGTTCTTACTATCCTCCATTCTTCCCCATCCTTCACTGATCCAAATGATGGCGTGTTAGGCTCTGGTCCATCACGTTCATCATCTAACAACACTCAAGAGCATCATCGTCAACGTCAGATGAAGCTTGATTTCCCCAGATTTGCAGAGGGTGACCCTATTGACTAGCTATTTGTTGTAGAACGCTACTTTCGTTTCTACAATGTACCGAATCATGAACGTCTTCTGGTAACCTCCTTTAACCTAGATTCACCTGCATCTTCCTGGTTTCAATCCTTAGATCAGGACGGATCTCTTCCAGATTGGGCCTCTTTTACTACAGCCCTACACCGTCGCTTTGGCCCGATGGAATTTGAAGACCCATCAGTAGCGATTGCTAAGCTACAACAAACAGGAACCGTCACCGATTATTACGCAGCATTTGAAAAATTGTCTCGCAAGATTACAGGGTTATCGACCACTATCCGTAAGGGACTTTTCCTAGCCGGTTTAAAATCAGCAATCTGATGTTCAGTACTTGTTCACCGACCACAAGACGTACATGATGCCCTTGCATACACCAAAGTCTATGAAGAAAAGCTAGGAACCGAAAAACCATTCAAACCTTGGGCTTCTCGCCCAAACCCTACCACTCATGTGCCCCAACCGACTCAAAATATAACCTCACTCCACCTGTCAAACAGTCTCCAAACCTGTCATCGTTACCCATTCGCCGCTTATCACCAGCGGAAATGCAAGCTAGACGTGACAAAAATCTATGCTATAATTGTGATGAGCGGTTCACTGCAGGGCATCGATGTAAGGGGAGACCATCCCTTCTGTACTTAGAAGGATTTGAGGACGACATTGCTGAACTTCCACCTGAGGAGGATCCTCCTCCTGAAACGGAATTTATACCAGAAATCAGTTTGAATGCCCTCTTTGGACATAGAACCTTAAACTCATTTCGACTCACAGGAAAGATTAACGATACAGGTGTGCAGATATTAATTGACGGAGGTAGTACTCACAATTTTATAACACATAGAATGGCCTCATATCTTGAACCTTGTTATGCATGCCATCCCTCCCTTTAATGTACACGTTGGTAATGGTGATACTCTTACATGTTCAGCTATACCCTTAAATATTCAGTCCAATTCTTTTGTAGTTGATCTATTTGTTTTAGAACTTAAAGGTGCAGATGTTGTATTGGGCGTCCAATGGTTGGCTACACTTGGACCTATTATTACAGATTATGTTGCATTATCAATGGCATTTACACTGGCAGGGAATAAAATATTGTTGCATGGGAACCAGGACATTGGACCTACTCCTATTACATCAGCCCAATTACACAAAATGATTACCCAGGACTCTATCTCATCTTGTTTGATGTGCCTATCTTCCACACCCGCCATATCCCCAACAAACCCACCCCATACAGATAGCCTAGCACCCCACCACCCCTGACCACTTTACTGCAAGAATTTACTGATGTTTTTGCAGTACCTACTACATTACCACCTGACTGTAACCTTAACCATCGCATTCCCCTAGTCCAAGACGCTAAACCAGTACAAGTCAAACCCTATCTCTACCCTCACTACCAGAAAAGTGAGATTGAAAGACTGATATCAAAGATGCTAGCTGCTGGTATCATTCGCCATAGCCAATCGGAATACAGTTCCCCAGTTCTACTAGTAAAGAAAAAGGACGGTACATGGAGGTTTTGTGTAGATTATCGCGCCTTAAATGCACTCACTATTAAGGACAAGTTTCCTATACCTACCATTGATGAACTAATAGATGAGCTACATAGGGAAACAATCTTCTCTAGACTTGACCTCAGATCGGGTTTTCACCAGATAAGAATGCATTCTACTGATATTCATAAGACGACTTTTCGTACTCACCAAGGACACTATGAGTCCCTAGTGATGCCTTTTGGCTTGAGTAATTCCCCCTCTACCTTCCAAGCCACTACAAATCAGGTTTTTGCAACTTATTTGCGCAAGTTTGTTGTGGTATTCTTTGACGATATTCTCGTCTATAGCCCATCAGAATCTCTTCATTGGGATCACTTGGCAACAGTCCTAACCACTCTAAGGGCTCACTCTTTATATGTGAAGCTCTCTAAATGCCTATTTTCTCAGCCTTCAATTAACTTTTTGGGCCACATTATTTCTGGTTCTGGTGTCCAACCAGACCCAAGCAAATTACAAGCGATTTCAGGTTCGCCAGTACCTACCACAGCTACACAACTAAGGGCATTTTTGGGTTTATCAGGCTATTACAAAAAATTCATCAAACATTATGCAACAATTGTGGCCCCTCTCACGGATCTCTTATCTAAATCGGGCTTCCATTGGAATTCAAGGGCTGATCATGCCTTTAGTAAATTGGAGGCCCTTTTGACAACAGCACCCATATTGGGCCTACCCAATTTTACTTATCCCTTTGTTCTAGAAACAGATGCTTCGGGCGTGGGCATAGAGGCTGTTTTACTCCAAAATGAGAAGCCCATTGCTTTTTACAGCCGCAAGCTAGCACCCATAATGTAGGGAAAATCTCCATATGTCAGGGAGATGTTTGCAATCTCCGCAACAGTCTCTAAGTGGCGCCAATATTTGTTGGGCTCACCATTTGTGATTCGTACAGATCACAAAAGCCTTAACAATTTGATGAATCAAGTGATACAGAACCCCGAGCAACAGCAGTTCCTCTCTAAATTACTGGGGTATAATTACACTATTGTCTATAAATCCGGCAAAGCAAACGTAGTGGCCGACGGATTGTCTAGACAAACAGAGGGTGCCTTTGATGCTCAGACCCCTCAATTAGCAGCCATTACTAGCCCCGCGTTAAATTTCACTTTAGTTCTACAGTCCGAATTAAGTACAGATCCCTACACTACCAAGGTCATACAAGAAATACAACAAGATCCTAGTCTATGGCCTGACTGGAAATACAAAAATAATTTGTTGTTTCATAGACATCGAATTTTTTTGCCTTCGACCTCTTCTTTAATCCCCCATCTCCTTCATGTAGTTCGCGATGCTAAGCAAGGAGGTCAGTGTGGTGTGAAGGCAACCCTTCATCGGCTCACACGTAGTTTCACCTGGAAGGGAATAAACTCGACTGTTAAGGAATATATATCCAAGTGCGAGGTGTGTCAGACACTTAAACCACCAAACCATTCCCCATTCGGACTCTTACAGCCCTTACAACCCCCCCCCCCCCCCAATTCATTATGGACTGACATTACTATGGATTTTATAACACACTTACCGTTGTCCACCGATTATAGCTCGATATTGGTAGTTTGGACAGATTTTCTAAGGCCGCTCACTTTGCTCCGCTTCCAGCCCATTACTCAGCCTCCAAGGTGGCATCAGTTTTTTGGGATACCGTCGGCAAGCTGCACGGTCTTCCCCACACTATTATTACGGACAGAGACCCCATCTTTCTGAGTGATTTCTGGAAAACTCTGTTTCGACTACAAGGAACAACACTGAAGTCTAATTCCTCGTACCATCCGCAGACGGACGGACAAACTGAACGAGTCAACAGGTGCTTAGAGTCTTACCTCAGGGCTTTTACCCACGCACACCTCAACACATGGTCACGTTTCCTCAGCTGGGCACAGTACCATTATAATACCAGCTATCATCATTCCACTGAGTTTTCGTCGTATGAGGTGATATACGGCAAATCGCCGCCAGACTTAGTAGCATATTGCCTGGGATCCTCTCCCAATGAGGCAGTGGACTCCACCTTGTCATCTCGCCACACCATATTACAAACGTTAAAAGAAAATCTCAAGAAAGCTCAACAAACAATGAAAACACAAGCTGACAAAAAAAATGAAAAGGTTGGAGCTTTACCGTCGGAGATCTGGTTTTGCTCCGATTACAACTATACTGCCAAGTCTCCGTCAACCGTCGGTCGTCCCAAAAGCTCAGCTTGCGTTACTACGGTCCATTTGAGATACTGAACAGAGTAGGAGAGGTTGCATGCTGTCTCAAGCTACCACCTTCAGCTCGGATCCATGATGTCTTTCATGTTTCAATGCTACGCCCGTTCAAACAGGGCCACACCTACCAGGTTCACCAGCTTCCAGATACACCAGCAGCTTCTCCGATGGCCCTGACTCCGTATGGGATGATAGCAACCAGATCCATATGGCGAAGGGGGAACTTGGTTCCACAGGTACTTGTCCAGTGGCTGGGACTACCGTCGGAGGACTCCACGTGGGAGGACAAAGTCGACGTGCTTCAGGGGAACTCCCGTTTGGCACACGACGTGGCCGCGCTGGATAACAGGAATGCACACATGCGTCCTTTGGTTACTGACTTGAAGAATTCTGTATCTAAGGAGCCACAAGAAGGAGACGTTTCTTTTACTGAAGAGACACAACAACCAAATCAGATTGGTCTGCAACAGCCACCTACCATCATTAATGCAAACCAGCCCACTTCACCTTTCCAACGCAATCCAACGGTTACTACACCCATGATCCATCCAACCCAATCTCAGCCCTTGGATAGCGTTCAAAACCCATCAGTACTGTCGCCCACTCCCACCCAGTCATTATTGCAACACGCTGCCCCAGGATTGGACCACGTGGACCGGCTACGCCAAAACCTCGCGGACGAGTCTTGTCTTGCAGGCGGGAGACATGTAACGAGCCTTGATCCTACAGTACGGGTTGGGCTAAGGGACATGAAGAAACTGGTTCAGCCCACTAGGCTCTCTGACTATAAACTGGGCTGAGGATATTTTAATTCAATTAAGTCCTAATAGTAATGTTTGTAATTTCTGCAATTAAAGGCCCATTGGGTGCCATATTGTAATTTTTGCTGTTAAAGGCCCATTAGGTGCCATATCCTAAGGTGTAATTGATATAGTCACGTTGAATCAATGAATGAGGCATGTTAGAAGTAAAATACTCTCTCCCTTCCCTCTCTCTCTTCTTCTTCTCTTATCCCCTAAACCCTCTTCTGTTTTCCCTGGCTACAGAGAGTCTATTCAAGGGTAAAGAAGGAGGAGTAGACCTACTTAAATTGGCTAAAACCAATAAGTTGAAACAATTAAACCTGAGCATGAGCTTCAGTGAAGAAAAGGATGTTGGGCCTTCCCAAAAGGATGGGACTAATGCTCTCAGACCTGAGTCAAAGGATGTTACTGGCTCCACTCAAATTGGTCCTTGTCCTCCTTACACTACCAATGACCCTAGTAAATTTGAGGTCACTGATGGTGGAGCTTATTATACTTCTCCTCCATACCACCATGCGCCACCGCCTTACCATTACCCTCCACCTGCATACCACTACCATCCGGCGCCATCGCCGCCACCAGCAAAGGCCAATGATGACGATCTACAGCCTAATGACAGCGAGGCACTATGAAGCACCGATACGTGAAAAAAAAATTTCCAACGTATCGGACACGCGTCGTTCCAGACGTATACGCTTCCGATACCTATTTTGTCATATCGGATGGGTCAATAGCATTCGATATGGTCAACTGAAATAAATTGGGTTTTTTCCCCCAAAAATCTCTAAATCTGCTGCTCAAAGCTCCTGCTCCACCGTTGCGTTCTGAGCTGCTCCACCGTCCTGACCCTCGACCGTCGGGTTCTGAGGCGCTTTGACTGTTAGGTTCCGAGGTGGTCCACCGTCACGTTCTAAGTTGCTCGCCTGCTCCATCGTCACGTTCTTAGCCGCTTCGAGTGTGCCTCTGGTTTGTCTTCCACTCTTCCTTGTTAGCTGTGAGAAAAAGAGAGGAGAGGAGAGAATATTGTGCGTGTGAGAGAAAGAGAGAGGGAGAAAGCATTGTGACGGCTGATGAAGAGGTGAAGGGGAAGAAAACTTGGCTTTTTTTACTTTATATTAACCTAATCTGATTATGGGGTTTTCTTTGGGAATAAATTGGGCTTGGGCTACCAAAATTAGACTTGGACTAATATAATTCATATATATGAATTGAATTTAGGTTCAAAAAAACTTATTATTTTAATGAAAATTTAATTTTAATAACTATTATCCATTAATATATTTTAACATATTTTTTATCTAATTATAAAAAAAAAGTAAAGGGTAAAAGTAATATTAATAATTGTATTAAAAATATTTATTTAATATTAAGATGTATCGGAACGTATCGAAATATTGATATTTTCAAGGTAACGTATCGAGGTACCGTATCGAGAACGTATCAGAAATGTCGTATCTGAATCGGTGCTTCATAGGCGAGCCAAAGTGCAGAATGATGTGAGGTCACAATTTGTCTCAGCACAACAGATTGATGATTTCCGATACACACAGCATTATTGTTTTTACTTTTAACTAGTGAATTACCCGTGCGATGCCCGGGGGAAAAAGAACAAAATATTTGTCGTCCGCTGTGGTTGGTTAATCGCACTGCAAACATTAAACTTACAAAAACCTGTGTTGTTATCTTGTTCTATATTTCAAGTGGAAAAAATTACAGCATTGATACAGAACTTTGCAAATGTCAACCATAAACAAAAATCTGCTATCCAGAGTGATCAATATTATGCAAATCAAATATATTATCTACTCGATGAGTTATGTAAAAAATAAATACACCATAGTAGACTATGTTGAAATGAGGATGGCTAAAAAAAGAAAAATGCATACAACTTATTGCTAACTATAACAGTCACTAATAAAATCAAGGTAACAAACAGACCAAGCAAATATGAAATTAAAAGATCAGCTTGTACCTATAATAAAAAAAAACGCTATTAATTCAATGTTATTCTGTAGCAATCATTGGAGGGATGAGTTTAACACATACCAAACATGTGATTTCCTATGTTTATGCATTACCAGGGACATCCTCTTCCACCATCATATTTATGCCTACGATACAACATGTAAACGCTCATAAAATAAATTACGCTAATATGTTAACACTCAGAAGTAATAATCTCAGTAAAAAAATGGGTTATTTTTTTTAGAACCCAAAAAACGTTGTCTGAAAGGGATTTGAAAGCAAATTAACCAAATGGTCATGTATGAGTCATATTTTTTGCTTACATTGGAACAAATGTGTCTAAATAGCATCAAATCAATACACATGCTAAAAACTTGTAACAATATAAAGAACCCACAATGATAAATTTTTAAAAAATAACAACATACATTTGGGTCCACCAAAGACTTAAAGAATGAGGTGACAATAGCTTCGCTGCTTCAAACACTTGAAACTTCATATCTTGGCTCATTATATGACTCCAAATTATTTTTTTTACGTTGAACTTAAATAACATCGATTTTTCATTACGAACGTTTAGTTTTCTTAGATAATGTTCCAAATTAGCACCCTAAGAAAAAAAACTTCTTCAAAATTAAGTATAACTCGTGCGATGCACAGGAAAAAAAAGAAATTTGTTTGTCTGTCTCGTAAAATTTAATGCAAAACATAAAAATATATCTCTGCATTTTATTTAAATCAATATTGTTAGCTACCTAACTCAAACTTTTGTACATATAGAGTTGGCAAATTTTTGAGTTATTAAGTTTAATATAAAAGAAGAAGAGCAAAATTTTAATTTAATTACAAAAAATAGGCGGGTCAGTCCTCCGGACCGACTCCACTTTGCAACCTCTAATTGTCAGCATTATATACCAGCATATAATAAACTTTTATATTTATCCACACGAAAAAGTTCTAATATTTGCATCTAAGTTTTTATATTTTATCTCAGAGATGGACTTTCGTTTATTACAATCAGATTTAAAAAATAATAATAAATAATTATTTTTTGCAAGGATTTGCGTCGTTTGTATTTGAAATTTTACAAATTTGTATTTACAAAAATTAAAATCTAATTTAAGAATTTAATTATAAAAGAAGATGTGTGAAATTTTAATTTAATTATAAAAATGTTTGGTAGGCCGGCCCTCTGGGCCGAGCTCAGTTTGCCACCTATAACTAACGTTTTTATATTTATTCACAAAAAAGGCTCTTATAATTACTTCTAAGATTTTATATTTTATCTAAGAGATAAACTTTCATTCATTACAATTAGATTTACAAAATAATAATAAGTAATTATTTTTTGCAAGGAATTGTGTAGTTAGTATTTAGAATTTTATAAATTTGTATTTACAAAAATTGAAATCTGAATTAGGAATCTAATTATAAAAGAAGAGTGAAATTTTAATTTAATTATTAAAACGTGTTGGCAGGCAAGGCGTGCAGGCCCTTTGGGCCAAGCCCAGTTTGCAACTTTTAACTATCACTGTTTTATATAAATAATTATTTTTTTCAAGGATTGTGTAATTAGTATTTTGAATTTTACATATTTGTATTTACAAAAATTTAGGAATTTAATTATAAAAGAAGAAGGATAAAACTTTAATTTAACTATAAAAATGTGTTGGTGGGCTGGCCCTTCGGGCTAAGCCAAGTTTGTCACCTCTAACTATCAGCATGCAATAGATTTTTACAGTTATCCACAAAAAAAGTTTTTATCGTCACATTTAGGTTTTTATATTTTATCTTAGAGAAGACTTTTATTTATTACAATCAGATTTAAAAAATAATAATAAATAATTATTTTTTGCAAGGATTTGTGTCGTTTGTATTTGAAATTTTATAAATTTTAAATTTTTTCTCACCCAATAGATATAATAATAAATATTATTAATAGGCTTAATAATTTTCTATCTAGAAAGTATAAAGTAGTAGAAAACATGCATAGAAGTCTATGCACATTCTTCAAGTAATAGCTTTTACGTAATCATTTACCACATAGAAAATTTTGTTAATTACACTCTTACATCAAAAGAATGAAAGTTTAATTTCTTTCTAATATATTTAATTTTAAAATTTAAAATTCAACATGATAATAGAATTAATTATACATACTTTTAAAAAATAATTTTTTTCTCTTTTAATTTATATTATATACATATATATATATATATATATATATATATATATATATATACATTTAAAATATTTATCTTAAGTATTTTTTTAAAAATTTCTTGTACGAATTTTTTTTCATTTTTGTATCATTATTTTAAGTTAAAATTTTAATTTACTTTATTTTAAATTATATTTTTATAATTTTAAATATTTTTTCCGTTAAATTAATAATTTTTATTAAAATTAAATTTATTTTATACATATCTTTTTTCCTGTTTTATAATTAATTCTAATAGGTATAATAATTAAGCCCAATAGACATAATAATAACTATCATTAATATGCTTAATAATTTTATTTTATTTTGGAAATATTCCAATTGGTTCATTGCTTCACAACTAATCCGATTCGGGGCGGGTCCAGGATTAAGGCATTATGCTTAATAATTTCTCATGCAGAAAGTAGTGTGCAATATTAAATGCTGAATCTTTTCCCACCTCTCAAGTTCAAAATTCAAATTTAGAAAGTTTAAATTTTAAGTATTAAATATTTTCCCTCCCTGTAGACATAATAATGAATTAATAGGCTTTGCAATTTTCTATGCGAAAAATAAAGGGAAACATGCATAGAAGTCTAGGCACATTCTTCAAAAATAGCTTCTAGGTAATCATTCACGACATAGAAAATTGTGTTAATTACACTCTTACATCAAAAGAATGAAAGTTTGATTTCTTTCTAATATATTTAATTTTAAAATTTAAAATTCAACATGATAATAGAATTAATTATACATACTTTTTAAAAATAATTTTTTCTCTTTTAATTTATATTATATATATATATATATATATATATATATACATTTAAAATATTTATATTAAGTATTTATTAAAAAGTTTCTTGTACGAATTTATTTTCCTTTTTGTATCATTATTTTAAGCTAAGAATTTAATTTACTTTATTTTAAATTATATTTTTACAATTTTAAATATTTTTTCGTTTAATTCATAATTTTTTATTAAAATTAAATTTATTTTATACATATCCTTTTTCCAGTTTTATAATTAATTCTAATATGTATAATAATTAAGCCCAATAGATATAGTAATAACTATCATTAATATGCTTAATAATTTCCCATGCAAAAAGTAGTAGGCAATATTAAATGCTGAATCTTTTCTCACCTCTCAAGTTCAAAATTCAAATTTAGAAAGTTTAAATTTTAAGTATTAAATATTTTCCCTCCCAATAGACATAATAATAAATTAATAGGCTTAACAATTTTCTATGCAAAAAATAAAGGGAAACATGCATAGAAGTCTAGGCACATTCTCCAAGTAATAGCTTCTAGGTAATCATTCACGACATAGGAAATTGTGTTAATTACACTCTTACATCAAAAGAATAAAAGTTTGATTTCTTTCTAATATATTTAATTTTAAAATTTAAAATTCAACATGATAATATAATTAATTATACATACTTTTAAAAAATATTGTTTTTCTCTTTTAATTTATACTATATATATATATATATATATATATATATATATATTATCTTAAGTATTTCTTAAAAAGTTTCTTGTGCGAATTTGTTTTCCGTTTTGTATCATTATTTTAAGTTAAGATTTTAATTTACTTTATGTAGATGACTGAATGTAGATATAAAGTAGAGTTTTATTTATTATTATTTTTCCTTATACTATAAAAAGGGAATGAGAGGGAATTTTTTTTCTTCATAATTTATATATTTATTGGCTATTGTTTTCTTATATTCCATTTTTACTGTTCTATGTTGAGTATAATAGATTATATTTGCTTGATTGCTTCAATCATAGATTTCCATTGTCAGATCTTTAAACCGTTTAATCTTATGAATCTTTTCCGTAATTATTCTAAGTGTTTCCAGTTTCAAAACTATTGTCATATGGATGTATGTTGGACTTTGTTTTCGTTAAAATTGAAGAGTGTCGTTTTGCATCCATTGGAATTCAAAAAAATTAATGAATAACGTTGGAAAAGTAAAACACATCTGATGTGTATTACTTGCATTTACAAAATGTTAAAATCCCAAAGAAGCTCCACTTATTCATAATGACCATTTACTTCAAGTGAAACAACTATCTTATAATAGGTTTAGCAATTAATGTTATTATAATTCACACACATGAGGCTTTTCATTTTCCAATGCGTCCATCAACCATTTTTTTTTTTAAATTCAAAGGCATTCAATAAGAGAGACTTTTCAAGTTATCACATGGAATATGAATGGTAACAACTTTTAAACCCATTATTATGAAAGTCATACATAAAATAAAGAAAATTTATTATTTTTTTTTGGATATACAAAGGATATTAGTAATTATGTTCGGTGGAGAAAAAAATAAAATAAAAAAAATAATAAGAAAAGGAAATAATATATAATAATATATCTTTTTCGCTATTATGAAACCACAATTGTATGATACATATTCAAATAAAAGAAAAAAAGGGAAGCTGCAAAATTTAAAAATCAAAAGAAGGTAACCCATATCTTCTTCAGTCTTGTGCAATGCTCGTCTCTTTGTTGAGTTGCTCAGTTCTGCGTTGTTCCTTGTCTTCTTTTTATTGTGCGGTTGTGTTGTCTTCTACAATATGCATCTCTTTCTTTGATGAAGAGAAAAATCATATATTAAATTTCCCCGACTCACTTCCAAGAGAAAGGGACGAAACTCAATCTGTTTCTCGAGAAAGAAATGGATCAAACATTCCTATTTTGTGGATAGGAAGGAATACCGTGGTTGGTGGTGAAGATTTCTCAGTGGATGGAACAATAAGAACAAAGAGATAAGAATGAATACGTGATGAAGGATTTACCATTGAGGGACTTTTCTTCGAAAGATTGAGTGTCATTGGAAGAGGTGACTCTGGAAGCATAAAGCCCCTCACTGTTCCATGGAAGAAGAATGAATTAGCACTGTGAAGAAAGATCTCTTTTGGTAGTCGTGGATGGAAACAATTGAAGGTGGAAGACGCTGAATATGTAAATAACCACTCACAGTATCATGAATCCTTCCACCCTAAAAAATGAATAAATCAGTGTCAGTAAAAAATTTATGAAAACGAATTCATAGGGTTTGTTCATAAAGAAACCGAAAATTATACCAATAGAACAATCCCTACGCACATGAACAGAAAGTAAAAAAAATGCAGACATGAACAGAAAGAAAGAAAAATGCAGGCAAGACAAAAAAGAAGAAGAAACAATTCTCTATTTATACAAAAACTCAATGCATTATTTGAGAAGTACCTTAAGGCACAACTTTAAAAAAAAAATCAACTTTCAAATAAGGCACTACTTTAAAAAAACTTTTCAACTCCCAATAAGGTTCAATAAATTGTTGCAGCTTTCAACTTTCACAGCTTTCAATAAAGAGATAGTGGGAATTTAATTTAATTGTGTTTTTTAATCGGATTTCAATTGATGTTTTAAAATTTTAAGCTTAAAAAATAATTTAAAAAATTACTATAACAGGAAACATTTCAAATTTCTTTAAGTGTGAACACAAACCTCAGATTCAAAAAGAATGCGACACATCATCAAAGTTTCCAATAAACGGTTTTACTTTAGAATAATATAGATAAAGCCTGATAGTATAAGGCCTAATAGTATAAGACCTGATTAAATTTTAATTCTCTCTAGCGTTTGGTATGGTATTGTATAAGATAATATTTTTTAATATTTTAAAAATTAATATATATTAAAAAAATTATTTTAATATATTAATATTGAAATGATATATTAGTTCTTGAGAATTGTAATTTTAAGCAATATTAATACATTAACCCATTATCCACCCCTTTAGGCCGGATTAAGTTATACATCATTTTGATATATTAAGGGGTTATACTGTATAAACTTATACTATACTATGGCCACACCAAACAACTGAAAATGTTATAACGTATAGTATAAGCTTATACTATCAAGTCTTATACGTTACACCAAACAGGTCCTAAGAGACTTTTTTAGATGTAGAAAATTTAACTCACCTGCAAAATATAACTTTCACCACATAATCATATGTGCCCACACTTTTCCCCTTGACTCTTAGCCTACAAATGAGAGAAATTTTTAGTGTGCTCTAGGATCATTGTGGTCCTTTCATTCAAAAATTAACACCTATAGTAATTTTTTTTTTATTCTCTCTCCTCAACTTTTTCTCTCATTTCAGTCTCACCAAATTTTTTTTGGTCCAGACCACTGTAAATTCGCTCATGGATGAGATATTATTTTTATCTTTTAAACTTTTTTTGAAAATATTCCAATCGGTTCATTGTTTCGCAACTAATCCGATTCGGGGCGTGTCTAGGATTGATGCTTTATACTCCTCCCAAAAGTGGTACTGGAAAGATTCGAACACATGCTCCCATCCCCACCTGCTTAGCTCCCATGCGCCAACTGAGCTACCACCGTTTGGTTATCTTTTAAACTTTGATCTACATCATTATATTAAAATATTTCATCCTACTGAGGGAAACAGACCATCTAATTCGCCCTTTTTTGTCTCCCTCTAATACCTTTTGTCTCAAACATAAATACGAAGTAACATGAAATATGTAGTAAATTGAAATAGCTAGTTCTTCTTTTTGTTTTTTTGTTTTTTAAAAACTTATTAAAACGATGTTTTGTGGATCAGTTGCACTGCAGCCTTGTTCATTCGTGTTGAATTTCATTAATTCCTATTACTGACAAGTAGCATTGTTCATTAATCAAAATTTAAAAAATTCTTACTCAATGGATACAGTTCAGTTGGCAATACTGCAAAATAGGTGAAGAAAAAATTTAGATTCAATTCCCAGCAAATGTATTTTTGGAGAGTAACAAAGAATTTTAATGCATGAAGCTAACTCGTTCTAAGACGTAATTAAGATTGGGCAAAAAAAATAAAATAAAATCTTTTAAATGCACTATGTTAATGGAAGATGTATACCAATCAATCATGCACTTTTGACAACAATCACGTTTAAGATGGACCCTGAGATTTCAAATTCACCAGTATCTTAACGTATAATCCTCGGCCTTCGCTTGAAACATTGAAAATAATAATAAACAAATAAATTCTGAATCTACTTTTATATATTAAGACATCGCCCAAAAAAAAAATACTAATTATTAATCCACTTTTATCATTCAATTAGAATATATGTTCTCAATAATAATATATTTTCCAGTCTATTATTTCTAAAAAAAGTAACACATATCATTCTTAACTATTTTTATTTTACATTAATTATATTTTTTATAATTCTAATATTTTCTCTTCTAATCTTTAATTTTTTTTAAATAATTATATATATATTAATTATAATTTTAAGAAATTTCTTTTACTATTATATATGTTTTACATAAATTTAACAATACCCATGTAATGCACCATCGCATCATTGCTATTTCGTCAAATTATTATCTCACATTCTTGTTCTTTGTTTGAAAGGTCGCCCAAAATATAATGCAAGTCGGTTGGCGCATCGACTTCTTACAATGAGGTAATGGTTTGAATTTCAGATGAGAAAATCTAAGCCCTGAATCCAATGAAAGTTAAATTCAATAGACGTTCTTTGTTCTAAGAGTAAGCGTAAACTTTTAAAACAAGAGAATACTATTTATTTATTATATATACGAACCACACCTGGATTTATTTTAGAGTTTTTATCCTAAGGTGAATATATTATAAAAAATTAATTAACCCAAAAATTTAAACGGATGGGTGAAGGCTAAATTTTTAGTTTATTTTGTGTTTTACTTAATTTCACTAAAAAATGGAGAGTGCTGAGAATGAACTCATGATTTCATGATTCCTGAATCTATGATATCATATAAAAAATAATTTTAACTCTAAAACTTAATTGTTGGATAAGAACTTTTTTAATCATTTATATTATTTACTAAGATATATATCTTGATGATGGAGATATTTGCTTAACACATGGCTTGAAAACTTGATTTTCCTTATCATTTTTTTCCATGGATGAGATCATGAGATAATAATGAGATTTAAATTTGATTTGGAAAAGTTTTTCCACACTATTGTTAAGTCATTGATATATATATATATATATATATATATATATATGGAAAAGTGTTTGTCATTTTAAATGACAGAAAGTTATGTCATTTTAAGAGAGATACAAACACAAAAAAATTAAATTTTAAATTAAAAAAAACCACTCACTTTCTCTCTCCCATGATTTCCGTTTTTCTGAGAGTATCTCTCTCCTAAAATGACATAACTTATGTCATTTAAAATGACAAGAATCAAACCCATATATATATATATATATATATATATATATATATATATATATATATATATATATGAGATATGATCCTATATAGGGATAGGATCATTTGACACCAGTGTCATCTGAGAGTCGTTAGATAAAAAAAGATCAATGACTCTGATTGGTAAGCATGTGACATTATTGATCTTTTTTGATTTAATGACTTTCAGATGAGGTATCAAACTTTAAATTTGACACCGGTGTCAAATTTAAAGTTTGACACTTCACTGAGAGCCGTTAAATAAAAAAAGATCAATAACTCTGATTGTAAGCATGTGACACTATTGATCTTTTTTGATCTAATAAGTACATATTCGAGCATCATTGACCAACTCCTTGTCAATTTTGATTCATTTCAATATGAATAACAATTCAACGTATTAAATTAACTTAAAGAATATAACAAGTCTGGAACAAAATAATATTTCAGATGAAGTGTCAAACTTTAAATTTGACACCAATGTCAAATAATATAACAGATGGGTTGGTTACCATGATCAAGTCATGGGATTTTCTGAGCCTTTTGGATTCTATCACAATGCCAAGAGACCCACAAGGTAAAATTTAATCAGTGTCAATATTATATTATTTTAAAAAACTCAACTCATACTAAGGATGTACCATCATTTTTGAAGAAAATCGATACTATTTTTAAAAATTAACTGATGCGAAGGCACCAGCGTATAAGTGGCTCCACCACTAATTACTCATTTCCAACAAATTTATTTTAATTTGCTTTCAAACTTCAATTTCTATTTTACACGTAGAATGGTCAATAAAACCTCATTGTGCTTTATTAATAATACAGTTAGTTTCATTAAGTCATTGAGAATACAGTGAGACTTGAATAATTTATATATGATTACAGATTCACACTTTGGTATCATCATTATATTTAAAAAACAAAAATATCACATATCTAAAGTCAAAATTTAACATTTTTTTTTTCCTAATCAACGGTGGAGCATCATTTTCTCATGCCATGTAATAGAAATAATATCACAAGTGGTATTTATAGACAAAAGGAAAAAGAAAAAATGAAGGCAATACTCACTTGAGATTTGTGTATATAAAAACTTAACTTCTCCCATATGACACGAGAGAAATATAACCCTAAATGAAAACAACCAAAAAACAGGAAATTAAAGATGAGCCTTCTCTCTATCCAAAAAAAAAGAAAAGGGATGAACCTTCATCCGCATATAATGTACTGTTTGTATTGTTCATCCAAACCACCTGATGGCATCTCTTGAAGCCAAAACCTAAGGCAATTGGAAAGCATGTTGTAAAGAACTAATTCAACCCAAAACTCCAAAAGTTTAAATTGTTGGGTGAGACTACATTAATGGTTTTATATATCTCAACACGTTCTTTCATATGAGAGCCCACTGGACTTTTAAGGGTGGACAATACACAGGCCCACCTACCTGTGCGAACAAAGAAATTTCACTTGAAAAAAAGTGAGGGAGAATCGAACCCGGGACACGAGGCTCTAATATCATGTAAAGAACCTTGGGATACACCACCCCTAAAGCTAGCTCAAAGGGTGGGAGTGCCCAAAGCCTTATAAACTCCACATTAGTTGCTCATACAACCAATGTGGGATTATATATCTCAACACGCCCCTTCGCACAAGAGCTCATTGCGCTTGAAGAGTAGATGATGCAACAGACCCAGCCTACCTGTGCTAAGAAATTCCACAAGAGAAAGTGAAGGACGGCGAGGTTTGAACTTGGTACACCGAAGTTCTGATACCATGTAAAGAACCAATTCAACCCAAAAGCTTAAGCTGTTGGGTGAGGCTACATTAATGGTTTTATATATATCAAAACAGGTAAAAATAAATGACCCCCGAGAAAATATATTATTGCATCGAGTACCTCCACAACTTCATGTATCTTCATTTAAGCTATGGAAAAAGGCTTCTTCCTTTTAGGTAAACACGCCATTCAGATACGAGACAAAACTAAAGCAATATCATACTTCCATTGTAGTCCAAAATCCCTTTTAAGGGATACAATGCGACTTCTATTAATCATAGTGAGAAAGAACGCGTCAGGACAAATAACATCAGGTATAATGCCAATTCCCATCAATCTTTGGCTATGTACACTAATAACCCCTTACATATCACACGCACAATTGGAATCTGAGGATCATAAAAGGGCACAATTTGTGCCTGCTTTCTAACAAAACCATAACAATGAAGCTTTGTAGTTGAATTGCCACAAAAATTAATCTAAATCAAATGCCGAATAGATCATTAATGAACATCACAATATTACAGGCCAGCCCTGCTGTAACAGAGAAACAACGAAGAAGATCTATCTCAACATAGTAGTCAATTTATTTACAGAAATAAAATTTATTAATGAAACAAAAAGTACTTGTTACAACAGATATTCATTCATTCTCTAATCACACCCATTTCACATAACATACAAAAAGGAACAAAAACTTAAAACTTGACCCTCTCTGGGCATCAAACGCAATTACAGTTACCATAAAATTCACTCTTCCATATCTTCGTCATCAATTTCTTCAATCTTCATCTTCTTGACAGCCTGAGCACTAGCAGCATCAGGATTGGGTCCATTAGGAATCTGAATCAAAATATCTGACTTCTGCCCAGTTGCAGGATTAACAATCCCTCCATTATTTTCAACACGATAGACCAATTCGGTGCCCTTAGGCCCAGCATCTATGTACACTGTTGAATTCTCATCAATTTCCTCCTTTACAAGCATTCTAGAGAGTTCTGTGACCACCTTCCTCTCAAGCCATCTCCTAATTGGTCTAGCACCATACACCTGCAAGTAACAAAAAGATTTTTAAGTACTAGTCATTAACATATTATTGCATCATATACTAAAACAAGATGCTGTAATGATATTGATACCTACCGGATCATAGCTCTCACTAAGTATATAGTCAAGTGCTGCATCTGTCACTGCCATGGCAATCCCTCTCTCAGCAAGACGACTAGCAACATCTTTCATTTGCAACCTTGCAACCTTCATCAATTGCTCATGTGAAAGAGGATCAAATACCACAATTTCATCGAGTCGATTCAACAATTCAGGCCTGAAATGTCTTCTTACCTGTTTAAGTAAATTATATACAAATATATTATTAGTATGAAAAACCACAAACACATTTATCATAGCATATTAATATAAGCCTTCAAAAGATACCTCCTGCATTACTCTATCCCGAGCAACTTGCATGGTACATTTTCCGGAAAGTCCACTTAGGAGGTGTTCAGCTCCGAGGTTTGAGGTCATAATAATGACAGTGTTTCTAAAGTCCACAGTACGGCCTTGTCCGTCAGTTAATCTTCCATCATCTAAAACTTGGAGAAGAGTATTGAACACAGATGTATGAGCCTTTTCCACTTCATCAAAGAGTACCACACTATAAGGCCTTCGCCTTACAGCTTCAGTTAACTGACCACCTTCCTCATGTCCAACATACCTGAAAAATTCAATACACAGAGTGAGATATAATGCTTACAACCAAAATAAATAACAATCAGCACAAGTTCACTTGCAATAGCAATCCACTTACCCTGGAGGTGCTCCAATCAATCGTGAAACAGAGTGTTGTTCCATGTATTCGGACATGTCAATTCTCACCAACTGATTTTCATTGTCAAAGAGTTGTTCAGCAAGAGCTTTTGCAAGCTCAGTTTTACCAACACCAGTTGGACCCAAAAACAGGAATGAACCAGTTGGTTGTTGAGGTCTACCTAGACCAGCTCTTGATCTCAATACAGCCTCAGCAACAGCATTAACAGCTTGATCTTGTCCTACAACTCTGTTGTGCAATCTGTCACCAAGTCCAATCAACCTTTCCTTTTCATTTTGGCCAAGCCTTGTCACTGGTATACCAGTCCAGCGGCTCACAACCTCAGCTATTTGTTCTGGTCCAACAGTTTCTGTTAACATCAAGTTTTCCTCAGCGTTCCCTTCAAGCTGTTGTATTGCAGTTTCCACCTCTTGAATTGCTCCATATCGCAAGTCTGCTGCTCTGGCTAGATTATATCGTCTTTCAGCCTCTTGTAAAGCAAAGAGGAGCTGTTCTCGCTTTTGCTTGAGCCTCCGAATCTCATCAACCCTTTCTTTTTCTTTTCTGTACTTCATCATCAAAGGTTGGAGCTTGTCTCTTAAGTCATCAAGTTCTTTCCGCACCTGCACATAACCAAAAAATTTAGAACCAATGAAATTGTTTTTGTTTCGTTTTGGGGGGAATAGAAACAAAAACAAAAAGACCATTTATCAAAAAACTCAACACTGGTGAAATCAGTACTCACGTCTACAAGACGGGCTTTGCTAGCTTTGTCCTTTTCTTTCTCCAGGGCGTGAAGTTCAACCTCTAGCTGCATTCTCTTTCTTTCAAGGTTGTCAATTTCCTCAGGTTGACTATCAAGTTGAACTCTCACATTTGCACAGGCCTCATCAACTAAATCAATTGCCTTGTCAGGAAGATGACGCCCTGAACAAGCAAATAAAATATAAGTACATCATGCCAGCAAAACCACCATGTAAAGCATGCACTTTCAAAAGAGAAACAACTCAAATCAAAAGGGCAAAACACGCACACACCAAAAGAGTACCGAATACATACCAGTAATGTACCGACTAGACAACTGAGCAGCTACAACCAGAGCACGGTCCAGAATTCGAACACCATGATGACCTTCATATCGC
Organism: Gastrolobium bilobum; assembly: GCF_033153095.1. Classification (NCBI taxonomy): domain Eukaryota; kingdom Viridiplantae; phylum Streptophyta; class Magnoliopsida; order Fabales; family Fabaceae; genus Gastrolobium; species Gastrolobium bilobum. Next base: position 837,802 of record NW_026899651.1, on the reverse strand, counting down.
TCTTTCAGCCCACGAAGGATACTAATGGTGTCAACCACACTGGGTTCAGCCACATAAACCTGTTGGAACCTTCTTTCAAATGCAGCATCCTTCTCTACATATTTCCTATATTCCTCAAGTGTTGTGGCACCAATGCATCTAAGCTGGCCACGAGCAAGCATAGGTTTAAATAAGTTAGCAGCATCCATTGATCCTTCAGTTCTACCAGCACCAAGAACAAGATGGATTTCATCAATGAAGAGAATAACTTTCCCTTCAGCCTCCTCTACTTCTTTCAAAACTGACTTCAACCGCTCTTCAAATTCTCCCCTATACTTTGCACCAGCAACCAATGCACCCATATCCAATGCAATAAGCCTAACATCAGCAAGATTGCTAGGAACATCCCCTCTAACTATCCTTTGAGCCAAGCCTTCTACTACGGCAGTTTTACCAACTCCTGGCTCTCCTATGAGAACCGGGTTGTTCTTGGTCCTCCTCGACAAAATCCTCACAACTCTTCTTATCTCTTCATCACGTCCAATAACTGGGTCAAGCTTCCCTGCTTGCTCCACCAGGTCCCTCCCATAAGTCTTCAACGCTTGGAAAGTTGTGTCACCAGAAGCACTTTCAACCTTCTTCCCTTCCTTTCCACGAAGTTTTTCAACCTCTGATCTAACCCTGGCAGTTGCCACACCAGCTTCTTTCAACAACTCTCCAATCTGAGAATCTTCAAGTATGCCCAGAATCAATTGATCAACAGCCAAATGAGTGTCACCCCTTGACTTCTGTGCTGCCTGTGCTCTCCGAATAGCCTTAATAAGAGTAGTGCTCGCTGGTATCTCATCCGGAGGAGGAGATTGACAAGGCAACTTCTTCAACGCCTGATTCAAAACTCTCTCTGCAGCACGTGCAGATTCTTCACCACCGGCATTGGAAATTGCTTGGAAGAAAATGCCATTGGGATCAGAAATCAGAGCGGATGCAAGGTGAAGCGGAGTGAATTGTGCATGTCCAGCACTCATTGCCAGCTCATGAGCCCCAGCAAGAGCCTCATTGGTTTTGTGGGTGAACTTGTCAGGATTCATTTACAACCTGCATTAAACAAAAAAAAATTAAAAAAAAGAACTTGACCACACCATCATAAGCTTTTGAAACACAAAACACAACCCAGTATTTGGGAACTCTGACTCTAATGAAAAGTCAAAAAATCCAAAGATCCCAGCAATTAAAAAACCTTTGTATCTAATTGGACTCGAAGCTTGTCATAGCACTGTTTTCAACACTTCAAATGCCAACCTAATATTTTCGTTATATTAAAGCATAAGTTTCAACACAAAACCTATGCTTACACAAAGTTAACAGAAATAAAAGCCATCCGTTACAAATCCTAAATCATAATAAGACTAAAATCACAACTTCTGTCCAAAATTAAGACCACCAGAAAACAGAGCAAGCCGTGGAAGGAAGAACAAAACATAACAAGAGTTCCACGTACCTTCGGTTGCGAAAGACAAAAGCGAGGCTTGGTGAGAATGGGAGAAAGAAGAAAACCTTGAAAGCAAGTGAGTGAACGTTTAACAACGCCTTGATCGAATGAAGCGAGTGAGGATTGGAAAAAAGAAAATGCTTAGAATTGCGTAAATGTTGGTAAGGGCGTAAGAAAGAGTGTGTTTGGTAATGAACGTTTCTGTGTAAATGAAAGTGAAGCGGTGAGGAAGAAAGAAAGGCGTGCGTATTTGTTAACGGAGAAGATGCATCTAAATGCTTCTCGACTGTTCCAAGTGGGATGCTGAAGAAACTCCTAGACTTTTCCATTCTCTTCTCGTTTTTTCTCTTCTTTTTCCCATCATCAACCATAATCATTTTTTTTAAATCCACTAGCGTGGGCCATCCATGTAGAAATTAATAACTAGTTATTGTGTTTCTCTTATTTAAATAATTTGAGTGGATTAAATTAATTAATAATTTTTTTTTTTTTTGGAGTTATCCGATCCTAATTATCTCTTTGAGACGAGTTGGCTCCCTCCGGTATCTCCACGAGCTTCGACTCTTTGAGCCGGCTATGAGACTAATCCGGAGTACGGGGGACAGTGATGGCTAAAGGTTCAGCCCCTCCCCAAGAATGCATTCGGGAATCGAACACATATCCAATCTCACTAACTCAACGTCAAGTTACCAACTGAGCTGCACCCATTGGGTAAATTAATTAATAACTAACATAATATGATTCAGTTATAAAATGATTATCCGATCTAAGAGTTTTATAATTATTTATGTATCTAGTTACATAGTAATAATGATTTCGTTAAAATTATGCAAGTATTAACAATATCAGTTCGAAGAAGGGTGCCTAATTGGAGGTATTGGATTAGAATTTTAAAAGAATATTTTAAGATAAAATTATTTTATAGATTTTAAAAGATTATTTAGAATTGTAGTGATTATAAAGACTTTTTTCCATTAGAATTTTATAAGATTGAATTATAAATAATTTTAATAGAATTTATAAGATTTTAAAAAAGGATTCCTGTCAATATAGATAACTTATCTACATTGAGCTCAAAACGAAGTTGTTTTGGGACGAAAATTAAGGTATTTTTGTAATTATAATTTATTTCGGAGTTATAATAGTCTTTCTCATTATAATTTTTAATCAAAATGACGTTGTTTTAAGAGTGAATGTAGATAACTTATCTAAATTCACTGTAAAAATATTAAATCCTTTAAAAAATTATATGAATTTTTAACAAACATTCAAAATTACAAGAGTTAATAAAAAAATAACAAAGAAATGCAATAATATTAATTAAAAGAAGTAAAATTTAATATAATTTTCTCAATTAGTAATTTGATATAACTTGATATCCTACTAAACACCAGCTCTTCACAAGAATTTATATTGTTTATTATGACTTGAGAAATATTTATCGGCAATATACTGTTTGTGCAATTTCTAAACAGTATAAATATTGGGTTTATAGATGAAAAAGTAATAGCATGGCACCGGTTATATAACCCATGGGTACTCACCAACCCAATCTAACAAATCTGAATGATTATATAATATTTATCAATTTCAAAGTAGTAAACCAAACCAACGTTAAATAGCTCAATAAACAAATAATAATAATAAAAAGAATTGAATAAGCTAATGATTATGTTGAGAGAGAAAAAAAAAACTATGCTTCCAAAAAAATCGAAAACCACTAAAAAAATTTCAATCCTTTAAAATGTTAATTGAATAAATTTTTTTGTCTAAAAATAATTCATTAAAATTCTTTCAAATCATTTATTAAAAAAATTCTTAAAAATTTCAATCCAATACACCTCCTAAACATGCTCAGTGCCTAAAGTTTATTTGCTTGTGCTTTTTTCTATTTTTTTTGAAAAAATTGAATGCCTTTGTATTATACTTATTGGGCTAATTCTGGGATTTGAGTGAACTGAGAACATAATATTTAAAGTTTGAGGCCTAACCCAGTTGAATGTCAAGAGAATAGATTGAGAACTCATCAATATATACATAGGTTGACTCCAAAAAAGTGATATATCATATCAGAGATCTCTTTTGTTATTTAATATAATCATATAATGTAAGAGGATCTTAATCACTGATAAAAGGTGATAATTTTGTAACTTCCTATTCTTATATTTTTTGCTTCGTGTCTCTTATCATTATTAAACTACCCTTATTTGATTTGACATAGTCATTTTTTTTTTTTTGATATAATAAGGAAAAGAAAGCAAACTAAAAACTAAGACAGACGGGCACAAAGTCTAGGCCAATGGATTCTCAATTAGTCACTCAACAAGCGAAACAAACATCCTGGAGGAGGAATCTCCAACAACTGGACATGTGGACATGTCAAGCGAAATTACTTGATATTGCCGCCAACCAATCAGCCACACCATTTTCTTCACAATGGACATGCGAAATGAAAACATTCCAATCCTTGGAAAGCATTCCTCTGATGCGCAATATCAGCCTAAAATATGGGTGAGGAGAATTACACCCCTTAAGAATTAGCTGTTGAGCTAATTGAGAGTCACCTTCTAGCCACATATTCCTAAAACCTTTTATCCAAGCCACCTTCAACACTACTAGAGTCGCCTAAAGCTCAGCATTCAGAGTCATTCCACTTCCCAAGTTCTTACAAAACCCAACAATCCACCCACCCGAACTATCTCGGAGGACACCCACACAACTCGAGTATAAGCCATCTCCAGAATTAGCTCCGTCAACGTTAATCTTGGTCCAATTCAGAGGAGGAAAAGTCCAAGCTATAAGTCTTTCCGTTCTAGAGTGTGGCCTCATTCCCGTTGTAATGGTCAAATTTCAAAAAAAAATTAAAATTAAAATTAAAAATTTTTCTATGCTCCCAGCGCCAAGGCAGTGCTCATTGTGCCCAAAATTGAGGCATTGAGCGCTGTACAAGCGCAATTAGCTTGGATATGTATATACATATATAATTACTTATATATATATATATTAATTGTAAAATAATTATTAAATAATAAAATATAAATAAATAATAAATATAAAGCAATATAATAAAAAATTAAAATATTAAAGTAATATATATATATATATAAGTATATATATGCAGAACAAAGTAATAAATTGAAAATAAATGGCAGAAACTAAAAATGCTAAGTGATAACAGCCCACATCTCCAGCCTATGATGCACGGACACGGACACGGGACACGGGACACGACACGCCGACACGTTAATTCTAAAAAATGTCATATTTCGACATGTTGGGACACGTTTTGATATTAAATAATTTTTTTAATATATATAATATAATTTGTATTAAATACATATAAAAGTGTATAATAATTCATATAACTAATCAAATATTTAAATTTCATAACATAAATATAAATATAAATAATTTTTCGTACTTTGTTAAATTTTCATGTCAAATTTCATAACAGAAAAAAATTAATTTATAAATTATTTATTTTATATTTAGTTAAAGTAATAAAATTAAGATTTAAAAAAAAAATAAAAAATAAAAATAAAAACGTGTCCGAGCGTTGACCGCGTGTCCGAAAAAGTTGACTACGTGTCGGAAAAATGTGTCAGAACGTGTCAGAGAGTTGACCGCGTGTCCCCAAATGTTGACCGCGTGTCGGACGCGTGTCCGAGCGTGTCCGTGTCGGACGCGTGTCCGAGCGTGTCCGTGTCGGACACGTAAATTTTCAAAAAAATCACGTGTCCGTGCTATGGAGTCTGCAGCACAATGAAAGTATAGGACTCTTTTAACAAATTAATCATTAGATGAGATAGATATTATCTAGGAAAAGAAGAGATTACGTAATATAAGTTTACGTAATCTGTACACATAATACATTCCTCTCTATATAAATATGTCCCTGCATACAATGAAAGGAAGAAAATCAAAGACAGAGATTAAAAAAGAACATAAGGAAATCTTAAGAGAGAAAAACAAGAGAAATCGGGAGTAGAAAGGGAAACAGAATCAAAAGAAGGTAATATTGGGTTATCAAAAACGTTCTCTCGTTCTTTTTAATTTTTCAAAACAAAGATTAATTTACAAGCCAATGTCGTTTTGCCAAACTTTTCTCATTATTTATTCTTTACAATAGTTTGATTTCGTTCAATGATTTCATTTCTTACAGTATCTTTAGTTTCTTTAAAATTTTATTTCTTTTCACATACTGATTATCTAGTGGAGTAATTAATTGGTACCAAATAATTATGAAGAGAATGTGTAAATTTAACTAATGAAGACTGCTATGAACTGAACCCCAGAGTTTAGGTTCAAACGATTATAGGGTAAGGGACGTCTTATCGTGACTTGAGCTCCTCCACAATAAATATTTCATATGCAGAGAACTGCAAAGTTGGAAAAATATTTAGCTTCATTTAAATATTACACAATGCATTATTTATTATATTACTTCATTTTACTAAATTATCTGAGAGAATGGTATTTTCCGTTATTACGGCTGAAAATTGTTATAGTTAGAAAACCTCAATATTACTGAGAATTTTCTCACGTGTGTTTTTTTTTTTTATGCTAACCTTTCTAAAGAATCATAATGCCTAGTCTAAGCTTATCAGGTGAAGGATGGAGTATCAATGTTTACTCTTACGAGGATCGCATGGAGTTCTATATTGTAGTAGGAAATCAAGGAGCTGCTGCAATATTTTATGCTTAAAGTGTTGAGACCTACACTTATAGATTAGATTAGGATATGACTTTAGTATTGTATAATTATGTGATGCCAGGATGTAAAATATAAGTTAAAGTGATGTAATATATAGTAGAAGGTAGGACCCATGTAAAATAATTTTCGTATGTACCTGATTTGATATTATGTATAAAGTAAGGGTTTTATAATTCTCATGTTGAAGGAGAATTGAAATCTCTTGTTGTAGAGATAAAAAGCATGTGGGACCCATGTGTTAGAAAAAATTATATGTAGGACACATGTCAGCACGAAAATCGAAGGGTGGGTAGGAAAATTGTAATTCTCATGTTAAATGAGAATTATAAAACCCATAAAGTAATATTGATAGATGTTTATATAGTCTTTTTTTTCTTATCATCAATATTAAAATTTAATAAATCAATCTATATTAATTAATAACATTAATACATCTCCATTTTATATCTTACTGTTTATACATAAAGAGAAACATAAATTTAAAGAAATCATGTAATATTACTTGGGATAGGATATTGTGACACCCAAGTTATGTGACACCCATATGACACCCAGTTAATCTCACCGTTAGATCGCTTATGTTGATCCAACGGTTATATTTATTTTCATCTTTGTATGGTCATGATTTTTCAAATTTAATATTTTATATTTATTTCTACCTTTGTATGGTTATGATTTCCCGTAATGCTTTCCATAATATTAAGGGATGTTTCACCCGTCACGACAGCCAATTTCTTTTTTTTTTTTTAACATTTCGACAGCCAATTTCTAGCCTGCAGGACATTATCCTTGTAACCCAGCGCAGCTCTCATCATGCTCTCCGAGTTACACACGAAGTCGTTAAAGATCATGTCATTTCTAGCAAAGCCAAAGGAACCAAGTAGTGATGCCGAAACGAAGCTTCCAATGGGGATCTCTATTCCAGCAATTAGTAGCTTCCACATTCCTCAAGAACCAATCGTGGATATTCAGCTCCAAGAACTCCTCCTAATGGTTGCTATCTATAAGCAGCCTCCAAACCCCTAGGGAAACTTTACAATCTCTGATGGCGTGAATAGTTGTCTCACTAGCATGGTGACATCTCGGACAAAGCTCATTATCAGCCAATCTGCAATGGAATATCCTCGAATTTGTCATTAGCTTCTCCCCCATCGCTAGCCAAAGGAAACGTCTCCAAATAGTCATCCAAGGAAATGAACCATTGGTATCCTCGTAGCTACTTAGAACCTTATAGGCCATTCTTAACTGAAAAAAAAATCCCATATGAGGATTTGCTCCAAATAACACGGTCAGGAACGTCCAACGGAAGAGGGGGATCATGTTCATGAAGCTTTGTGGGTTAAATTTTCAAATAATAAGAGTGTATCATGTCAGTGGCGGACCTGTTTGGTCGCCCATGTCCGCACTTGCGCCGACATGAATCCATGGAATTTTTTTTTTTTAAACATAATAGTAAAGCATGATTTGATTAGATTAGGCTTTACTTAGATATATAATGAGAAATAGAATGTAAATAAATGGAATACGGTAAGATGAAATGAGATGTCATATATTTTATTGGATATTTTATGATGCTATATAATAAATCAAATTGATTAAAAAAAAAAGTGTTGGAAATAATTTTTTATGTTAAGTTAAAAAAAATTTCTTTTCTTATTTATGTTTTTTGTTTTTTATTTTTTATTTTTTAATACATTTAAATTTTTCTTTAAAAAAAAATTTCGGAGGTACTGCCTCCGAACCCGGTCATTAAATGTGCGGACATAAATAATATTTTCTGAGCCTGCCACTGTATCATGTGATAATTAAAATGACTTCATAAACACTGTCTCCATGTACATTGTTTATTTTCAATCCCAATTGAAAGCTCCTGAATAAAAGAGAAAATAAAAAGGATAACTTCACTTGAACAGCACAGCAAAATTCATTGCTATCCTTCCTAGATCAAATTAACCCCGTTTATCAATCAAGCATACAGGCGAAAGAAAAAAAAATAAAAAAATTGAAGGGAACAACCATTCAGATAGCACATTAAAATAACAACCAATATATTTACCAAAAAAAAAATAAATAACAACCAATAACAAAACACAGCGATAAATAAATCACTGAAAATCTGATGGCGCATTTCATCACAAGAACATAATAACAACGCTCAAGTTTGCATTGAAGGCTAAGGTTAGTCACTATTAAAATCTGGCTTGAAGAAATTCATTCCTCGTCACTATCGTAAACCACTGCCATTCGCCGTTTGACTGTTGTTGTTTTCCTAGATGGAGAGTCCTCATCTGATTCAAATCCCTTCCTTTTGACACTGCCTCTAAACTGCTTACTCTTTTGCTTTGGTTCCTGCAATTAGACATTCAAACAGCATTGAAACAACAGCAATTAATCCAGTTATGGTTCATTAATTTATAATTTTGATAAACGACAACAAATAGGGCGCAATTAGCCCAATAGATATGTACAATTCTCAGAGTTTGGGGGTTCGAGAGCTAACCCTATAAGTTCAACCCCTAAAAAACCCTAAAAAAAGAGGATACCCAATATATTGACTCAATTAAATGGTGAACTAATCCAAGCCAGTATTTTCCTTCCAATGTTCTGAATATATTGACGAAAGCATATATAAGGATTCAAATCACTGTTGAAGAATCTCAGGCTCCCAAACACAAGGTCCCCAACCTCTTCAAGCAGCATTTTCAAAGTTTAATCAAGACAATGTACCATTATTCCTTTTGGCAGCCTAAGGAGACTGCAGACCATAACGTAGAAAATTTGCCCACAAAAGATATACACGTAATAAGCAGTAAGCCATCCTCCCCAGTCCCAAAACAATGTACGAGCATAGAGAAGACAGAAATAAAGAAAATAGCCCATTAAACAGAAATTCAAATAGTCTCGCAGTCATGAACCCATAAACAGTAACACAGGATGGCAACAGTGATAAATGAGGAAAAACTAGAAAAGCTACCAAATTATGTCAACCAATTTATATGTTAATCACATATAAACCCTTATACACTATTAACAGTCATGACATATTAGAAGCAATATGAAACTAAAAAATCTCTATGGTCAAATTTAAAGCAAACAATTTTTTTAATAAAGTAATAATACCTCCTCTTCCTCCTCCTCCTCATCTGATGAATCATTAACTTGTGCCTCTTCTTCATAATGTTCTTCTTCTTCCTCACCCTCGTACTCTGGCTCAGTATCTTCCCTTTTATGTGAAAGAGGCCTCTCATCTTCCTCCCCATCAGTTTCATACTCAGATTCCTCTCTATCATCATCTGAGTAATCCATTGGGTGCTGGGAAGATTTGGCAGGCGGCAAGGGAGATTTTCGAGGGATATCTTTGGGTCCCTGTGACTACGATTCAAAAAAGAACATTCACTGGTGGTAAAGGCAAAACACAGAAATGTAAGATTACAGAAGACTGAGTAATAATACCTTTTTAGCATTCATAATTCGTTTCTCAGCCCGAGCTTCCAGTTCCAAATCTTCCTCAAAGTGGCGTTGAGAACGACGAGAATCATAATAATCTGTTTCATCATCCTTCGGGGAGGGAAGGGAGGACATGTATAGAGCAATGGAATCAAATACAAATAAAAGACTACAATGTCATTAAAGTGAGAGGAAACAATATCTGGAAACTGTACCTCATCCAAAGCATCCTCCAAAAATCCAGGAGAAAGTTGACGCCTCCTCTCCACAGTGTGAGGATATTTCCGGTTCACCTTTTCACGTTTACGGTTAAGAAGTACATTAGCCCTGATTGTTTGACTTTCAGCCTGCAAAAACCAATAGGAAACTGGATAATGGTTATTCAGGAGACATAATATAGGCAAGTAAAAACTTGATCCAATTAATTATACCTTCTCTTTTTCCTCTTTTGCTCTCTCAGGATCAATGTCAGTAATACAATTTTTAACCTTATAAACCTTCTTATGCCTCGAGTCAACTAGAGCAGTCAGCAGCCGATGAGAATTCGATGTCAAGGAAGATGGCATAAACCTCATTTTTCTTAATAACCTTCCTTGAGATTGGAGGATTCCCTATAAGCATTTACATACGGTCCATTGAAGGGTAAGCAATCAAAAACTCATAAAGAAAACATACGGAAATATCAGAATTCACCTTCCCATGTCTGAGGAAAAGATGCGCTTGATCATGCTGTGCATCTTGCACTGACATGTCAAGAACTTCATTCCCAATTAATAACTGCAAGCTGCCATCAGACCACCTCACAAAGCGAGCATTGCTTTCATACTGAAACAACAGAAAAGTATTGTTACTTATTTTTATCAAAATTATAAATAAAAAATACTTCAGCTTCATCATGAATGATATTTTTTAATAGAGAATACATGCGATACTTCAATTGAAATTTTCCAGCATTAAAGGCTGAAGGTACAGTTAACAAAAAATAAGAACACATGCATCCATTTTGCATACATTCTGACATAAATCTGAGTAATGCAAGAGATTAATATTCACAGTCATAAGATATAGTTTCTGCACCATCTCAACATTAACAACACTTAATTCATGCTCAGGCAATTTGTGAATTCATCTTTTATAAACTAGTTAAAATTCGACTCTGCACACGCATAAGAAAACTGAAATGGCCATATTCTGTACCCATAATATTGAACCAATTCAATCTATGGTTCAAACATTACTTAAGAACCGAAAACATTCAAAGAACATAGAGCATCTTATTCCTACTTTGTATTACCAACTGTCACAGTTGAATATCACCGAAGCATTATGAAACGAGGCCCGTACAAGACTTGTTGCTAACTATCAAATAAACCTTGGTCATTTTAATTTAACCTACTCATTTGGTAGCACATACCATAAACTTCCTTAAATTTCATTTATCAATATCAAATTGAAGTCCAAATTTCATCCACCAAATCCTCACAATACCATAAACTTCCTTAAGTCTCAACCCACTAAAAAAAACCTTTTCCATCCATCTGCAGCAAAATTACATATACGATACTAGCAATAAAGGTCAGAATTTAAGCCATACAAACAAAAGAAAGTGTAAATTCCAAAATCATCAGAGAGCATTCACCTGAACTCAATATCTTAAATGCATCATAGTGCCAACTGCCAAGCTTAATATTAAAAACCAGTTTTCATAAAATACCTTAAAGTGTAAAGCTAGTAGAAAGGAATATCAGGACAAAAACGAAGGGAAATATAAGGTATTCACAAGCATATCAGCATGTTTTCCATCTCCTATCCATGACAAACTTGAACATTGTAGCTTGCAAAACAAACCATACTAGTATACAATTGCTTACAGATGTTGTGCCATCAGGATTTGTGATGGTCCTCCAGCGCACAATATTGTTCTCCAAGCGTATGCGTTTCCTAGCTCCAGTTTCATCAGTCACAAAGGTATCCTCTTCCACGTATGTTTTAGGATCAAATGGTTTTGGGTCAACACCCATAATATTAGAAACTTTAATCATGTTCATCTGTCCCAAAAAAAGTGAGGAGCTGAGCACTGAAATTCAACATTTCTTACCAGAATGCACATCATCATAAAAAATTCATTTCATTATGCAGATATGATCCCCTAAAGTGAAACCGCATATTAAACTGTATCTGCCGTGACCATGTTGTCATAATCTTAGATTGTATATGTAAAATGCCAACTCAATCCAAAACTTAAGATGTTAGGGGAAGGTAACATTAATGATTTTATATTACATTTCTCTAACACGCTTCCTCACGAAAATGTCCTAAAGATACGGTCTTGTTATCATATAAAAATTCAGACATTCACTTAGGCACCCTACATATGCCAAGTAAATAATAAAGACATAACATAAACTAAGCAAAAGAAGAATAGTATTCAAGTGCCTTTTCAGCCACTGTAAGTTAAAAGATAAGTTCATTAAAAACACAGGCATCCCACCCAAATAACAAACAAAGTTACAAACATATAAATTACAGGCAGACCTTTTCTGGAAGAGCTGGAGGTGGTCGCAGTGGAACCTCTAACTCCAACGGTGGCCCAAGTGGTTTCTCTTTAGGTTTCATCTCAAAATGTTCTTCCTCTGACTCATACTGATGATCTTCATCAGCAAGTACATCCTCTGCTCTCAGGTTTTTTTCATAGCTCCCTTCCTCTTCCACAGGATATCTCTAAGGCAGGAAATTACTTAATACCATTAATTCTTAAAATTTGGACAAATGAAATATATTGGTAATATTGGCATCTGGCACTCACATTTGAATCTTGCTCAATGTCATGCTGAACTGCATACTCCACCTCCTCCTCTTCTTCATCATCAAAATCACCAAATACATCACGAATTTCAGGAACAGAATGCAAATCAGGAATCTGATCCTTGTCATCTCTGGGTGATCCACTACCAAAAAAATGAAAATTCTCAGTCACTAAATCTTACCGCGACAGTTGTAATCATTTTTACATACCAATTCTTACATTAGGTTATCAATAATTTTCTCTATTTTATCAAGTATTTAGGTAATTTTTTACAAACAGACCAACACGACAATGCAAAAGAGGATATGCACGGACAACCCATACCAGAAAACAGACATAGACACATATTTCAATTCCTTGGTTAAATCAAATGAGTTACAGAACCCGGATATTTTAGCCTTTCCTGTGAATATGCTGGCATCTCCAATAACTAGCAAATGTAGCATCAGTAATCAATAGAAATTACTTAACCCAGAAGATGAAGCAGAAGAAAGGTATATATCATGAATTCCTCAAGAATAGAACATCCCCCCACCCACCCAAAAAATAAACAAATAAATAAACAATGCTGTGGCGACGGGGACAGATCGAAGGTTCCCTATCAAGTCTCAAACCTCTAAAGGAAAAGAACTTCTAGCTATCAGGTAGTATGCAGTATCCTTAAAAGAACGAAAGAATAGCCTGTTGAATCCCTATCCCAAATATATTTTCTCTCTTTACCCTTCAAATCTTAACTATCAGAGAAAACGGAATTCAATTTCAATATCTAGGTACTGAGCTTGTGAAATTTCACTTGTATGAACATATTTCTGCTGTATAGGAAAAGGGAGCTTCTACTGGAAATAGTTTCAATTGTTTTCAATTGTCAGGTACTGAACTTGTGAAGCTTCCACTGTTATGAACACAACTCCACAGAACAGGAAAAGGAACCTCCATCGTTTGATAAAGGTTATACAATAATACAAATAAAGCTAAGAAACAATTGATTCAAAGGCAATTTTGAACATACTCTTTCAGCGTGCTGGCATGTATGCATTATGTGTAGACAGATAGACACCCTACGTGTGTACAGAAGGCTTCTAAAAGGAACTTGTCAATATTTGATGGACTGAAATGTGTAAATCAGATTAACCAAAAAGACAGTATTCTAAGAAGACAAAATAAATAACCAACAAATTTTTGGACGATGCTAAATGTTGCACAAACTCTAAGATGTGATAAACTCATACAAGAGGGTAAGAAGGACTGCTTTAGCAACAGAAATCAGCAAGAACTTACTTAACCATAAACAATAGAGTGAGTGTGAGTGATAGAGAGAGAACAAAACCATTGACAATAATGTAAAGCCATCAAAACTATACAACTTAGAGACTTGATAAGTAAGAACAACAGATAAATGCTCTACAGTAACCACACGTAAGATACCTTGAACTTCTAGCTTCGTCAACTTCCTCATCATCACTGATGGGGTAATGGTTCTCGTTCTCCTCTGATCTCTCTACTACACTCTCGACCACGACCCTGTGTTTGCTTGTCACTACTCTCGGGCTGTAGTGGTCTTTAGCACCACTATCCGTGTCTATTAACTCACTTTCTTCTCTTTGATCACCAACTTCCACCTCTTGGGAACTTGGATCTGTCTCCCCTTCACTTTCACCAGGATCAGGATCTCCATCAAGCAAATCACCTTCACTGTCTACTTCTACCTCTCCATGAATCTCTACTTCACCTTCCCCTTCAGGCTCAACCCCACCCTCTCTTTCATCCTAACAAAAAAATAAAAAATTAAAGCAATTATTCATGTAATGTGCAATGACTTCAACATACTCATATTTACACAGTTTATGGAAAACAAATGACACAGAAAGCAAACAACTATATTACTATATGTTAGAGAATAATATAAACCATTAAAAAGACCATCACCTAACACCTTAAGATTTTGGGTTAAATTGATTTTTTACATGGTATCAGAACTTCAGTGATCATAAAGTCACGAGTTCGATACTTTAAGTCCAAAGAGCTCTTGCGTAGGTATATTATAGAACAATATAAACCATTAAAAAGACTCTCACCTAACAGGTTGAATTGATTCTTTACACTATAGAATATAGTTCACAAAAGCAATAACAGACGTACATACAATACAGTTATGTCAAGCTATCTTAGAAGAACGTGTGGCACTTGAATAAATGTAGAATTTGCAATGAGAGAGGTTTGCAGCCCTAAGCTAGAAAATCAGGGGGGAACCAAAGGCAAGGGTTTAAGATGAGATATAAGGAAATTGGAATGTTACAGAAGCGTAATAGGGTCGGGGATTGGATTCGACTTCATCTTCCTCTTCCGATTGATCACCGAAGAGGTTCTGCATCATCTGGTGCCGCTTCTCTTCTCCCATCTTCTCCCACGATTTCTTCACTCGCAACGTTCAACTCTGCGTCTCTTATTTCACGTCTTTCTTTTTTCTTTCTTTCTTTCTTTCTTTGATTTTACTCACCCCACCCACTTTTCATGACATTTAACAAAAAATTAAAATTAAAAATAAAAATACGTCATTATAAAAAGTAGATAAATATAATTTTTTGTTGACAAAATTTGAAATAGCTTTTTCTCGTTGTCAAAATTAACTTCTTGCGGAGTGTATTACATTGAGATTTCAAAAGATTTTAATAAATTAATTTTTGACAAAAAAATTCATTGGTATTCAATTAAAATTTTAATGGATTGAAAAAAGTAACGTGTTATTCGATCAGGATTTTAAAAGATCATTTTAGAGTCCGTTCAAATCCGTTGGTATTCAATTCAGATTTTATACAATGAAAAAATAATATTGTGGTATTCAAAAATCTAACGATTTTAATGAATTTTCTATTGGAGTGGATTTCGTGAAACTTTTTAGAAAGAAATGTAAATAGGATGTCTCTCTTACAATCTCACTCTAACCCTAGGATTTCCTGAGATTTCTCTATTTCAGTGTTTTCTTATTCCTTTGGTAGGTTGACCCGCTCGAAATCGGGTTCCGCCATGGAAGCTTCGTCAAAACTCAAAAAAGACATATTTTTTAGCGATTTTCATCTCAAAACAACCCAGAAACAACAAACAAATGAGATTTTAATATAATCTATCTCAAAAATAACATAATTTAAAGCCATTTATGAAAAAATTTGAAAAATTTAAAAAGTGATTTTTCAATCTGTGGGTCACAATTTTTCTTGGCACAAAAAAGGTGTGATTTTTATATTAAAAAAATTAAAACAGTGGGAAAATAATAGGGGAACTAAAGCCCTCAAACCAATTTTCGTTTTACATCAATGAAACAATATCAATTTAAAGAAGTATTGAAACTTTCATAATATGAACCCTTATTTCGTAATAATACATTCGTGAACG
The DNA here is from genome assembly GCF_033153095.1 of Gastrolobium bilobum. Classification (NCBI taxonomy): domain Eukaryota; kingdom Viridiplantae; phylum Streptophyta; class Magnoliopsida; order Fabales; family Fabaceae; genus Gastrolobium; species Gastrolobium bilobum. The sequence continues at coordinate 821,977 of NW_026899651.1, read as the reverse complement.
AAATTTCTTCAATATAGAAAATGATTTCAAACAATTTTTGTGTCAATAGATAACTAAAAACTTATTTTTCAAAAATCCCAAAGCAATTTAAGGTTTCCATGTATCGATTGAAAAAAAATTGAGAAATTTTCTGAACTTTCATGTAAAAAACCTAAAAATTCAAATTCAGAATTTTCTTAGAATATTCAAATAAAATATGCATATGATATATGGTTATAAAACTCTCATAACATATAACAAAAATCTCAAAGTTTTCAAGATCAATTGCAAAAAATTCCAAACGAAAATTTATCATGAACTTTAGGTTTTTTAAAAAAAATTGGTTTTATAATCATATATGCATAGCTTTGATACCAAATTAAGAATATAATTTTCAACTCATGGGTCAAACCCAAGAGCAGGAACGAGAAAATGTTAATGCTTAGTATAACTTTAGATATGTGAAAAGTTGTTGTTTAGTAATTTTAAATGTTTGTTAAAAATTATATTATGTTTTATTGATTTTTTTTTTTGTAAGCTACTGATTAATATTTAATTTGCAATGAATGATAACCGTTGATTGATGGAAATCAACGGTTAAGATATGATTGTAAAAGGTTGTAAACAAAAATAGGTTGTAAGTATAACTTTTCCCTTTTTTATTTACTCTTGTAATTTTGAATGTTTGTTAAAAATTTATATGATTTTTTAAAATCTTATGAATCGACAATGTCATTTCAAATCTTATAAATTCTATTAAAATCCTTTAAAATTCAATCTTATGAAATATTGATGTAAAAAAAGACTTTTAAAAAAGTCTTTAATGTCTCTCCAATTCTAAATAATCTTTTAAAATCTTAATCCAATACCTTTTAAGGTTTTTTGTATGTATGTTTCACTTTTTTTCTTTTTCAATTAAAGTTGTCAACATAAATAATTTTAAAATAAATAGCACGTAAATATAAAATTTTAATTTGATAAAAATATAATTTTAAATTTGAAAAAAAACATGGTGAAATATTGTTTAAAAACATTGTTATGTTGGCAAAGTTTGAGGTAATTAATCCATAGATAAATGGTCTTTACAACTCGGGCTTCATGTTTATTATAATTATTAAGTATTTTGGATATTATATGTGTACTTTTACTTTTAAGAATAATTAAACAAAATTAATTATAAAAATAAAATTGAAAAAATATATAATTAATTTGAGTCCAATATAAAATTATAGAATACAAAATAAAAAAATTTAAAACTGTAAAAAAAAAACATGTAAAATTATTTTAAAAAATTACATTTGTTATTTAAAAAAATAATTCACTGGAAGTATAAGTTGCACTTTGAAATATTATTTTAATTTAACTACATATATCATGTACTTTTGTAGTTGTTTGATTAAAAAAAATGATATTTGTCTTTAAAATAATGTTAAATAATGAAATATCGGTTTTACCAATAAACAAACAAAAAAATAATGAAAATATAGTTTTTGGCTCATCTTGATTACTTATAAAATGTTAAATAATTTTTAGGTACCAATACGGTTACTAAGGCCGGCAAAACAAGTTCGAATCGGCAAACCGCCCCATCCTACCCCGCCAGCCAAATATGGCTGGATGAGACTTTAAGCATACCAACCATGTAACCCGTCTCGCTTTTGTGCGGGTCAAAATGGGTTAAAGGTCCATTAACCCCCTCTCTTTTGAGGGTTAACCCTTTGTATTTGTTTCTCTTAATTCTCAAATCAGATCTCAAATATTTAACGTTGCTTCTCCTTCTTCCAAATTAGCTTGGCAGCTACTTGCTCGAACTCACGCAAATTACTGAGCTTTAGGTAGGTGGTTTGTAGTGATAGGACAACTCGGATCGTCTTCCAAAGAACTTCAAATGAATGTCAAGACTGCCTTCTTGAACAGGTTCTTAAAGGAGGAGATGTATATAACATAGTCTGAAGGTTTTGCATCTAAAGGTCAAGAGCATATGGTATGCAAATTTCAAAGGTTAATATATGAGTTAAAACAAGCATCACTTTTATTTAAATAAAATATAATTTATTTGTAATACCTGGCTAAACGTCATAAGTCATAACAGTAAGCCAACTAAATAAAATCGTCATCAATGTAAACCCCAAACGACAACTAATAACGCCCATCTTTAAAATAAAATAAAAAATAAATGGACTGACTTTATGCTATAGAAACTTCGAATAAATGTCTTATTATACTGTTATTTATTTCAAAGAGTTGCTATCTCTTTGAATAATCATGACGTTGCTACCATGTCACCTATAGATTACAAAATTTGTACGTATACTTTCTCAAAGTCAACATCTAGAGGTAGCAAAGCAATTGGCTCATGTAAAACATTTATCACATGGTTTATTGGCATTCCATATACTTGCATAACAAACAATCAGTATATACTTGGATAACAAACAATCAGTATATACTAGGATAACAAACAATCAGTTTAAGACCAAAGACACGGCCCACCATATCTAGCAGCGTCTGCATACTTAACATTAAGATTCCACCAAGTTTTTTTAATTTGGACCCTTTTTGGGGCATGAATGAGTTTTTAAATACTCAAATTCCTCACACTAGATAAATCCAATAGTTTTAAGAATGAATTTTAAAAATTTAAGTAAACCACAATTTTGACGGTATAGTAATTTGAAATCACCATTAATATTAACAATATATTTATCTCAAATTAATTGGGAATATAGGTGATTTGAAATTAATAGAAATAAATTAAAGAAAATAAAAAATATTACTGTATTGCTTTTATATTTTAAAAATAAACTATGAAAAATAAATTATTTTTTTTCAAAACAGTCAGATAAAAAAGAAGTACTTAAATAATTTTTTATTTTTTAATTCCTACTTTTTCAAAAGCAAAATTATTTTCAAACAAGCTTTATTCTCTCCACTTTAAATTATGCCACTTTTTCCCAGAAAATAAATAAAAAACTATGCCACTTATTTCTCGGCTTTTTCACCCTTTTGCCCCTCATTAATTATTTAATAACTATTTTGTCCCTTATTCAAAACTATCTACCAATCTGTTCCTCTTTAATCGACTAAATCAAAAATTTAATCGATTAAATGATCAAAATAGACAAAAATCGTTGACTTGAAGATTTAGTCGATTAAATCTTCCTATTTAATCGACTAAATCTCCCATACATAAGGTTGTTCTTATGATAAAGAGGAAGATTTAATCGATTAAGTTGAAGATTTAATCGATTAAATCTTCATTTGACCATTTAATCGATTAAATTTTTGATTTAATCGATTAAATATGGGCAGATTGGTAGATAGTTTGCAATAAGGGGCAAAATGGTTATTAAATAATTAATGAGGGGCAAAAAGGTGAAAAAACCCTTGTTTCTCCCATGGATTCATAACTTTAATAAGTTTTTTGATTAGTTTATATTTTTATAAAAAATAAAAATAAAAATTATGCCACTTGTTTCTCCCATGGATTCATAACTTTAATAAGTGTTTTGATTAGTTTATATTTTTATAAAAAAAAATTAAAATGTTGTTGAGATTTTTTCTCACTAATGTATAGTTTGGGATATGTTATTCAATTTACCTCTTTTTATGCCTACTTTTGCCTATTATTTTCTAACACCGTTAGATTAGAATCTCAATTGGAGAGAGAAATAGTAAAGATAGTTGAGATTATGATCTAATAATTTCGGAGAGTGGTAAGAAAAGATAGACAGAAAAAATAGTTAATAACATATCCCGTATAATTTTATGTGAAAATTAAACAAAACATGTGTAACATCCCGAGCGCTGACGAGGGCGGGGAGTAATCGCCGGTGCAAAGAAGCACGGACGTGGAACGGCTCCTGACAGACTTCCAGCGGGGGTTATATGCATGAATGAATCGAATCAACACCCGAAAGAGAGAGATTTCAAAGGCTGTGCAAGTATAAGACTGCACAGTTTGGGATAACTTATAAGAATTAATTGGTACTACCTATACTAACAAGATGCATCTGCTTTTCGGTAGCCCGGATCGGAAGAACTCTACAGTTAAGCGTGCTTGACTTGGAGCAATTCTGGGATGGGTGACCTCCTGGGAAGTTTTCTCGGGAAGTTTCCGAGTGAGGAAAAAGCACACTGAAAAATCTCGTGTTAGTATGTGGGGCTAGTCATTGATTCTTGAAGCGGACGAGCGTTACAACATGCACCGCTAATGAAGCATTGATGAAAAATATAACCGTATTACTTCCAAGTTGCGACAAAAGGGAAAGGTGTCATAGACGGGGAAAATTTCCAGTGATCCAGGATCACCAATAATTGGGTGGTCTTTTTTTCAAAATAGAAAAAAGTAGATTCATTTTAATCTCTTCTTTTTTCATAATCCATTTTCAAACCCTTCCCTTTTTTATTTTTAGAAGGGAGCATGGTGCTCTCGTAGCACCAAAAAAGCTCTCACCTTAAACGAAAGAGAAAAAAGTTATTGGATGAGTGTGATTTGATTTACTTAATTATAAAGGTTACTTGTCTTGTGCATATGGTAGTTGAAAATATAGTTTTAGAACTGTGTTTTTATGATTTTTTTTTATCAAAATTTCAAGTGCTTTTATTTTTTTTACGATTTTTTACAATAAAAAATTGATTTATTTCTCCTTTTTGTTTTTAGGTAAAATCTCGATTTTAATTAACTTGGTCTTGTGAGCATAATTTATTAGATGAAATATCGAATCCAGCCTATGGAAGTGAGTAGTGTTATTGCTTACCACTAGGCTACTCTCAATTATTGATCAAAATGCACTTTATAATATATTTATCATATGATTTAATATAAATTTAATTAAATCGGTTGAATTAGTGACTGAACTGAGTTTAAAAACACTGCAAAAAAATTATGTAGGTCCATTTTTTTTCTTTCTCTCCTTTTTATATGATTTCATTTTGATCTTATACACTTTTATAAGAAACGTAGACCCATAAATCTTTTAAACATCATTTTAATAATAAGATCTTCTTAACAAGGTCTAATAAAAAATAGCTTAACCCGTTAAAAGAAAAAGGCATTGGGCTTTTCTGCCCAGCAGCTTAAAGAAAAAATAATTGTGCCGTCATCATACCACGTGTCTCATTTCAATTCGATGTCCTATTTACTCTCAACAACTCTTCACATGCCATCTTTCCTCTTGGGCTGTCCGTCTATAGCTAAGACACATCTTTAGCGAGAGAAGTGAGAACGGTCCAGCCTCGGATCCGAACCAATTAGCTAAGGTCCTCCGAAGCTTACCTTCGGGCCGAGCCTGAGCTTTGTTCCTCTGTTCGTTGAAAATTTCGCACTATTTCGATCACTTTATCTGTGTGAGCTGAGAGACACCTATTTTTTCATTTCCACCGCTTCGAACCCTAACGCTTGGCTTCTCAACACTCTCGCTGGATCAGTTTTGAGCTTCAATGGAGGCTTCTCAATGTCACTGTGAGTTCATGGACTATGTTTCTATCTCTATAAACCCTAGTGTTCTCGTTTGTTCAGGGAAAAAGAAACTAAAAAGCAAATCTATGCTTCGGTCTTTGGTGTTTCGTCTTGGGCGTGATTTTGGAAGCTCGTTTTGTCGTTTTGTGTCGTTTTGTCAATTTGAATGCGGATTGTGAGCTCGAATTGTGCTGTTTTCCGATCTTTTGCGTTTCGGTGATAACTTTGAGATTTTTTTTTTAGTGATTTTCGGTTTTGGGGTGAGCACACATGCTGGGAAAGTAGGGAAAAAGGAGTGGTAATTGAGTTGTGTTTGTTTTGCCTCCTCCCATTTCTTTAAGAAGTGAGCAAATTTCAGCTTAGGTGAATTGTGCATATTTTGATTTTAGATTTTCGTTTTTGGTTGTGGTTTTCATCTTCCCCGTCTGCTAGTATTTGCTTCAATATCTTCTTCCTAGTTTTGGGTTGCTGCTGTATTAGGAAGTGAGAGTATGAATTCTTGGCATACCAATATGAAATTAGTGTCATGTACGTCTACCTTCCCGTAGTAGTCTATGGAAAATGAAGGGGGAGGGTTTCTTGTACTGACAATTTGAGTCGTGTAAGTGATTTATGTAAGTAGATTATACTCGGTTAATTTTGGGTTTGGTATTAAAAATGGGTTACTTCAAGTTATATCCATGTGGATGCCAGATGAATATGGAACTGCAAGGCATGAACAGAGGTGATGGGTTTTTGCGGTGAACCTCTTTTTATAGTTGTTGTTGAAGTATATGTGTACACACAGAACTCAAAGGGAAAAATTTGATACCGTGGATGTTTTGGAGTTTTGGATAAGTTTGCTCTTTGGGATGTTTACTGGTTATGATTTTGCAATTAATTGGAGTTTGCTTTTATTTTTTAAGAATTACTGCCAGTTGCCGTAAATGTGATGCAATTGTCAAATGTCTCGAGGATGATAAATTATAGGATTAGTTTTAAACAAAGGGTTACAAGTATTTCATAGCGCAGATGATAATATTGAATGCCATTACTAGAACAACACCCATTTGTAAAATAGAAAAGATGAAGCTGTGTATAGGCAATGCAAAATAGAAGCTTTGCAGTTCTTCCCATTTTTGCAGGACTCTGGTTTTTTCCAACGCAAAAATGTGTAGGAAACATGTTTGAGGTTTTGCATGTCTATTTCATAATTGTGTTTCTTTCTTTCTTAAGATTCATTGGTATGACTGATTAGGAAATTGTCACAACCTGTTTAAATATTTCCATTTTGATTCCTTGTGTCAGTCGTGTGCACCAATCCTTCAATTGGATATAAACTTTGAAGGGGGAGTATTAGCTATATATACATATATATTAGCTGTATATGTATATATAGCTAATAGGGAGGCCAACATATTTCATTATTTTGTTCATTTATTTATTTATTTTTGAGTGGTGTTGAGACTTGTTTCATGATGAAAGAATACTTTTTGTAAGTAGATACTATCAGAGAAGGATAATTTCTTTTGAACCTTTAGTACTTTTTTGATGCTGAGCTAGGATGGCAGTACTAGTATAGGTAAGGAAGAACATCCTGTACCTGTGATTATGTGAATATATAAAAAGTATTTGAAACCAAAAATTATGGTTTATGCACATAAGCTGTGATTCAACCTTGTGACACAGGTAATACTTCTGGTTATAGAACTCAGAAATGCAATCCTTTTTTCATTAATTATTTTTTCTCCATATTTTTCTTTATTTAAGAAGGAACCCCGAGAACCTTAATTTTGGATATATAACCTGATGAGCCTCTGTGCTTCGGCTTACACTTTCCAGTCATGTGTTTTAGATCAATCAGTAATGTTCCAAAATTTCTTTTGATTGCATTATAAGCATGTTCTAAACTGGCCTGCAAGGAAAAAAGCTTTATGGCTGCTTTTAACTTTGCAATTTCATTTGGCAACACCATGATTATCATATTGCATCATGAAAACTTGTGTTGTTTTATGTGTGTGAATTGTTTGCATTTCACTGTTGTGCCCTGGTGATTGAGTATGGCATATTGCTTGAGACATCAGTTATTGTTATCCTTTCATATCTTTCAACAACTCTTCTATCAGCTAATATTTTGTTTCTTTATTAAATTCCAGGAGTAAATGATAGTTGCTCAGAGGTGTGTTTTTGGACAGCATAATATTTGGAGAAACTTTTTGTTGATCTTTCTGGATTCAGTAGGCCTTCTTATAAATAGTTATCTGCTGGAAAATTTGGGCTGGGTTATCTATGCCTGGAAACGAAGTAGGAGACAGGGTGCATAATTTTTTTGGTCAAGAGAACTTGTCCCAGGGTCAGTATCATTCACAGGCAGTTGACGGGAACTGGCCAGGGCTAAGCAATAATTTATGGGCTAGTAGCCAGAGACCAACTGGTGCACCTTTTATTTCCAATTTGAAGAATTTTAATCCACAGCAATCCGGTAGAAGTTTTATATATATGTTTGAATTTTTTCTTAATCATTTATCAATGATAATATATTCGCTTGCACAATTACACTTTTGTACCCCTACGGGTTTAACATAAGTTATAATTGCGATTTTGACGTTTATGTGGTTTTTTTCCTTTTTTGGTTACTAATCATACTTCCTTTTACTTGTACAAAGATTCTGAGCAGGGTCACACTAGTGCTCCACATTTGCGACATGGTTTGAACCTGGCACAATCAAATCTGAGGCCTGACTCTGGGAGAAATCAATCCCCAAACCATCCTACTGCTGTTAATGGCTATATGCAGGGGCATCAGGTTTTCCAGTCTAGGCAAAACGAAGCAAACATTTTGGGAGTGGATACAGAAGCTGATATGCAGGGCGTATCAAGTCTATCAAGAGGAGTATCAGTGCTAGATTCACAACAAGGGGCTGGTCTTGAACTCTACAAGAAAAACTTGAGTAGGACTGATGCTGCTGAGTCTCCTGTCAATTATGATTTTTTTGGAGGTCAACAGCCAACAAGTGGTCGTTATTCAGGCCTGCATCAATCTTTTCCCAGACAGCAGTCAGGGATGAATGACATGCATCTTTTACAACAGCAAGTGATACTCAACCAGATGCAAGAAATTCAAAGGCAGCAACAATTTCATCATCTAGAAGCTAGGCAACAGAGTTCTATGACTCCAGCTTCCTCCATTTCGAAACAGACAGTTGCGAGCCATTCTGCATCTCTCATCAATGGTATTCCCATCAATGAGGCATCTAACCTTCTCTGGCAGCCTGAAGTTATGGCAACTAATGCTAATTGGCTCCAGCGTGGTGGATCTCCAGTTGTGCAAGGTTCCTCTAATGGACTTGTATTATCTCCTGAACAACTGCGCCTGATGGGTTTGGTTCCTAATCAGGGAGATCAGTCTCTTTATGGGCTTCCAATTTCTGGCTCAAGAGGTACAACTAACCTGTATTCTCATGTTCAAGGAGATAAGCCTGCAGTGTCTCAGGTTTCTAACCAACACCAGTATTCTCATGTTCAAGTTGACAAGACAGCACTGCCACATATATCAGCCAGTGGTAATTCATTTCCAGCTCATCAGTATGCTAGTGTTTCAGATCAGACTAATGCAAATGATGGAACTTCAGTTTCAAGACAGGATACTCAAGGAAAAAGTTTGTTTGGTTCTATTGCTCAAGGTATAAGTAGTGGACTAAATATGGAGAACTTGCAGCAAGTGAATTCTGAACAAAGAAATGTACCGTTTGAAGATTTTCATGGGAGGCAGGACTTAGCTGGATCTTCTGAGACTTCTCAGGACAAAGTGGTAATGCAGGTTCCTCCTTCACAGAATGTGGCTACCTTAGATCCAACAGAAGAGAAGATTTTATTTGGTTCAGATGACAGCCTTTGGGATGGGTTTGGTAGGAATACGGGTTTCAATATGCTGGATGATACAGATAGTATTAGTGGATTTCCATCTGTCCAGAGTGGGAGTTGGAGTGCACTTATGCAGTCTGCTGTAGCTGAAACTTCTAGTAGTGAAATGGGTATACAGGAAGAATGGAGTGGTCTAAGTTTCCGGAATACTGAACGTTCATCTGGAAATGAGCGGCCTCAAACCATTCATAGCAGCAAACAGCAATCAGTCTGGGCTGACAATAACTTGCAGTCAGCACCCAATATAAATTCAAGACCTTTTCTTCGGTCAAATGATCTTAGCAGGCCCAATACCACTGTAAACTATTCTGGTCTTCCCGGATTTCATCAATCAGGTGCTGATACAGTACAGGAACAGCATGACAGGCTACAAACTGATTCTTCTCAAAGATCAATTCCACAGTTTTTAGAACGAGGCAAATGGTTAGATTGCAGCCCTCAGCAAAAACCAATTGCAGAAGGGAGTCATATTTATGGAAATGCTGTTAACTCCTCAGGTTTAGAAATAAATGAAAAGGTTATTTCAGGTTCTTGGACCCATCAACATGCGCTACCATCCCCTAATAGCAGTGGTGAGCCATTCAATAGATCTAATGGATGGAATCCTATCAAATCAGCCCTGCCTGATAACAATTCTACTTTGAGAACCCGTGAAAATGAAAATGTGTTGCAGCGCCATCGTGATAGAGCTATGCAAGAGGATATGGGCCAGGTCCCTGCTATGTGGGAACCTGATTCTGATACTAATTCATCTGTTGGGTTGGAACATGTAAAGTCTGCAGGTAATGTGCCGGTTTGTGCGGAAGATTCTGGTATGAATGGTATTGCCGCCATACCAAATTCAGGTGCTACATGGGTCAGCCGGCAAACCAACCAGCAGCTCCCTAATGTTGATGTGTGGAGACATGCAGATTCGATGGGGGGATACAGAAGAAATGAAGATCCAGGAAAGTATAGGCATCATATGGAGAAGAACCCTTTAGTTTTGGAGTCATTAAAAAACAAAAAGTCAGAAGGTGAGGCACATGATGTGGAAAACTCGAACAAAAAGGATAAATCAGCTGATGGTCTTGGCTCTAATCATTCCCATCAAAGAGCTGGTGGTTTGAGAGAAAATCCTAGTTTTGATGGAAGTGATTTGTGTAGTCCAAAGTTATCTGCTCAGGGAAATCGAAGACCTCCTGTAACTCGTAAATTTCAGTATCACCCAATGGGGGATGTTGGTGTTGACGTAGAATCTTATGGAAACAAACATGTCATAAATTCACAGCCTGTGCCCCACCAACCCTTTGGAGGACTAAAAGGTCAGGACCAAAGCTATCCTGGGCAGTCAAAATATGGTTATTCTGATGGGAATTATACTGAAATGGAGAAGGTAATTTTAAGACTTTACCCTTATTATGCAAGTATCACTCTATTGATTGCACAGATTTTTCTCTACTTGAGAATCAAAATTTGTTAAAATTCTTTAAAATTTGACAGAGGTATGCACCTGCTTTTCAGGATGACTCAAAATTTTTGGATGATAATGCTTCAAAAAGCATACTGCCTGGTGGTCATATACAGAAAACATTGACTCCATTTGATAGAAGTGTTGGTAACTATGCCTTAAACAAGACTTCTTCACCCAGGTACTTGAACATCGAAAATATTCTTCTTGCTTTTCTTTTGAGCTCATGAATTTTGTGTGTCATGATTTGGTAGTTCCTTCTAAATTATTATTTGCTCAAACATTTTTAATGGGAAGTAACCATGACATGTGCTTGTTTTACTTTTTCATTAGTTAATTTCTGGTCTAATTGGTGCTGTAATCTTGTTTACTGGTTTCTTTTTATTTCCTTTTCCTACTACTCCACTCTTCCATGTCATCATACATGGCGACCTTAGCTCAACTGTTTACATTGATTTGTTAAAATTATTGTAGTCAAAATATTCTTGAGCTTCTTCATAAAGTGGATCAGTCAAGGGAGCATGGCATTGCAACAAATACAAGCACTTCTAACCGCCATTTATCTTCCAGGGTGCTGGATACTGAATCATCTGATGGGTCTTCTGTACAACCTCAACGAAGTCAAAGTTCTTCATCTCAAGGCTTTGGTTTACAATTGGCTCCTCCTACTCAAAGGCTTCCTATGGCATCTTCTCATGCTACACCACAAGTTGCATCTGAGACAGCAGATAAGGGTCATACTTGGTTGGCTGTTACTCAGACTTTTCCTTCTCGAGAGTCGTCTAATGAGCTTAGGAATAACATTTCTGGTTCCTCAGGACAAATTTTTGATAAAGCCTTGCAGTACAGTGTGCTGGGAAATGTTCCACAGGCTTTCACATCTGGCTTTCCTTTCTCCCGGATCCATACTCAAAATCAGAATGTGGTTAATCTTGGTGGACAAGTAGCTAATGCTCAATGTGATAATGCAACTTTTGTTGATCGGACAGCTTCCATGAATCAGATAGATGAATATTGTGAAAGAGCTCAAACTAGTAAGTCTGAATTGGCATCTGCTCAGGAAATGTCCCAACTCAGTGGTATAGACCAAATCCGTCCTGTAGATCCTGCCATGCAAATTTCGGCATTGGAGGCTGGCACAGCTCCTCATCCTTCTGTTACATTTAATGCATCTCTACATGGCGCCCCTTCTAAAGTTTTACACAATGTTTGGACAAGTGTTTCTAGCAAGCAACATCCCAATGCTTTGAAGATTCCATCACGTCCCCAACCAATTAATGTTTGTGAAACTACAACAGGACCACAGAAGCCTGGTATTGACAATTCAGAGCAAGATGTTAATGACCTTTCTGGGCAGCGGGTATTGCCTGAGAGTGTTGATGCTGCTGAAGAGACTGCGAGTGCATCACATGTGAAGGAACATGTTGCGAAATATATGCCTGATACATCTCAATCTAGCCCAGCTGCTACCTCTAGAGATATTGAAGATTTTGGCCGGTCGTTAAGACCAAACACTCTTTTGCACCAGAATTTCTCCATGCTAAATCAAGTCCAGTCCACAAAAAATATGGAGATTGATCCTAGTGATCAAGATGTCAAGAGATTCAAAATTTCAGATAATGTGGTGGGCAGACAGCAGGCGGATTCCAACCGTGGACAACTGTCATACGGATACAATAGAATGATCAAAGATGTGTCAGGAAATAATTCTTCAGTGCCACCATCAGATCCGAATATACTAAGCTTTCCAACAAAGCCAGGTGAGGGACGAGACACTAATGCATCTTCTCAGGAGGTGGTTGGATATAGCCAGAAAAATGCTCTTGATGTCATTAATAGTAACAAAGCAACTTCTGGTAGAAGTGAACATTCTGTGATAAATCCTCAGATGGCTCCATCATGGTTTGAGCAATATGGAACTTTTAAAAATGGTAAAATGTTGCCAATGTATGATATACGGACAATGACTCCTCCAAAAATTATGGACCAGCCTTTCATTGTAAGGAACCAATCTGGTAGTTTGCATCTTGGTAATGCAATGGAGCAAGTTAATAGTCTCAATGATGCTGGTCAGCTTGGTAATTCTAGGCAAAGTTCAATGCCTACTTCAGTTGCAAGTGAGCATTTGCCTTCTCAGTTATTGCCTCCTGCTGCTGTTGAACCTGATTTGCTTAATATGAGATCAATGAAGCGTAAAAGTGCCACATCTGAACTCATGCCATGGCATAAAGAACTGAGACAAGGTTCTGAAAGGCTTCAAGATATCAGGTGGTTGACAAAATTATGTGATTTAGCATATGCTTGGTTTAGATTAATTTTTACACAAAAAACAACTTTTTAGTCAAAAGTTCTTTTTGACAATTTTGATTATAAGTTTTCTTAACACAAAATAAGCTAATCTAAACATTTACTGCATTTACAATTTGCTGTTGCTATTGCTGATGACTTGAAGTAGGAAAAGATCTTGTTGCTTTCTCCAGTTGATACTATGTGTTTTCAATTGCCTTTAAGTAGTTTATGCCTTGCACATTTGCTACGTGAATATATTTTGGTCTTGTTTTGTGTTCATTAATTTGTTATGGCTTTTTTTCTTCTAAGAAGATTGTGGTTTCTGATTATTTGGCAGTGTGGCAGAATTGGACTGGGCCCAAGCTGCAAATAGATTGATTGAGAAGGTTTGTTCATAATCAATTCAGTCTATGCAACTGAATCTCTACATTCATTTGTTAATGAGTGAGTTCACGTTGCTCCATATACAATTTTAGGTTGAGGACGATGCTGAGCTAGTCGAAGAATCACCAACAATGAAGTCAAAAAGAAGACTTGTCTTGACTACACAGCTTATGCAGCAACTACTCAATTCTCCTTCAGCAGCAGTTCTCTCTGCAGATGTCAAGTTGCATCATGAAAGTGTGGTCTACTCTGTTGCTAGATTAGTGTTAGGAGATGCATGTAGTTCAGTCTCATGTTCTGGAAGTGACACACTCATACCCCCTGGCAGCAAAAACCTGTAAGATTTTTTTTTCTTTTTTTCTTTTTTTCTTTTGAAGTGAGTATATAATGGTTGTGAACAGGTCATTGGATGCTATCAAGTGGGCGCTATCTTATTGTGAGATGTGAGAAAAACTGATCTTGACCATTTAATTTAACATGAATGGTCATGATTAGAAGTTATTTGAAAGTCAAATGACCACTTAAAAGAGTCAAATGACTTTTTATGTTTTAATCTTGATCTTACATGCACAATCCAATGGTTAGGATTTGTTCATCTCACTCTCACGATAAACTACTTTTCTTACTTGATGCGTGCTTCATACAATATTCTGAATTTTTTTGTTGATATATTCTGTAGCCTGCCCGATAATCTTAATGCATCCAAGAAAGTTGATCAGTACATTTTCAAAGTGGAAGACTTTGTTGGTAGAGCAAGAAAACTGGAAAATGATATATTGAGGTACTATCAAAGTGTTCAGTTTGATACTTTCAATGTATAATTTTATTTTTTCAATCAATGGCAAATAGTATGGCTGCTCTATATAAGTTACAAATTTCATATGCAGGCTCATCTGTGTGTATGAATGCAAAAGAACAGATGCTTTGATATTATGTCTAGAAGTGTTGAAGGGTTTTTATAAGATTTGTTGCCTTTTCCCGTTCTTTCTTTTTTGTGGTTATAAAAAATAAAATTTCACAGAAAAATTGATTTGGAAGACGAAGTTGAAATATGGAGCTGTTATCTTTGACTGGTTTACGTTCTTTTTGCTTCTTAGAATGGGGCTCAATTGCTCATGAGATAGAGATACAGACTGTGCTGGCATAAGTGGTAAGAGGTGTCTTTAAAATGGAAGTAGTTTTGTGTTTTTACTTGTATCTCTTCTCAAGCAAGATGGATGATTAAAAAGAAGAGAAGTGAAGTTAGATCAACGTGTTGATAAAGATAACTCGTACCCTTTGTTGTAAGGGAAGAGAATATAATGGTGCTTATCTGACAGATGATGAAAATTTTTGGAGTACTGTGCCTATACCTTTTTATTGGTTTGCCTTTAACAATTTGATTTTACATGGTAATGATGGTATTTGCAATATCCCATAGCGCTTATATACCGGGATATGGAAATATTGGCCTTGTGTTTTCCTCTTTATTTGGGTTGCCTTCTACTCTGCTACTGTCTTTAGGTTTTTGTTTCAACCCACCGCTTTCATTTGTCTTTTACATGAAAGCTACAATTTTTGTTGTACTCTCGTTTCTTATATTTTTCAACTTTATGAAGCAGATTGGATAGCAGAGCTTCAGTTTTGGACTTAAGATTGGAGTGTCAAGATTTAGAAAGATTTTCTGTGATCAATCGATTTGCCAAGTTCCATGGACGGGGGCAAAATGATGGGGCGGAGACTTCGTCATCTTCTGATGCAACTGCAAATGCTCAGAAATCACAGCCCCAGAGATATGTTACTGCTGTTCCAATGCCTAGAAATCTCCCAGACAGGGTACAATGTCTTTCACTTTGATAATTTATTAATTCATTTTTCCATCTTTCTTGGTCAGTTGTCTCCACAACTTCCCGTTTCTGGTTCTTTTCTTTCAACTTATATTATTGCACTTCATCGCCATAGAACCATACAACTGGCAATGTAGGAGAAGAATGGTACTAGATTGCCTTCTCAACCAATGGAGGCTGTTAGATCTTTGCAATCTATATATGTATGTATGTCTAGATCTTTGCAATCTAGTTATCTTTTACTTTTGGTTTTCAGGTTCCAAGCCTTTTGTATATAGTAAGATAATATATGCAGTCTACTTAGTTTTAACCATACCATTGGCTCGGTTTGAATTTAGCATAAGTTAGTTCTTTCCACTTCTACTTCCCCCTTCCCCCCATTTAATAAAGCATGAGCTGTTTAGTGTTTACTGAATCATTTCCTGTATTCGTATCTAGTAAGATAATGTATGCATCTTCCTAGTTTTAACAATGCCATTTGGCTTGGTTGTCTGGTTAATTAGCAGAAGTTTAGTGTTTACTGAATCATTTTTATTTTCTCAATTTCAAATCATTTTCCTGTATTTGTATATTGTAAGATAATGTGTGTAGCATAAGCTCTGCTTCACTCAATCATTTATGTATTTATTCTTTAAATTTCAAATTTCCTGTATTTCCCCGTGTAGTCCCTGCCCGTGGGCTTTTTAAGCCCTCAGTTCTTGCACAACCACCACCTATAAATTTAAGGCCTCTAGGGAACATTCTTGGTTCCTACAATTCAAAATATAAACAGGTTCAGATTGAGAATTGCCTCTTCAGTAACGGCTATACCTTATTAGTTTGTGGTTTGACCCAAATATACTTAAAATCGAACACTTGATTGTCTCAGAAGTTTAAATTTGTATTAGAGTATTGTCTGTAAAGCGCTCATAAGGGATTTATATTTTAGCTAGGTGTTGTAAAAATTTTCCTTGTTTTTGACAATGATCTGTTCAAGTTTGACGGCTTTTTTTTTACTGCCTCGATGTATTATGTGGGAAATAATCTCAACAAATTAAAATGTCCGGCGTGTTAAGATAATAGTTTGATAATATAGTGGTATAAATGGGTTACACCATGTTTATTTCTTCCTCGATTACCTCCATGCCCCATCTTCGGAAGTGCACATTTTACATGGACTCCGATCTATGATGTTGGAGCAATCATTTTTAATTTTTCAGAATGTCTTTAATCAAATGAGTTGATGTTTGACTTAAATGTTTACTAAAGCATGTTTTGAAAAATGAAATAAAAAAGGGGTTAATAAACCGGAGGAAGTAATCAGTTTCTCTCTGCTGGTTAACTCCCACATATGCTACGGGTTAATGTTACGATGGTGTCGTGACCAACGTCCAACGTAGTCAACCAAACATGCCACGGGGCAGGGGCAGGGCCAGTGTATAAATCATCGTATTTTCAAGCTTTTGTCGTACATGGGCACATCCAAAGAAAGATGCCAACTTCAAGAATAATGATAGTCAACTCAAAAAAGCATTGAAAAAGAAATTTAATATTTGCTGTCACAACATATTCACAGATCTTTTTGGTATGAAACATCAGATATGGGGAATTTGGATTTAACAGAAAAGGCCGGTATCTCACAAATAGAGTCGTAAAGGCCGTATCTTAATGAAAGCAACCAACATAAAAACTGTTTTTGTCACCATTGTACAGCTATATTACAATAAGCAAATAGTGGGGACCAAAAGGAAACAAACCTAAAATGCATAATTACACCGGCTATCTACGGTGTGCACTTTTAAAATATATTAAATCAAAAGATGATATAAAATTAAACTAACATCAGCATCACATTTTGTTGGCTAAATTTCTGTTTACATCAATTTATTTTTTCTTTTTAATAATAGCTTTGGACACATGGGTGTCTAACGTATCAAAATTGGCCCATTCCGATTTGACAATGAAGTAGTAAGACTAGCAGCCTTTTTTTTATTTTATTAAAAAGAAAAATGTTATAAACCTTCCCTGAAGGTCAAAACAGGAAGAAGAAAAACACAGTAAAATAGTTAAGTACCTCCTGCATATTTGCGATATAGTTGAGCATATGATGCATCCAATGCAGACACCCATTTGCTCACATATGAAGAATTTCATATGAACACCCACCCATCTCCCGCATAATTCCTAAAGTTTGACTTTGAACAAATTTCATCCGCATATGAAGAACCTGGTTTTCGTCTGTTCACAACTTGTTACTATTATGAGAATGAGACTAAAACTACTCATCTCCATGACTTGATTATGGATTTTACTGCAGCAGCAAGCAATAAACATCTCTTACCACTCTTTTTTGGTATAGAAAATATCTTTAGAAAGAGCACTAAGGTCTAACCACTCATTCTGACTCCAACAACATGCTCATCATTCAGTACTGAGACGTCACTCGTGATGACAGCAGCTTTAACATATGCTAATATGCATTTCCTCCCCAATAACTGCAAATATCTCGTTCACCCTGTGAATAAGGGAGGGCAGGAAAGGATGGGGGAGATAAACATGCATTTTAGCCACATATATTTATATAAATTTATACTATAACATTTCATTGTAGTCCAACCTGAAAGTGTCGACATTCGCCTCTGCAAGCCATGTTGTTAAATAAACCTGTGATTTAGAATTAAATTTAGACAATCCCATGATAGAAAGGAAACTATAAATTATATATGTACGAGAAAAAACATGTATTATTTTAAGTTCAAAGGATTAAAAGTAGGGAGAAAACAATAATTACCACAGTATCCCTATCTGATCTGTTCTCAAACTTGCTTACCAAATCAGTAATTTCATATGTTAAATGTAAATTTCCCATTTCTTTATGCTAAAATGTATCCTTCACATATTTCTTTTTAATCAGAAAGAGGAAAGGACTCCAATATAAGTGACAGTGAATCAACCCTTACAAAGACATTGTATAGGAAGTAAGAAGATCCAGCACCAGACTCTTGTCATGTTAGCTTACCCAGGAAGAGGATACTTACTCCACCAGATGGCTAAGAAATTTATTCTTCCTCCCATTAAAATCAGTCTAAACTATAATAGTGTAGCTTTGGAGTATCAAATTGATAGCTAACATATCAATTTTAAACCTCAAATCATAGTAGTTAATTGCGCCGCGAGCCACACCGCATGGGCATTGCGGTGCCTCACCGCAAGAAACCGCATCGGAACGCAACAGCCATTGCGATCGCAAATCACGGCCATATTGTTGTCATAAGGCAAAATGTCAATTTTTCCTAAATTTAAATGGGTAACAGAAAATTTTTAAGGATTTTTTAGTCTATCTGTGTCACTTCTGTTATCTGTGCCTTTAAAAAATGTTTCTTTTTGTCATTATTTCTGTCATATATCTATTCTGATATTTCTGCAACCGCAACCCGTTATAGCGCTATAACATTTTTTGGGGTTGGCCACGACATGCCGCAATCCGCATTTGATAACTTTGCCTCAAATATAGACACTTTATAATGAATTCAAGAGCATATACCATATTGAATATAATACCTGTAAAATCTCAGGGTTGGGTTTGTTGTCAAATCTTAAAGCAACCATGTCAGATTTCCCATCTCTCAGTCTTGGTGGAACTGGCCCATGAGTATCCTCACAGTACAGATTGCAGTCTCTCAAATCTTTGAATTCATCAGCATAAAGCTGAGCTGACCAATGCAACTGGTTTACTTGTGAAGCATCATAACCAATGGACATAAAACCAAGAACAAGTAACCGCTGCCCATTTGAAATAAGTTCCCCAATAAGAAAAATCAGCAATCAAATATAAAATGAAAAAAAAAAAAAGCACAGCAACTGCAAAGAAATTATATTTCACCTTCAAACGCAATTCCAAGCTAAACATCTGAACCAGCTCCTCAGCAAATTTTTCTGAGATTTCAAAACGTGTAATTTTATCATAATTTACAGGAAAATATATGTCAGTTAATACATTGCACTCTGATTTCCCCCATTTGTTATGTTAAATGGAAACAAAGTTAACGATGTACATTGATTTGTAAGTGGAAGAAACTTCATTATAATTCAGTAATATTTTCTCAGATTTAGCCTAACTCCTCTGATGGAACTTTTAAATTAAAACTTATAACCATGAATTCAAGTGTTTTTTCGCATTCATTTATGCTTCCCTCAAAACAGTTCCAAAATTCTACTATATTTAGGTTAGCCAAAACTAAAACCCTCGATGATTGTCTAACCGTGTAAAAGGGCAAACCTTTGCGAAGGTAGGGGTGAAAATCGATAGTATGCAGCCCTACCCTTGCTTTTTTGTGTAAAATGATGTTTTCCAGACTCGAACCCATGATATTCCGGTCACAAAGGAGCTGGCTTGTCCTCTGATTGTCTAACCATGTATAGTACATTTAAGAACTGACAACTCTATTAGAAAGACAGAAACAAGCATGTATTCTATAAACTTTTCTTTTCCTTTATTGCAAGTTTACCCAACTTACAGGGGAAAAAGTGAAATACAGTCTTATTGATGAAACATAAATTCAATCTGGTCACTCTATGATATAGAAAACAAAAAAAAGTTCTTCGAAAGGATCAAAAGTTTATACAATATGCCTATTCTAGCTAGATCTAATATGTTACTTTTTTTTTTTTTTAATATTAATCTAATATGTTACTTCACTGGGTGAAAATATATGCATAAAACAAAAATGAAAAAAAAGAAAAAGAAAAAAAGGGATTACTAGCAAATCAACTGAAGAATTGTACAACAGTATCAATGATCAATGCAAGATGTTAATTTGTGAATATTGTAATACCATGTGAAGAGATCGACAAAAATGCAAATACTGGAATCCCACCACCATCTCCAGAGTCACTCTGGTCTTCAGAGTTATGAGAAAATTGTAAAATTGAACTATTATTTGCTCCTTTGAGGAAACACTTCATTGATCTGCTAACATTGATCATGTCACGTGCAACGCTCACCTGAAGTTACATGAAAATTAAAAGAAATACATCAATACACCTGATATTATTCAGTAAACTATTGCCTTTGATAAATACAAGTATGTGACAGCTAAATTTTGCAGAAATACTTCTTTATAAATTGCAATAGAAGAGGAACCTTGGGACAACAGTTGGTGTTGTCACCATGTGGCCCAGAGGTCACAGGTCTGATTCATGTAATCAGCCTCTTGCAAACGCAAGGTTGCCTAATATAGATCCCCACAACGGGTTTGACCCTTTCCTGATAATATTTCTCCAATACTACTCCTGTAGTATTGAACACTGAATGCATTAAAAGAATAAAATAACTCACTTAATTGTATTTATTCTACACATTCCTTTATGGTTAGTATCACATGAGTCTCATTTATTTCTATTTTTAGTAAAGGACTATGTACCGTGGGAGCACTGAAGATTTTCCCCTTTCATGAATCCTGCACAGAACGGGGGCTTTATAGTACCAAACTTTATAGATTGCAAATTTCCATTTTCCATGAACATGGCAGTTAAAGAGGTGCTCAGCTTTTGTATGTCATTTTTTGTGTGTGTTTTTTGTTTCCCGTTTCATACATTTGAAAGACACTGAAAATAATATTATATGGCATCAACAACACTTCCGAATTTTCAGTTGAGTGAGCGGCTAAAGCAATTATTTTTGGTAAATTGGTAGGAATATATATGTAAGTGTATGTAAGGTGGGTTGTAGAGGATTATGTGCTACTAATGAGGTGGCATAACTAACTTTAGAATATTCTGGAGGGTAGGCTTAGTATAAGATGGGGAAGGGGAAGGATGTGAAGCATATATTTTGGAACTTGGGACTTGGGCTGGGAAACCAGGTTGGGAGAGAACCAGAGCACTCTCTAATTGCTCTGGAAACCATTTAGCTTTTCTTGTATTTTTCCTTTATTTCATTACTGTCTCATATTGTTTGTACCTTCTTCCATTGATTAACATACATAAAATCCAGTTCTTCTGGGCCATTTCTCCGGTGTTAGTTGCGTTTTACTCTAATATTTTGACAGATCTTAACATAAATACATGCCAAATTGTATGTTCCTTACAATACTTTGCAAGAACAAATATATCTTTAGTTCAAGTTTGAAATAAAACAAGAGGGATATAAAATACCATATCCTTATAAGACAACAACAATTCGCTCCTTTGAAGTTCCTGAAACAACAACAAAAAGCACATTCTGTAGATATTTAAATGATGTGATATACTTTAAGGTTTATCATTTTCAATAACAGAAGAAATTTTATTAGAGAGATAACAGAATAATACAACCGAAAGGATAATACGATATCCACCTGAAAAGAAAAACAAAAAGAAAATGAAGATCCAAACACATAGTAAAGCATTAGAAAGGAGCTACATACACAACCTTATTCCACAAAATATGTAAGGGCAGACAGACCTCATTGAGAATGCAGGCATTTCGCTCCTACCATATACCAAATATACCCAATAATCGTATAAATAACATGCACAAAATTTTGGCCTCTTTATTCCTGCCAAAGCCTTTGAAACGTATCATGAAAAAAGCTCTGTAGCATGTTGGGCACACCCAATGTTCACCAAGAACCCCAAACAAGAGGAGGTATCTTCTGTCATAGGTATTTGCGATGCAAAACAGAGCATGGCACCGAGATGGAAGAAGGACAAAAAAAAGAAGGTCGGAAAAGGGGAGGAAGATGAACGGTATTGAAGCCAATATCAGGTAGGGGGAAATTTGAGGCGAAAGATGAAGGGGAAGATGCAATGATGGGTCATGGTTTCCAGAATTTAGTGATGGCAAGGAGACACATGAGGAAGAGAGATAGGAATCTCCAACAAAGCCAGCGAACTCAAACTTGTCCATGGAGATGGATGAGAGATCATTGGCAGAGGGGTCGTAGGTCCTGCATTTGCAGGCCAAGCCTCCATTGTTGATCTTGGATGGATGCACAAGTAATACAATGGTGGATCAAGGAAAGATGAAATCAGCGACAACAATCATGGAGATAGGAATTTTACACAATCCATCAGCAACCCCACCACCGCCACTGTTATGAACATAAATACAAGGGAACACAGGACTTAGAGATCTATATCAGAAGGCAGTCAGTTGCATTAGTTGAGGCTTTTATTAGGAGTTTGAACTAGTTAGTTAGTCAATTGTAAAGTCAATTCAAGAGTAGGTGCTATATGACGAAATGACTTATCTATTATCACACACATCTACACATTTACATTTCATAGAGAGTAACTGAGAGTGCTTAGTTATGAAGGGGAATTTCCCCTTTGGAGAAGATAGTCCCGCTTTGTAATCCTTGCAAACAATTCAGCAATAAAGACACTATTTTCTGTTCTTCTTTCTAGTGTATGACTTCTTCAAGCCCTTTTCTTGATTTCTGGTCGTATCAGCCGCAGCCGACAAAGTCAAGTTCACATGTTAAGAATTGTGGGTCACTTCAAGCTGAGTTATCGGGGATTAAACAACATATAACAACTTAGTATCTATTCTTGTTATTGCGGGCTAGCTTGTAAAGGAAGAAAAGACACTTAAGGAATCAAAGAAGGAAAATACTTACAAAGATTTTTCTGCTTATCAGAGGCTTGAGGCAGGTAACAACAACCCATTACCTAAACAATGCTGGTTGAAGGAGAAGAGGGTAGATCTGCAAGAGAACAATGAGGCGAGCCTACATATGCAGGTGGTAACAAAAATGATGGCAGATGTGCCCTCACGCCAAAAAATTGAACAACAGCTCGACAGGCTTCGGCGGCATATAAGAGCTCTGGTGGGCTGGATGACTAGAGGTTGCTAAAGACGATGGTGTGGTTGGCTGATAGAGTTGACACTCAGACAATGATAAATTTTCAACAGTGGTGGTGTAGATAAGAGAGAAAAAGGAATGTTTTGTGTTAGAGCACCTGGGAGGTTGGTTCAACCTGAAACCACCAAGGATGGATTGATCTAGATGGGACAAGTTTGATGGTGTTATCAACGGCTAGAAAGCTCGCTTGATGACAGTGGAAGACAACTAAGAGTGGTAGGTGGCAACCATAAAATAGTGACAAAATTGAGAAGCGACGTGTTTGGGTGTGTGGAGTCACGACTGGCAGCAATTGTGCATCTTCCGGCCGCGTTCGGCAACATACCATCGCCTTCGCCGGTGTATTGTTCATCATGCATTCGGCCTTCGTTTTCGATGTTAGGTGTTTTTCCTCCCTTGTTCGTTGTTCATTTGTGGTTGTCTAGCTCTTTCCATTGCTGTCCAGGCCTTTCGGCATTCACCCAATACCTTTTATTGTTGTCCAGGCCTTCTTGTTGTTCATCTAACCCTCGGAGAAGTTAGAAAGTTGCACTTTGGCCTGTCTCAGATGTGCTTTGATTGGGTCTCCTATGTTGTTGTATGGTTGAAGCTTCCAAATGTTATTTTTGATGAACTTGGAGAAGTTTTAGGTTTTTGTTGTGTATAGTTGATTGCCAAGACATTTCCGCCGATGCCCAGTCCATCAAACTTTCTTCTTTTTGGTCACACAATGTTTCAACCAGCTCTTTAGACTTATGGTCATTCCAGCCATGTTGTTGAGTTGCCTTTCCAATAATGTTTATCTCTCCAACGTCTCAAGTATCCATGATTTGTTTTGTGGGGCTCAAAATATATTATTTGGTTATTTTTTTTAAAGGGTTTATTTGCAACAAGCTTAAAGCTTAGTGAGTTTAGCTTGAGGGGGTGCTAGAATATCTAAAAGATACTGTATAATATTAACATTATACCTTAATATGGTTTAGAGTATCCTAGAAGATCTCTTTGGATTAGTTTCCTAATTTCTTTATATTTTATGATTTGTTTCCTTATTTTAGGAGCCCCTATTTAGTAAAAATAGGGATTAGAGCTTTGTCGTTTGTAATCACATCAATCACCTCATAACACATAATATTCAATCTTTATCATTCTCTCTATCTCTTCTCCTCAATCTATACCTAAATCATATAATTTCAACAATAAAGAAGTGTTGATCTGCTATTAAGTGCTATCAGCAATAACCCATGAAGCCCATAGTTGCCAGTTTCATCAGATGCAAAAGACAATATACAACAAATCTCCTGGCGTTCAGTATATTAAAGAATCCTTTTTTTTTCTCCAAGGGTTGGTAAGCTGTAGTAGACACATAAGGGGGTGAGGGGGTGGTAGAAAAGTGTCCAAGTATATAGTATATACAAATTCAGATTGCTTAGCGCTCCGATGCAAAATGTAACTTTCATTTTTTAGCACAACAAGAATTAAACCTTAATCAACCCAGCCACTCAAGCCTAACCCAGGCGCATATAGTTCTTCCCCCGCCCCCTACTCCCCTATAAAGTGCATAATGAAATGCAGTTTGGTGTAGTTGAGAGATATTCAGAATAGCTTAAAAGCTAAATCCATAAAAAAACTAAATGCAAAATTTTCAATGGAATTAATCCAAAATTCAAATAATAGTGTTGAGAAAGATTTGCAAAACTTGAATTAGAAAGACAAGTAAAAAAATAAATAAAAAAATCAGTAATACCTGCTGCTTAAATAGTTTCACGCAAGCTCTGTTTCTTATATCAGGCATATCGCTCAAAACACCTAACTTCATATCAGGCATGTACCTACATCAATTACTAAACAACATCAGCATAACCACAAGCATCTCATACGCCAAACACAATAAAACAACTTGTGAATATATTCGAAAAAAGAAGAAGACGCTAAAGCAGGAATGCTTAAGCTGGAACAAACACACGATAAATTCCATTGCAATTGCATAACATCCAAATTATAAATGTTCACTTCATTGCTCTCTTGTTAGTTTTGAATACGAAACCCGCGACAGAAAAAGAAGGACGGAACTTAATGGATTAATACCTTTGGGAAATATGAGAGTTGACAAGAGCAGTTGCATGAGATCTTCCGGCGGAAAAAATAGAGGACCATTTATCCCTGTACGACGCCAATTGTGACCACTGGTTCCTCAGATTCCGCTGCGCAGCTTGCCTCCATAGCCTGAGAACCGATGACGGCAGTGGAGAAGAACTTTGAGGCTTAGAATCACTGATTCTCGAAGGAGACGATGTCGCTGAGTTTAGGGTTTCCATTGTTGAGTTGAGTTGAGCATCGATGAACTCGCTTTGCCGTTAGAGAGTGCATGTACAGAACAAGAAGAGCCTTTCCATCAGGGATGCACGATAATGAAATGAGTATTATACCCCACTCTTACTCGCAAAACTTCCATTGAGCAGCTTTGCTATTTTTATTTTTATTTTTCACGGGAATTGAACACACACCACTACACTACAAACACCTAACACACCCCACACCACTAGGCTAATCCTAGTGGATAGCTTTGCTATTTTTTAGGTGAAGAATATTGTGACAACTTACTATTAATCAAGTGACTACCAATTAATCTTATCATTAGATCGATTATATTGATCTAATGATTATATTTATTTCCATATTTGTATGGTCATGATTATTTAAATTCAATACTTTATATTTATTTTCACCTTTGTATGGTTATGATTTCTCATATTTAGTACTTTCACTTTAAATATGGGGAATCATGACCATACAAAGATGGAAATAAATATAATCGTTGGATCAATATAATCGATCTAACGTTGAGATTAATTAATAGTCACTTGGTAGTAACACAACTTGATTGTCACAATATTCTTCCTCTCTTTTTTAACTTTATTTTATGGAAAAAGTATCTAATTTTACTTAAATTTTCATTGTCTGATGTTCATTAGAATGACACGGCGTTTTGAGATTAAAAAAATTAAAAAATTGAATTGATAAAGATTATTATAACTCTACAATAAATTAAAATTATAAATATATCATGATTTTCGCCCCTAAATAATATCGTTTCGATGAATATTAGATAAAACTATTTAATGTAACTTTAAAAAAATGAATTCTTATTTTATTTACACAAAATGGGTTGGTCCATCAGTGATTGGCTAGATTCCTGAATGTATTCTTGCCAAATTGCCTATGAAGTGAGAAATGTTCGAATGCTAAAGGCACTCATTTGGGGAGCACTTTACAATAAATAACCTCCAGGCCTGGAATGGTTGTACACTTTGTTACCATTTTGTATCAAAAAAAAATTATTTTATTTTATTAATTTTTTCTCCAATTTGATTTAATTGGGTTACAATTTATACTTTTCTATTTTCTTTCTAATAATCCATCTAACAGTGAAATAAATTTATAATAATATTAGTAATAACACTAGTTAGTAGTAAGAATGAGATAAATGTGATAGGGAAAAAATATCCCAACTCCCCCCCCCCCCAACTAGTCTAGACTTTCTATTATTAAGTGTATCCTGAACTTCCATAGATTCACTTTTGGCAGATGAGAAAGAATTTTGTATTTTCTGGTAATCAATTGCTTACTAATGAGAAAAGACGGAAAAAGTTTATCGACACTGCTACTATATCTTTTCATTGCAATTTAAACATAGAAAGCACTCTAGTGCGAAAGGGATGTTCCGTCCATCATCCCTTGTCTCTGTTAGTTATTTTAAATCCAGAAGTTATTCAAGTTGAATTGATGTGTTGTTGTCACTCACACGTTTGGAGAAAGAAACTAGGTTCCTCACCGACTAGAAATAAGAGAATATAAACATGGTGGCATCTTAAGGACTTTCCTTCTCCTCTGATAGGATGTGTAAACCTTATTCTTAAGAATGAGATTAATGTTTCTCCACCCAAATTATGTGTGCAATAAATCTCTCATAATTTTTCTTCTTCTTTTTTCGTTTCCGATTTGTATCCGAATTTTTTTTCTATCAATTAGGGGGTGTTTGCTTCAGGAGTTTTGAAAATTTTTCGGATTCCGACTTTAACTGATCTCCACGTTTGGTTCACGGATCTCATAATTTTTACCCATGAATGAAAGTTGCCTAGCTTTCTTGAATTGCATGTTAAAAAATCGACAAAGCACGGTTCCTGAATGCAACTTGGAAGGTGGTATTTTTCTGAAAACCGAATAAGTTAATAATGTGGTACAAAACGGTGACAATATTACCCCTAACTTTGGATTGTAAAGTATTATTTTTAAAAGGATAATTTTGTAATTTCAATAATTTTTCCCATCAATATTTTATTTTCAACCAAACACACATTCAAGAATTTTACTAAATTTTCCTGGTGAAATTTTGCCTAACCCAACAACTTTTTTAAAACTTTCCTATCTAACTCACTTTCCATGCAGATCCTTAGTAATTACATTTTCCTAGTAAAAAAAAATTCTCCTGAACCAAACACCCCCTTAGAGTGCAGATATTTGAACTTTCGAGACTGGGATATGAATTATGTATTGTATCTATTGTGTGTTGGTGGGTTCCCCATTGTTGGTGTTTTATCCTTACCATTTTTCATTTAATTTTCTTCTATTTAACGTTCTTTATATTTCTTTTTGTCTCTCACTGATAAATTGGAAACAAATTTCATTTTTTTTAGTGTTCTTACTATTTTCTGGAATTAATTCATAACAACTAAAGTTTGGCCCCTTTATTGGTTTGTGATAAAATAAATCTCTCTTGTTCATACTTCGTATTTAGATGATGACTCTTGTTGGCTCATACTTCGCATTGCTGAGTTATTGTGTTTATCTTTTGCTTAGTAGTTTATGTTTCAGCCTATGAATAATTGTTGCTAGTGTTTTCTAAATTCTATTTATATTTTCTTGTAAAACAAATGACTTATAACAAGTTGACTCTTCAGGGGCAGATTAGCTAGCCAATCGACACATTGATTAGCTTCTCTATAGATATGTTGAAATTGAACCCTCCAATCCTTAGAAAGCCAAGCTCGTATACGCGTCACCAAATGAGACTCACGAGCAGCATCACCAGCTTTGGTGAGCACCGCTATTGCATTACTAGAATAACTTTCAACAATTATTTTCCTCCACACTTTAGTCCAAGCCATTTCCATCCCTTTTAGAATGCCCCATAATTCTGCCACCAGAGCAGAACATAAACCAATCTTATACGTAAATCCTCCCATCCAGTGGCCAAACTGATTTCTTACTATACCCCCACATGCAGCTAAACTCGGATTTCTCTTGACGCTCCATCAATATTTATCTTTATCCAATCATTCTCTCGTGGATTCCATGAAATAGCTACCTCAGAAATGCTACTCCTCGGAACAGATCCACTCTGAAGCCGAAATGCTTCATTCACCTGTGATGCGGATGAAATAATAACAGCAACCTTATTCATCCTAATATCAATAGTTTGATCATAAACATACGCATTACGCCAGTTCCAGACTTATGAACATGTCACGAAAAAAATTGTTATCCAAGGGATATCCTTTAACTGGAACTACTCCCTCGACAAATTTCTTGAAAGCCATGAACTTAAATCTTCCCTATAAAAATCCCCATCTATACTCACAGGTAGCAACTCATCCCACAATCTTTTTACATAATCACAGTCTCTTATCGCATGAAGCACCGTCTCATCAAACTCATGGCAAATTGGGCACACGGGACTCGAAATCCCCCAAGTCGCAGTGAAGTTTTTTGTTGGAAGACGATGATGCAATACCTTCCACATGAACAGTTTTATACATTGTGGACCTTTCCATTTCCATAAAATCTTCCATTCTTTCACTTGCTGAATTGAGGACTAATTCATATCATCCAAATAATCATATATTGCTTTCGTAGTGACACATTTTCCACTTTTTAGGGCCCAAATCTTTCTATCAGAGCCATCTTGGGGGTCTGGAGGGAGGAAGCTCTGAATGCTTAACAATACCGACTCTGGTAGCCAATGTTTTAATGTTTCTACATCCTAGTTTCCTTCTCTGTTGACATATTATGACATTTTTTTCTTCTGAACTTCCGTATTTGGTACCATATGTGTAGCTACCTCAAAAAGGTTATGATCATCGTTTTGCCATTTATCTTGCCAAAATCTTTTTTGATTTCAATCTCCAACTTTCCAAGCACTACAACCTTCTAGGCTTTTCCACATTCTACAAATATTCACTCAAAGGCGAGAGTCTCCCTTTTTATTAACAAAAAGTTCATAATCTCGCCTTTTGTTGCATCATTCAGCTAGAAATGCATCATTCATCAACAAAAGTTTTTTTTTATGCCAAGATGCGAAATTTTGGGCCCATCTTCCCCCACTTGGATTGGTTTCCATAATCCCCCATTAACAGCTGTATCTATAATATGTGTCAATTTCTCCATACCCGTCACAAAGAGGTATGTGGAGAGGAGATCACCCTGACATAATCCCCTAGATGGCTTGAAATCATTTATTTTCTGACCATTCCATAATACGTTGATGGTAGGAGTGTTCACTGCTTCCATTATAAGAGTAATCATATGACTTGGAAGACTTATTTCTTCTGCAACATTATGGATGAAATTCCAATTTAGCTTGTCGTAGGCTTTCTCCAGATCTACGTTAATTGCCATGAATGCTTTCCTTCCTCTTATTTTATGCATAGTATGGATCAACTTTTGTACCGCTATTATATTATCTTGAATATGTCTCCAAGGAACAAAACTAGCTTGTACTGGAGAAATAAGCTTGACCATAATTGGCTTGAGTCTCTGGACTAAAATTTTAGAAACAAGTTTATATATAACCGAGCAGAGAGAGATTGGTCTGAATTGAGTGATACTTGTGGGGGACTTGACTTTCGGGACCAGTACTAGAAGAGTGGAGTTAACCTTCTCCAATATGGATGACTATTAGTATTGCATTTAATTGCTAGGAGCCGCTCCTTGTCTGTGCCTCTTTGCACCGCGATCACTCCCCGCCCTTGTCAGCCACCGGGATGTTATATATATGCCTTGTAGCAGTGTTAATATTTTTTATGGTATTTTTATTTTAAATTAAATGGATGAAAATTGATGATCCTTTTTACTAAAAAAATTGATGATCCTAAAAGCGAAAAAATTACTTTAAGTTAATTGCAATATTTTTTATGAAATGAACTAATTTTAAAAATAGACAATTTCAAAAAAAAATGTTAAAAAATTATTGACTGAATATATATTTAATTATGATATGCTTCTTATTGGGCTTTTTGACCCTTGTAATGCGAACAAACATGCACATGATAGTACGCATCTTAACGTGTATGGGTGAGGGTCACGGCCTATATGGCGATGATAGACAGAATCACATATGTCACTGCATCGTGTCTAAAACGCGCACTGAAGCTAGACGAGCGTCTCTGGCAAAGACCCGCAAAAATAAGTACACACTTTTAGATTTTATATTTTAGATTTTTTTTGACACACAAGGAAAAACAAAAACAACAAAAAACCAAACACAAAAGATCTACTAGGCATAAAGCCCAAGCTAACCAACAACTATTTTATCACTAAATAACCTGCCTAAGCACTCTAGTAGGGACACTTCATATTATTGGATTGTTTATGGAAACTGATACGAATATAAGGCAAGCCACAACACCATTTCCTTCATGGTGAAATGCGAGATGTAAATACGTCAGTTTCTCTTAAGCAAAGTTTAGATGCGATGGACCAACAAAAATGAGGTATGAAAATGACTGCACCCTCGCTGGATGAGAAGCTGCACAAGAGAATAGTCCCCCTTTTAGCCAAAGTTGTTTGAATCCTTTTTGCCATTCTAGCTCCAGTTCTGACAAGCAAGCCCTGAGCTCCGCGTTCAGCACACAGCCTCGGCCTAAATTCCTCCAGAAAACAACAACTTAATTGCCAGAGCATTCGCAAATCACACCATGAGCCAAAGCGCATACAGTCCGCTGAGCAAGCCCCGTATACATTGAGCTTCAACCACTAATCCAGTGGGCAAGTCCATAAAATCATCCTCTCTGTTCTTCGTCTTAGTTGTAGACCAGCAGTGGCCAGCATGTCTCTGGCTTATAGTACGCTATCTCGATACCTTGTTGTTGTTCAGACGAGGCCATAGGTTACTTGGTAAGAATTTTTTAACACCATTTTGTTCCTGGCTCTCCAGAGACACCATGAAGTGATACCAAATAAGAGCGGCTAGTTGGTGTCACTATTCCACTTTGTACTGCTGTCAATGTTTACCAAGATCCAGTCTTGGAGGTTTAAGTTCTGGAAATTGAACCAAGCATTGGGATTCACCATCAACTTCCAAACTTCCAAGGACCTACGGCAGTCCCTCACAGCATGAAGGTCAGTTTCCCTTTCCCCCGATG
Source organism: Gastrolobium bilobum (assembly GCF_033153095.1). Lineage (NCBI taxonomy): Eukaryota > Viridiplantae > Streptophyta > Magnoliopsida > Fabales > Fabaceae > Gastrolobium > Gastrolobium bilobum. The sequence continues at coordinate 790,460 of NW_026899651.1, read as the reverse complement.
GCATCTAGCGCACACCTCTGTCGACACTATGTTTTACTGAACCCGTTTGGTGTTAGTCATGAGTTTCTCCCCCATCAACAACAAAAGAAAGGTACGCATTTCTTTCGGCCCTTCCCAATCCCAATTTTTGGTCCAAAGTAGATTTTCTCCAAGACCGCCATTCTCTATCAAGAGTTTGTAAGTCGATCTCATTGAGAATATCCCGTAAGGAGTTGCTGCTCATGTTGCTCGATCTTGATATTCCAGATGCAGAGGTGGAATGGTGTTGGCAATGAAAGCTGCTATGTGACCAGGGAAGGCCTCACGCCGTCCACATAGTCCGCTACTAAGCGATTCCTATCTTTAAGGGAGACCTTTGTTATGGCATGATTAAGAAGGGGGCCGATATGTGGCAGCCACGAGTCAGTCCAAAAATGGGCACTCCTACCATCTCCTAAGGAGATTTTTCATACTCCAGGATCTTCGTCCAGAAATGCACAAGACCGCTCCATAGGTTGAAACTATTATTTAGTTCTTAAATGGATTATAACATGCCCTCTCCCACATTGTACTTGCTTCTAAGTACTTTGACCCAAAGGACTTCAGGTTTGGTAAGTATATTGTTCCATATCTTCATAATAAGGTATTATTCATTTCCTTTATTCTCATGGCTAGGCCTCCATGGGATTTGGGTATGTCGATATGACTCCAAGGTACAAGGTCGGTACGCTTGCGCGAGCTAGAGGAGCCCTACATAAAGCTTTAGATTTGTCTTCCTGCACAAATGTTTTGAGGGAAAACACTTGTCTGGATTAGATACAATGGGTTCGCTGAGGACTACTTTGGAGAGAGCAATCTTACCTACTAAAGATAGCCTGACGTGGCTTCAAGAATTGAGCTTGGAGTGAAATCCTATCCAAGACATATCCAAAGGTCACACAATTAACGAAAAAAATATTGCGGAATCCAAAGTAGCTCTAGTATATGGTCAAATGAATGAACCACCCGGAGCTCATCTGTGGTACAGTGGGATTCCTAGGTAGCGACCAAGTCATGAGTAGAGGATAAGCCTATTCTTTAACTCAGATCAGTGGCTAGCGAGTGGTCCACATTATGAGAGAATAAGACCCTTGTTTTCTCTTGATTCACTTTTTGTCCTGATGACATACAAAACGTCCCTTGCTCATGAGTAGCTTCTACGAGCAAAAGCAAATCATCAGCAAAAAAATAGATATAATATCAGAGGGACTCTTTTTTTTATGACAATTGGCTTCCAATGTCTTTGCTCCGCCCACCACAAAAATCAAGTGTGCCAATACTTCCATGCACAAGACAAAGAGATACAGGACAACGAATCTCCTTGTCTAAAGTCCCTGGAGGGCCTAAACTCTTGGGTTGACCTCTCATTCCATAACACATTCATGGACTAGAGGATGTACACACCATATAATGAGGCTAATTAGATGATGGGGAATGCCAACATCGTGAAGTGTGTCCATAAGAAAGTCTCAGTTTATCCTATTGTACGCCTTTTCTAGGTTCGCCTTGATGGTCGTACATCCCTTTGGTCCTCTCTTGGATCTCATCGAGTGAATAAGCTCCTGAGCTATAATGACATTATTTGCACCCTGTATACCTTAGTTGAAGTTGCATTGGTTTGCATGTGTTTAGAGATTGTCCTAAAGCTCTCACCATTTGAAATTCTGCCATCTTTCAGCCCCTTCCAGATGGTTTCTTCTCGATTTCTCTGTTTGAAGACTGGATGCTCATGAATCTGAATTTGGCTAGGGGTCATTTGAAAGATTAGAGAAATATTTTTTTCCCAGTTTGCAATCTGATCTGGAATTGGAGGAATAAGGAGCTGCATGATGAGCACTTTCTGAGACCAGTGAATCTCAGTCAGTGGATTTCAAATTATCTGGAAAATCTCTTTCTCTCTTAAAGGAATAGCTCTCAAGGGTCTCTTAATATAACAGAACCTTCCTGGACTCGGCCGGACCAGAATTCTGTAAAATTGAACATTGATGGGGCTGTCTCAGGGGATAAGGCTGCTTGTGGTGGCATCCTTAGGGACTCTTCTGGTTCCTGGATCAATGGCTTCTCCATGTTTTTAGGTTCTTGTTCCCCATTACAGGTAGAGTTGTGGGCTATATATCATGGATTAAATTTTGCTTGGAATCTGGGATATAGAACCATTGTTCTAGAAAGTGACTCTCTTCAAGCTATTAGTCTTCTTACCGCTCATGGTAATGATGCTCGAAGACTTCCTTTGGTTGCCAAGATTCGAGCTTGCTTGGATAAAGCTTGGAATGTTTCCTGCCTGAATGTTCCAAGATCCATCAATAAATGTGCAGACTGGTTAGCAAAATATGGTTTGAGTAGAGAATTTGGTCTTCATGTTCTCCTTTCTCCAAATCAGGAGCTGTGTTCTCTTATTGCAGCTGATACCTGGGACCCTGGATTAGCACCTTCTGCTAGTCTCAGTGTTCCTCGGACTTTTTTCCCTTTTAGTTAAGCTTTGCTTTGTTTGGGCATTGGCCCTCTATGTACCCAAAAAAAAAAAAAGTTGCATTGGTTTGGCATCACTATAATTTAAAACAGTTAGCCACTAGCTTGGTTATAATCCTATAGATTACATTACATACACTAATGGGTCTAAAAATGTGCAAAAATAACTATCATTTTTATTATAATAACCCGAATAATTCAATGGCATTAATTAGGGACTAAGGTATAATTATAAGGTTTATTAGATGGAAAATTTAATTTGAGCTAAGTCCTATTATAGGACACACTACACCTAAGCTCACTTAGCCAAAATGTTAACTAAGTAATTAAATGGTTCGTTTGTAAAAGAGAGAAAGAGCTAGAGGTAAAATGGTCATTTCTTTGATTAAGATGTTTCTAATATCAAATCTACTTTTCTCCCTCTTCATCTTTTCCATTTCCTATTCACCATATACAGTTCTTTCTCCTTTTCTCTCTATGAAGAAAACTCAACAAGCCACCATGGAAGGAGACTTCTCCCTTCATCTTCTTGGTTTACTCTCCACACCCACCCCACTTAGAAACTAAAACCCGCTAACCATTCCTTAACCTTGAAGTCTTAGAAGATTAGAAATCCACTTTCCTCTTGGATATTTCTTGGAGGTGCCATTTACAAAGGAAGGGATTTTCCTTCATTAAAGCTTGAAATTCTACCTTTCCTCAAGTTCTAAAGTGTTAGACGTAAGGGTTAATGGTCCTCTTTTAATTTCCTTATGTTTTCATGATAACTCCATGATTTAGGGTTGTAAAATTGAGGGGTTTTGGTGTTTTGGATTAAGGGTGTTATGTTTGATGCTTGAATCTTATGATTATGATGTAGGAGTGTTGAAAGTAATAGAGGTTTTGTATCGGAATAACCCTAGGAGCCCTCCCTCAACTAGGGTTCCAATCTTGATATTTCAAGAATTAGGAGTAAGTAAACCACTCTTTGTATTGATGTATTTGAATATTGGTTGATAAATCCATGTATTGAACATGTTATTGAATGGTTAAATTACATGGAAATAGGTTGTTTGTTGGTGACCATTGGAGCAAAATAAAGTTCTGGAACTAAACTCAAGAAAAGGTAAACTTTTAGATCTTGAGATTAATCCCACTCATTATTCCACAATACCCTTTGTTGCGATAATGGTTATTGTTTGAATGATTAAGTGGATTGTTAGAGTATGGTATACTGTGCATTCATATAGAGTCATTGTTTGTTGGTGTGTGATCTAATAAACAAGCAGTAGAGGTTGGATGTGTGATATGATGTGCTTACGTGTATAGCCATGTAATCATGAGTTGATTGGTTGAGGCTTTGGTCAAAATAATATAGTATGGACTTTCCTTTTGAGGGATGTATCCAAAGAGGTTTCACTCTTAGGAGTTCCATATGAATGCTCATTTGATGTACGATTCATTGAGTGATCTTAGTGTACTAGGTACACATAGGGCATTCATGCATAGGTAGGTTCATTGGCCAAAAGAATATGATATGGGTTTCCCTTTGGGGAATTATCCTAAGAGGTCAAACTTTTGGAAGTACCACATGGACACTTGTTTGAGTGACAATTCAATAAGTGGTCCTTGTACACTGGGTGTACGGACGAATCAACTCTATGTTACCTCATTATATAATGTTATATCATACCATGTTATTATAACCTTTCATACAGACAAGTAAACTTAAGGGTATAGTAATCTCTAAAGGCTCTTAGTTTATTGAGATTCATCTCTCACCCCTTTCGGGAATATGTTTTAGGTTTTCATGAAGGAGGGATAGGTCCGTCTCGAGGGAAACAACATGCTTAGCCCTGAGGCTAATTATATAGCTTTATGGTGATATGCCATTTTGTGATTTTACATGTAAATCTTTTGGGGGTATAGTTATTGTAAAACTATTCTTTTGGGGAAAGGCTTGTAGATATTCTGATGACTTGTAGTACAAGCTAATATTGATGAATGTTATGGATTGAATGCATGGATGATATCTTTTGGGATGTAATGTACTTGAAACCAAGGATGCGTATCTTGTATATGCTCAACATATGATGAATCTTTGTATAAATCATTTGGAATGAGTATGTAGTGATTGGTTTGCTTCTATAGTTGGTAACATGGTCAATTAGGTGGTGGGAGTTGAGATGATGACCTAGGATGGAGTTTAGGGCACACAAAAGGAAGCCACACGTGCTTTGGACTTGCTCATTATAGCGAGTAGAATTGGAAGAAAAACTTGTTCTGGACTTGCTCGCTATAATGAGCATTTCAGCTAGCAGAGCTAGAAAAAAGACTTGCTCTGGACTTGCTCACTAGAGCGAGCATTTTTAGCGAGCATAATGAATCTTTGCTCTATCTCAACATAGCATAGTAAAAGAAGTATATCTTGAGTTAGAGAGCTCCAAATTGAGTGAGACTTGAACCTATGTAAAGCTAACTCAAAGACTATGTAAAATCTTAGGACTCATGTCAGTTCTGTTTTGAGATTGCTGCCCTATTTTCGGAAGTCCGCTTTAAAGCAGTTGACTTGTGAAACTTGAGATGTACAAATCCAATTGAAGCATAAAATATGTATTTAGGAAGCTTGAGAGGTCTAATTTATCATATTAAAATATTAGAACTGATGGTAAAGCCATGAAATCCCAAATTTTAGACTAATAATGATTGTTTAGAACTTAGTATAATGGTAGAGTTCGTTTCTTTTATCTGTTCTCCAGTAGGAAGACTTGTGCACTCTTTTGTGCTATTAATTGATGTTTTTAGGATATAGGACTTTAAAGGAGTTAGATAAACATCTCCCGCCATAATTTAGGGTCATAACATGTATACCTATAGCTAAAAGGGATGATAAAGTTCTAATCAATGGAAAAAAGGAATTGAATAAGTGTCTATGTGAACCATATAGAGTATGAATAAGTTAAGTTGAGTTTAATATCATGATGAGGAACGGAAAAAATTAACTCACACTTTTATATTTAGTTAAATGGCCAAGTTACAAGTGTAAGTAACAAATTAAAAGTAATTTTCTTAATGATTTCTTAATTCTAACTGCGCTTAATATCAAAAATAAATTAACATACCAAGTGCACACGGGGTATTACATTTACCACCGAGGGATTGAAAACAAATCCAACTTTTCCTAAGTCAATAATCTTTTTCCAAATCCATTCCAATCCATCTTTGGAAATAGGTTTCCACACGTAATTAGATTTCCTCTTAAGGCCAAGGAGTGGAAACTCCAGCTCCAAAAGTGTCACAACCTCATATGCTCCAAGAAACAAAGTCACAACCGAGGCTTTCACAGTTTTCTTCCCCTTCACAACCTTGAAACTCACTGGTAGCAAAAGCAGCCTCATGGCATTCACTAATGCGTGTCAGGCACGTTTTCAGCCTCAAAAGTAGCCTAAAAAAACAATAGGAACTGAAATCAATTTAACTTTTTATGATGATAAGACTATAAAATGTGGATATAGACGCGGAAGATATTAATGTGCGTCTTTGGGAGTTTTAGGCTTTAAATGCACTACAATGACGTGACGTGCACATCTCCGTGCGTTGCCACATAAAACATGACTCTCAAGGATAATTTTTTTTTTTCGAAAAAAACTAATTTTCGGAAATATGGTGAGGAATTTTTTTTCCTGGGTAAGTTACTAAAAGGTGTTTGATAAGCCAATTTTTTTTTCGAAAATATTGGATTAATTTTACTGATGCTATGTGATAATTTTTTCACCCTATCAATGGCAATCTTCTATGACAATTCTATGTGGAAAAGCAAATGATGGAATTTTTTTTTTATCCCGGAATACGATTTTCAGGAATATGATGAGAAAATGAGTTTTCTGAGAATGTTACCAAAAAGTTGTTTGGTAGACTAACATATTCCTAGGAATAGTGGGTTAATTTTTTTGATGTTATATTTAGTTGTATTAAATTTTTCCTTGCCATAGAAATCTTAAAATACCACCTCCTGGATGGTATTCTTAGATGGTTTTTTCAAAAAAATTTACACACAAAATAAAATTCCGGAAAAATTTTAAAAATCTTGTACCAAACGTGGATAAATAAGATTATCACTTTCAGTTTCCTGAAAATTTTAAAAAAACCCTTGTACCAAACGGCTCTTACTTCTATCAAATATGGGTAAATGATTTTTTCTACTCCACTTTCTTGGAAATTTTTTTTTTACCTCTTACCAAACACACCTTATAAGATTTTAACGCACGTTGTCAGAATATGCGAATTGTACTACATTGATAAATAATTTGTTAAAAAACTCAAATCTGAAAATAGTTTTGAAATTTGATTAAAAAAATCAAAGGCTTCCTAATTGGGTATTGATATCTGTCTCTGCACGCTTACTCTAAGTAAGCAAATTTGGACGACGTGTTCGACGCGCGTGTTCACTTCGTTCAGAAAGATACGACATCACGTTGCCGACGAACCTCTTGATGCTTCTATAATTTATTTTTTTTGATATAAATATTCGCGTCCTTAGTCTTAGCGAGTAAGGAAACTTGGACGGCCTGTTCGCTCGGTTACACGTGTCTTAGTCCCTATAATGCCACATGTCAGTGCTTTCCTACTGTTACGGCGTTAAACTACAGGAATCCGATTCGTATCCAGATTCTTCCGGTCACATCCACACAAGAATCTTCGAAAATTACATATTCATTAAAAATAATTTCATTTTTATAACTGAGTGCGCCAAAAAAAGAAATAAAACGAATTCAATTGAATGCTCTTTCGTTTTTTTTTTTTCATAATATTTTCTTTTCTTCCCCAAAATTAAAAAAAAAAAAAGCTACGTTCTGTTGGGATTTGCTTTTTTCTTTTTATTTCAGTTTTCGCTCCATCTTCGACTATAAATTTCTCTCTCGATCCACTAGGGTTTGTTCCTTCCCATTGGGTCGATCTCGATCTCGCTGGCGCAACCGCAACTGTAAGCTAGTTTTGTTTATTTCATAATAATTTAATTTTGTTTTATGCTATAGCTGATTGATTGGGGATGGGGAACGTGTCTGTTTGTTTTAAAATGTAGCATTTTAGTTTTAAATAAATGTCATTTAATTTATTTACTTTTTTTAAATTTATTATAATAATCGATGAGGATCAAGGACACGCATAGTTACCACAATAGGTTAGAAAATTGTTTTTCTATTATTTAATTTATATTGTTTTGGGTGCAGGTGCTCTGCATGCTTGCGTTCATATACCCTTACCGGGGCTGGGAAGTTTGAAGTTTGTTAAGCAAACAGAGAATAACAGAAGATGCTTTGGAGAAAAATTGGGGATGATGAATGGCTTTCTTGTTTCTTGTTCAATATGTTTCTCGAGAGAAGCAAGGTCGAGTGGTTATGTATTGCACAGCATGACATGTCATTGCCTATATATGAGTATTTTTTGAAGAATGAGACTTATGGGGTATGATTTCATGATTTTGTTTATACACACTTGAGGTTTATGATCTTATTTAGGCATTTATAGACCAAGCAAGTTCTATTGCCAATACAGTTGCAGCTTTTAGGATTATATAGTTGAGGAATGGATGATGAAGGAGATTTCGAGTTGTTACTTAACAGTTGGAATACCAAGAATCCAACTGATCGGCTTTTCATTATGTCTTGCTTCATAGCTGCCCTTGTTGGAATTTTGACCATAGCTTACACGGCCTTTCAGTGGAGGAGGAACATCAATCTAAGTTGGACAAAAGCCATAGCTAGGTCTAAGAAAAACCCAAAAGCAAGGCACGAAGCTCCTGTGGCTCCTCATACTTGGAGTCTAGAATCGGTATGTCGTGCAAAGAATTTAAGCTGCTGTGTATGCTTTAAGTCCATGTCACCCTCTCAAACTCTAGGGCCTATAGTAGCTTCTGACAGTTTTATCCACCGTTGCTGTATTTGTGGTGCAGTAGCTCATTTAAGCTGTTCTTCTAGTGCCCACAAGGACTGTAAGTGTGTTTCTATGATTGGATATGAGCATGTCATGCATCAATGGGCTGTTTGTTGGACAGATGTAGCTGATCAACCCGATGAAACCACTTTCTGTAGTCACTGTGAAGAGCCATGTGGTGGGACGTTCCTTACTGGTTCCCCAATATGGTCTTGCTTGTGGTGCCAGCGTTTTGTACATGTTGATTGTCACAATACAATGTCTAATGAAACGGGTGATATATGTGATTTGGGCCCCTTAAAAAGATTGATACTATCACCACTGTATGTGAAGGAATTGAACAAGCCCTTGCCCGGTGGATTTTTGAGTTCAATTACTCATGGGGCAAATGAGATAGCATCTTCAGTTCGGGCTAGTATTAGGAACAAGAGCAAAAAGTACAAGCATGGAAATGAACCATCGTTTGCATCTGGGAGTAATGAGAGCATTGATGAAATATCCACAGAAAGCACTAGTGATACTCATCAAGTAGTTAATGGTCATCTTGAAACGGAGGAGCAAAATAGTGTTGGCATGAATAAGGAGGTTCGACATCAAGATGGTGAAGCAGATAAAAAGATGGAAAGAAAACCCAGTCTTAAACGCAATTCATCAATCAATCAGAAGGATGAGTCCCATGTTTTAGGAGTGAAACAGATATATGAGTTGATCGATGTACCTCCAGATGCAAGACCATTGTTAGTTTTTATAAACAAGAAGAGTGGTGCCCAGCGTGGAGACTCACTTAGGCTGCGTCTGAATATTCTTCTAAATCCTGTTCAGGTTTGTTACTCTGCCACACATTACAATGCATGGTATCATTTGAATATATATATTTTTTGTTGCTTCCAATTTTCTTTAATGCATTGTTTATAAGATTCATGGTTTGGGGCTGAGTTAACCAATAAGACACAACTATCCATCAAGCACTCATCTCTTTTTATGAAATTACCTAAACCTCACAAGATTACATAGTAGTTCATCATCTTCTAGTGATATACATGAAAGACTCATGAAAATTGCTAAAATAGTTCTCTTGCTTGTTGTAAATACTTATTGACAATGTGATTATCAAACCTTTCTTTGTTTTATTTAGGTGTTTGAATTAAGCTCATCACAGGGGCCAGAGATGGGACTTTATTTGTTTAGAAAGGTGCCTCACTTCAGAGTTCTTATATGCGGGGGAGATGGTACTGTTGGTTGGGTTTTGAATGCAATAGACAAGCATAATTTTGTTTCCCCTCCCCCAGTTGCTATTCTTCCCGCTGGTACAGGAAATGATCTTGCTAGAGTTCTCTCTTGGGGAGGTGGCTTGGGTCCAGTGGAGAGGCAAGGGGGTCTTAGCACATTTCTGCATCACATAGAACATGCTGCGGTTACTATTCTTGACCGCTGGAAGGTAACAATTAGTAATCCACAAGGAAAGCAACAGCTCCACCCACCAAAGTTTATGAACAACTATCTTGGTATGTGAATGCATTTTTCTCATGATTAATGTAAATTTCATAAAAGTGTGTAGGTTTAAACATCTGGTAAGTCGGCTTGCTGCCTGGTAAACTTTAAGAAGCACACACACATAGAGCACTAGTTTCTGTTTGGGTGGGGGATAGGGGGTTGGTGGGTTATAGATGGAGAGTCAGGTGCCTTTAGGAGTCTGGATCTTGATGTCATGGTCTGGCACTCTACTAGTTTGACTAGTTTGATGTAAAGTTGGTTGAGGCAAGTTGAAGAGTTGATTTGTTCATAGTTATCAAATGCGGATTGCGGCATGTCGCGGCGAACCCCGAAAAACACTATAGCGTTATAGCGGGTTGCGGTTGCGGAAATAGCGGAATAGATATATGACAGAAATAATGACAAAAAGAAACAATTTTTAAAGGCAGAGATAGCAGAAGTGACAGAGAGAGACGCAGATAGACTAAAAAACCCTTAAATTTTTCTGTTACACTTAAATTTAGGACAAAATTGACATTTTGCCTTATGACAGCAATATGGCCGCAAATGTGATCGGAATGGTCGCTATTGCGTTCCGATGCGGCGCGACGCGGTTTCTTGCGGAGAGGCACCGCAACGCCCATACGGCTCGGCTTGCGGCGCTATTAACTACTATGGATTTGTTTGTATTGATTTTTGCATTAATATGGTAAACTTACTTTATCCTGTCAAGTACTCAAGTCTGATTCTATTGACATTGTGTTGTTAAGAAATATATTAAAACTATTCATGTGCCTCCTCCTAATGACTTAAGCTATTTGGAGAGTTGGTTGCATGATGTGATATTAGAGCCTCTGTGACTAAGTGGTTCAGAGTTTGATCCTTGGCGCTCCTCATTCTTCTAATAATTTTTTAATAAATATTGTGGAATTTTTTAGCACAAGTAGGTGGGCCTTTGTAATGTTCATCCTTCAAGCCTAATGTGCTCGTGTAAGCGGGCATGTTAGGAATATAATATAAAATATAAAACCATTTATCTGTCTTCACATAACAGTTTAAGCTTTTGGGAGAGTTGGTTGCATGACGGTGTTGGATAGTTGAAGTGAAGCTTAGCATATATCTTTCAAGTATTCAACTACAAATTCATCTGTGTTCTCATGGATTTACTTGAATTATAATCAGTTGCAATTCTTCATCAGCCTTTGATTCTGAGTACTTAATTAGATATCATCTGTATAGCCCCTGTTTTTTGTTACATTACTTCATCTGCTAGTTATCAAGTCATGAATATCTCTTGCATAACTTTTGATTAGTTCTGAATCTAACAACTTTTTGGTTTTAGGAATTGGTTGTGATGCAAAGGTTGCTTTGGACATTCATAATCTGCGAGAAGAGAATCCAGATAAGTTTTATAACCAGGTATTTACTGTCTAAATCGAATTGGTTTTTGAATTGCTTGGCATTTTGAAGCTTCAATTTAAGCAAGACGGGAAGTTTAAAATAGGAGGCTGGTTGTGTGGTATAAAATTATTATTATTATTATTAATTTTGTTGGATGGGTATGTGGTTTAAGATTGCTTCCTCTTTCAGTGGAAACTTAATTACATTGGATTAGTTTTAGCATAATGTTAAAATTGACTCTTGGCTTAAGACATAATATTGAGAAAGGTATATGCTGTTAAATGACCTATTTTGTTAATTATCATTTACTAGGATCTGGGACTACTCTAAGGAAAATCTTATAAGCAGGCTAAGATTATGTAGTTGCTATACTGGGTTGAATCTAGTGACATTTTGTTGAGCTTGTCAAGCAATGATTTTGAGCCATTTGACCTCCTTGCATGTAATGAATGATCTTTCCTTTGAAGTTTGTTGTATTCACACTTAGAACATTATCTGACACATTTGCATGAACTGGTGGTCACGTGAATTTTATCATTCAGAACCTTGAAGTAGAGGTTTCAATATTGCTGTTAATATTAGCTGCTGTCTTGTTCCACAGTTATCTTAATATGCTTACGATGATCTTATGTATTGGAACTTTAAGATTCATCGCTGAAAGTACTCTAACATATGCAGTTTATGAATAAAGTTCTATATGCGAGAGAAGGCGCTAAAAATATAATGGATAGGACATTTGCAGATTTTCCTTGGCAGATTCGAGTTGAGGTGGATGGAGTTGAAATTGAGGTCCCTGAGGTGAGTCTGTTAAGCATAAATAACCTTTATTTTGGTTCACATTTCTCTTTCTGGCATAGTTGCTCAAATTATTATTATTATTTTCATTTGCATGACCAACTCTAATTATATGATAAAGGTAGACAGTTAATTTTTAGAGCAAATTACCTACACTTTTAACCATCTCTACTTCTAGCATACTGAGTTCGTAACTACAAGTTTAAATTTGGCATTATGTTTCTAATATCCTTTCTGATGCCAGTATGGGGTTACTTTTTTGACAAATACTTAATGGAAGGGGCTGATTGTTGTGTAATAATTCAAAATGGGTTGTATTTGTAAGTTTTGAACAAAGGGGGCCTATTTAAGTTTGGGGGTGGGGAGGTGTAAGTAATTTACTCAAATTTTCATATCAGAACATCCTTTTTTAGTTTCTTATACACTGCAACCTTACCCCACCAAAAATAATGGCAAGTCCATTTGCTGAATTATTCTATTTGGTTTTCAATTCATTAAGGATGCAGAAGGCGTGCTTGTTGCGAATATTGGAAGCTACATGGGAGGTGTAGATTTGTGGCAAAATGAGGATGAAAATTATGATAATTTTGATCCACAATCTATGCATGATAAGGTACTTGAAGTTGTGAGCATATCTGGAACATGGCACCTCGGGAAGCTTCAGGTGAAATGAATTCTTAGTCCCCACATGATATGCAACTTTGGGATTTATGTCATGCTATATCTATTAAAGGGTCTATTACTTGAGATTTGATATTGATATAAAGAAAAGGCAGGAGATAACCTCTTTTTTTTTTTTTTTACTTTGTTCGAATTAAATCTAAAACTGTGGAACTAAGAACTAAAGCATGGAAGTGTGTGTGTTTAAGTCCTGTTTTGCACGGAGGTGGAACCACATCTCAGTTGTAATTAGTCTGTGATCTCTGATGCTTTTGACTTAGTTCAGTGTCCTATTTTATTTAAGTTTTCTTTGATGTTAAAAGGACACGCTTTTGATTAAGAAGGAGACATGATTTCTTTATCTAGATTGAGTTTTAGGTTTTTATTTGAACTATGAAATCATGGATGCTCAATTCCTCTTACATTGCCTTTGTCAAAACAGGTTGGACTTTCTCGAGCTCGAAGACTTGCACAAGGACAGTCAATTAAGGTACAATTGTTTGCTATGTTCCCTGTACAAATTGATGGAGAACCTTGGTTTCAGCAGCCCTGTACAATATCCGTAACCCATCATGGCCAGGTTATTATTCTAAAACTCCTCCACTGTGCATCACAAGTGGTACATCACCTACTTTGTGTTAACTATCACTTGCTTTATCTTACTTTGCATTTGATATCCTTATATCTGTATTTTCTTACACTTTATATAACCGGATTTCTACATGTTTTATAATCCTGTACAGACTGGCAGGGACATGTTTACCCATTTGTAATGATTTTCGTAATGAAAATGACCTCTGCCACTGAAATTCACAACTTCCATATATCTCAGGAAATGCTTGATGGTGCTAAGAATTTTTAGTATGATGGAACATGATCTTGTCTCATTTTTCTTCAATGTTTCTGTTTTCTGTTGCCCTTAAGTTATTGCCTTCTAACTGTTCAAACAACTAAATAAAATGCATCAACAACTGTTGGCTTATTGTCCTTTTTTGTGGTTGCGTAGGCCTTCATGTTGAAGAGGGCGGCTGAAGAACCTCTTGGTCATGCAGCTGCTATAATTGCCGATGTACTTGAGAATGCTGAAACAAAAAATGTAATTAATGCCTCACAAAAGCGAGCTCTTCTTCATGAAATGGCACTGAGGCTGTCCTAGAAAATTTGGCTTTGCACCCATTGAATATATTTTGCACGCTTCGTGTATTACTTTTCAGTTTCAAAACTCTTGTCTAAACTACCTGCTGCTTCTGAAGCAGGCTTGTATATTATATCAATCTTACACATCAAGAGAAAGAATGAAATCAGATAGCTTTTCAGTTGGTTTTGTCAAATTCCATTGGTGTTGGAACACATATAGCATGTACAGTAATTTGTACCATGAGCTGTGCATCAAGTGGCTTCCATCTTGCATGTCCATTTTTTTTATGTACTCCCTTGCGAGGAGAGGATTATTATTTTACGGATTCTAATGAAGGAAAAGATTACAAGTTGTCATAGATTTTATTGAACAAATAGTAAATAGTTGCAAAGTTGCAACTTTTTTCACCTGAGGTTATAGTATTACCTTTGCATAACGATTAGCGATTGACTCTTACTATCAACAGGAAGACCTTGTCAAATATGTTTGCTAGGATCGGTTTCATGCATTTTCCCGAGCAAACCTTCTTTAACCTTCAACCACAGACGTGTTACAAAGCCTTTTTCGCATGCTTGTTTGACTGATACTTGTGGGCCTAAAATTCTTCTTGGTGTCTTTGTGCTTTCTCTATAGATACGGTTCAGGTGACGTCGATAGAAAGGGGAGTTTAGGTGGAAGACACAAGCTGACGATGAGGCATTAGAGCCCTGAATGACCTTGCTAAGCTTGTATGTCATCTCTTGGTAAGCTGGTGAAGATGCATTTGAAGCCTGAATGGCCTCGTTGAGTTGTAAAGTCATCTGTCTGAACTCAAACGAGTCGTACAAGTCACTGCCATTGTACTGAAAGTTGAGTCTCCTTGAAGGAGCCACTGCTTCCTCTTTCTCTAAATTTTCCATGACTGAGGAAGGAATGGGTTAAATTTAGATCGCCATTAACCACTTCCAAATCATTCAGGCTTACTTTTCATTGTATTTTGGTATTAAAAACTCAGAATGTGTACTGTTCAAGAGAGGTGGAAGTTTGTTGCCTTGCATTGAAAGTAACGATAAGTATGTTTTTGGCAAGGTGATTGCAGTATTTTCTCCGTTTTTCTCGCCCCTTTGATATATATCGAAGCAACTAGGTCTATATAAAAATTCAATGACTTCCCCTATGTAACATCAGTTCAAAAGCTCAGGTGAGACGCTTCTCTACACTTCTATCAATGAGGCATACATAATCTTATATGGAATTGAAAATAATCTATTGGGTTAGCGTGTCTTTTACATTTAAAAGAGAACAAAATGATGGAGACCGACCGGGATATATTTACATATAACTTTTTGTTCATTTGTATATTATTGGAGAAGTGACGGTGTGTAGTATGAGTAGAAATTTTTCGAGTTGGGGTCATTATGTTTTAGTGATTTGTACCAATCCAAAGGATTAAGAATCTTAAGAACATTCACGATGATCAACATATATGAGTGCCAAAGAATACAGTCTGGACAGTCTTAATAGAAAATTGCACAAGTGCTTATTAGACTAGGGGAAAAAAAAAAAAAACCCCACGCTGTAAAATCGAAGTTTTTCAGTACGTTCGCAATCTTCAAATAAAGTAGTTATAGGTAGTTGTGCATAATTCAAGGTGAGAAGCATTCGTTTTCCATGTCCTCGTTTTTTTCTTCTCTCTCTCTTGCTGGGGTTGCTCTTTGTGAGATTTACACGGGCAACTAGTTTTATGGTTGAAAGCTATCTTGCACCCATGTCAACATGGGACACGAGACATGACAGGACATGTTAATACGTTAATTCTAAAAATTGTAAAGTTTTAACATGTTAAGACACGTTTTGATATTAAATATTATTTTTAATATATATAATATAATTTATATTTAATACATATAACAGTCCATAATAATTCATATAATCAATCTAATATTCAAATTCCATAACATAAAAATAAAGCAAAAATAATTTTTCATATTATGTCTAATTCCATAATAGAAAAAAATTGACTTACAAAATTAATTTTTTATTTTTAGTTAATAAAATAAAATTTAGACTTAAAAAAAAAATATGTATGTCGGAGCGTTGACCAGTGTCGGAAAAAGTTGATCGCATGTCGGAAACACGTGTCGGAGCGTTGACCATGTGTCTCAAAATATTAACCGTGTGTCAATTTCTGACACGTAAATTTTTTTAAAAATCACGTGTCAATGCTTTCTAGTAGGGGTGTCAATATGGGTTGACACGACACGAATTTGACACGACACGAATTCGACACGACACGAATACATCAACACGAACACGACACGAATTTTCATTCGTGTCAAAATCTTCAACACTGACACGACACGAATTTTTTGCGGGTTGACACGACACGATACGAATAACACGCAAAATAGGGGACAAAACGGTAATTAACAAAAAATTTTAAAAAATAGATCGAAAATAAATAAAAAATTAAAAAATAATAATAAAAAAATAAAAAAATAAAAAAAAAAAATAATACGGGTCGACACGAACACGAATTCATAAACACGAACACGACACGAATTTTTTGCGTGTCATTTTTTCCAACACGAACACGACACGAATTTTTTTACGGGTCAACCCGAACACGAATTTTCGTGTCGTGTCGCGGGTCGACCCGCGTGTCAAAACTCATATTGACACCCCTACTTTCTAGGTTGAAAGGATGAACTTAGATTGTGTTTTTCATGTAAATGGCACTCTGAAATGTAGGTTCACTATTAATATAAACAAAATTATATTAATTTTTCTCTCCATAGAGTTAGACATCGATATCCCACCAAAATCTAATATGATCCTTAGATCACTGGATTCGAACCCAATGAAATATGAATCAAATCCGCGCCCACCCTTATTCGCATAATCTTGTAAGTATTAATGGTAAAAATATTTGAATGAATCCACCTAAGCCACTTTTTGATGAAGTTTTAAAAAATGCAATTTCAAATTTTATCATACACTATCTTTTCCTGTTGTCTTTTCCCCTCCCCATGAATTTCTTGCGGCTATCCCCACAACCAGCTTTATGTCCTCCCTTGAATTGCGATTAAAAAATTTAAATATTATTATAGTTTTATTTAATCAAGAAAAATATTTCTGAAGTTATTGCAGATAAATTATCTGCATTTACTCTCAAAATGACGTCATTTTAGTGTTAAAATATTAAAAAATATAAGTATAAAGACTATTATAACCCTGAAATAAATTGAAATTACAAAAACACCTTGATTTACGCTTAAAACGATGTCAGTTTGAGCTCAATGCAGATAACTTATCTGCATTATTTGCAGAAAAAATGAACCCTTATTTAATTTATATATATATATTTTATTGATGATATATCTTATTTTATGTATACTAATAACATGAACGTAATATGCTGCAACATTTTTATAAATATGAATAACATAGTAATAAAAACATTTATTGGTATAAAAAATTTATCTAACTATAATTAAAATACAGTTAGAAAATATTTTCTAAAATAAGATAAAGATAAAGAAAAAACTTAAGAATATTTTTTTATTGTAAAAGAATCCAATTAACATATTAAAACAATTATAAATTTGTTTTCCAAAAAAAAAAACAATTATAATAAGTTTTTATTTAAGTTATGTATATAAATTTGAAAAATATATAAATATCATTATAAATAAATAAAACAAAATCAAATTGTATAATTATTAAATCTTAAATATGATTCTCTATATTATACTTTATGAGAAAAATGTATATCCTAATTGATTCCTAATTTTCTTATTTTAAATAAAAAGAGTACTTACTACGTGAACATCGAAAAATAGCTCCAAGCTTAATAGCACCGCTGATATCATTCAATAAGCATATATCATATCCCTTACATCCCCATCCCCATCAATAAATTTTCGGTGTTGAACTATTGGCATTGTTTGAAGTATCAACAAGCCAATTTGATTTTGATCTCTCGTCAAATCTTTATCTCCTAGTACTATTCAATCAACCTCATTGGCTTGGTTATGTCTGCATAAGCATGTATTCAGAAAAACTGCGGCAAAACCAAAGGGTTTCACGCGTCTCGTAGAAGTGAAATTTTTATTTATCAAGGAATAATAGATTACTGAAATATAATAGGAAATATATTTTGCTGGAATGTTATTAAAAAGTTGTTTGGTATGGCCAAATTTTTCTAGAATTTTGTGGTTTATTTTACTAAGTGTGTGTTTGGTTGATCGTGAAATATTAATGAGAATATAAAATTATTTTACTAAAATAACCCTATTTTTACTTTTTAATATTATATTCAACATTACCAAAAAGTAGGGTTATTATTGTCCACAATATTTTAGTTTTTTTTTACTTCTCGGGAAAACTAATATTTCATCTTCTGGATGGAGAAATTTAGTACCACTTTTCATACATGAATTGCAAAATCGGGCAACATTGTTTCTCAGGAAAAGTGTAATATTTTTGCTATCAAAAGTAGTCTTCCAATTCTCCATGCCTAGTTTTTCAAGGAACCTAAAAAGAATGTAGGTACCAAACACCCCCTAATAATATATACTTAATTCTGAGTAAGTACGGTTTTACGTTTAAGTTTTTGTAATTTTTTTTTTTTGAAAGAATTAGTTCCACCATAATATGAATATTTACGACTTAAACAAAATTGTCTTTTTTTTTTTGGAAATACAATGAAAATTAAAGCAACATCAAAAAAAGCCCTATACTGGGCACAATCTTGGGAGACTAACTCCCCTCAAGTCATTACGAAGCAATTTCAAACAAGCCGTTAGAGGGACATCCAGCACAATCAGCTGTCCATCCTGATGAGGTGCATGAGTAGCAAGCCAATCAGCAACAAAATTGCCTTCTCTATAAGTATGACTAAGCTGAATAATCCATTCTCTTTGAAGCATGCTACGAGCTCGGATGATTAAAGCAGAAAGAGGATGACTTACGTCACACCCTTTTCTTATAAATTCCAAAGCCACCTTGGAGTCACCCTCCACAAAGACTCTCCTAAATCCCTTATGCCAAGCCAGATCCATACCTGTCAAGAACCCCCAAATTTCCGCTGAAGTAGAAGTACCACTCCCAAGGAATTTTGTAAAACCAGTTAACCAGTTCCCAGCAGCATCCCTTATGACTCCACCACATGCAGTCCTTTGCCCACTGTCTATGCTGGAATCATCCACATTAAGTTTAACATAACCCTCAGAGGGAAAATTCCAGTGAATAAGACGTTCCTCTCTTCTAAGCTCCTGATGACCAATCTTAGTAAGGGTTTCATTAGCCAATTGAATATTACCACAAGTATAGGTAATGCGCCTAATGAGACCATACTTCGAGGTGATAGTTTGATCAAAGATCGCCTTATTTCTTTCCCCCCACAAACACCAAGCTATCACCCCAAAATACAAAGGCCAAGTTCGATCAGTTTGAAACGGACCTTTTAATCCTAGATTTGTCTGAATCCATAGGTGAAGATCCATGGAGAAAAAGTCACTACAGTTATCAGAAGGAACTCAATGCTCCCATAATTCCCTGGCACTAGGACAATCTCTAATGGCATGTAAACTATCCTCAAGATTATAATGACATCTCAGACACCCTGCATCTGTAGCCATGTGACGATGCACTCTATGAACATTAGTTAAAAGAGAACCTCTGTAGAGAAGCCATAAGAATTGTCTAATACGTTCAGGATCAGGCCAAGCCCAAATTACCTTCCAAATCCTATCCTGATGATAATGCGAGGTACCCAAGAGATAGTTATAAGCTGATTTCACTGAAAAAACCCCATCTTGGCTACCTGCCCAAATAACACGGTCCGGAGAAGGATCCACTGTAGGAGGGAGCACACTACGAATCTTGTCTAATACTAAAGTAGGAAGAAGGTGCTGAAATAAAGGCCAGTCCCAATTACCATAACAAGTTACAAATTGAGACGTAGACCAATGAGTCATAATAGGAGGAATAGGTTGAACGGCCAGAGAAACAAGTTGAGGACATCCTGGCACCCACGAATCCATCCAAAAAGACGTATGAACCCCATCCCCTAAAATGATACGAGAATTCTCTAGAGTTTGAGGCCAATACTTAACAATAGCCTTCCATAAACCAGAATCATTTGCGGAAGCCGAGATACTTGGAATGAGCATTTCCTCCACCTTATACTTGCTACGAAGGACCCGAACCCATAACGAATTACGATCAGTCATGATTCGGTGACCTAGCTTCATGATAAAAGCCATATTATTCTCTTTAATTTTACGAAAACCAAGCCCCCCTACATTCTTCGGCAAACAAACTGTCTCCCAAGAAACCAGGTGAGCTTTCCTTCGTTCAGAAGTTGATCCCGAAATGAAATTCCTAGTTACACTCTCAATACGATCACACGTACCACTAGGAATAATACAAGTTTGCATAGGATATTGAGGAATTGCAGTAAGAACTGACCTAGCCAAAGTTGATCTTCCTGCCAATGAAAGAGTACGTTGATTCCAGGCATTTAAACGAGCTTGCATCCGATTTAAGATATAGCCAAACGTACTCTTTGTAACACGGCTATGACGAAGAGGAACACCCAAGTATTTACCCAAGTCATTTGTAGGAGAGTAGCCCATCAACTAGCTTAGATTCTGCACTCGGGTATGATTAACGTTTCTGGATAAGAAGACTTTTGTTTTTTCCTTGCTAACCTTCTCACCAGAGCACCTGCAAAAACAATCAAGAATCTTATTAATAATAACAGCTTGCCCTTCTGTGGCTTCTGTAAAGAGCAGAAGATCATCTGCAAAAAATAGATGGGAAAGCAGTGGTCCCCTTCTATTCAATCTGATAGGCTTCCAAACGTCCTCTTGAACTGCTACATTAATCAAATGAGCAAGTCTTTCCATGCAAAGGATGAAAAGATAAGGAGACAAAGAATCTCCCTGACGAAGACCTTGATTAGGAGAAAATTCTGTCGTAGTTGTCTTCTACAAAGAATACTTATAATTTATCCAAAAGAAAAAGAAAAAGAAAAAGGAAAACCGGAGCTAGCTAATAGCGACACACTGATTGATGCGGTTCTTTTTTTTCATGGAATTGATTGATACATTCCCCCTTTATTTTTTTTCTACAATGTACAATGAATGGAGCACTCTGCACTCTTGGAATTTTTATGGTCAGTTTCACTTTTGACGAGAAAAAGAAAAAAGTTGATTAGTTTTGGTCCCTCGAAAACATGATAGACAAATCCATATAGATAAAATAAATAATAATATATAAATTATTTTATTTTATTTTTAATAAATAATATGCTAAATGTTCGGTACTACGAAAGTATCAAAAATGTTTTCATAAGTAAGTTAGAATTCGTTACATTTTTGTTGTTGTTGACACTATAATGGAGTTGTAAGACTCACAACTCATACGATAATTAGCTAATGCAGAGAATTTTTTTTTTACTAATAAAGAAAATTACAAAAGAAACTCCCAATAAAATTTTAAAAAATGATAATTTTACTAAAAAATGTAATTTTTTAATTTCACGATAGATATTTTAATTTTAATAAAAACATGGAATTCGTCAGCAACACATGATTTTGGTATACGTAGGTTATTTGACACATTTGTTTGACCAACCAATAGTAGATAATATATTTCATCACTTGTATCAAGAGTCATTAACTCAAAAGCAAAACTGAAACTCTAGTCAAGTTTGAGAATGAAACAAAAATAAAATAAAATAAAAAATATTATACCTGTATAAAAATTCACAATCAATAATTCTTTTTTAACTTTAAAGTATTTAAGGAGATTGTCTTCTTGCTTTACTGATTCACCTTCCACTCTAACAGCATCCTACCCCTCTTTGTTTCTTGTATTGTATCCCTTCACTTTGAAGACAGAGATATTTACAAATATAATATAAGGTACTTCTGGTTTTTCCTTTTTACTCTTATGATACTGCCTTCTCTATCCCACTCATCCATTATCTGTGAGTTTGCCTATATATGCATATGATCAAAAAGGATATTGTTACTTATTGTTGTTGTCTGAAACTAGTCTGGTTCAATTTTATTTTTCCTCAACTTGTAAATAAAATAAGGAGGTTTACATACTGAACTGAGTGAATGATCTGGCTCAATTCCTTGGTTATTTATATTTTCCAATAAGCATCTATATTACACAGTGCTTGTTACTGTGAGGATCTCATGCATACCCTGGTTGGATATGTTTCTTGTTCTAACCTCTAAGCATAACACACATACTAGCAAAATTTTAGGAATATGAAATTCTAGGAAAGGAAAATTTTGAATATGGTTTTCCAGGAAAAGGAAGGGTGACTTCTGTGTCAGTTACAATCTGTTAGAGATATATAAAATCATTAATGTAACATCACCCAACAGCTTAAGCTTTTGGGTTGAATTGGTTCTTTACATGGTATCAGAGCCTCGTGTCCCGGGTTCGATCTTTACCGTCCCTCACTTTCTTTCAAATGGAATTTCTTTATTCGCACAGGTAGGTGGGTCCGTGCATTGTCCATCCTTCAAGCTTAGTGGGCTCTCGTGTGAGGAGGCGTGTTGAGATATATAAAACCATTAATGTAGCCTCACCCAACAGCTTAAGCTTTTGGGTTGAATTGGTTCTTTACACAATCTATTCAATTTTTTTCTTCATCACTTTGTGTCATTTACAACTCTTTCTATTTTTTCTTCATCGCTTAGTCAACTGTAAATCACACCTTAACTCTATCAAATGAATTTTTATTTTTTATTTTTTGGCAATAAAAGGAGGGAAGACACTTATTTGTGTCTTAATGCATGCAAAAAAAATTTTGAGCTCAAATTGTAGTATCATACATGCTTCACAGGTTGTAATTTGTAACTAAATAAAATGGTCAAGATATGTGGAATTGGAGCTGGATACATAGGGGGTCCTACAATGGCTGTTTTTGCCCTCAAATGCCCCTCAATTGAAGTGGCTGTGGTTGACATCTCTCACTCTCGCATATCAGCTTGGAATAGCAAGAAACTCCCCATTTATGAGCCTGGCCTAGAAGAAGTGGTAAATCAGTGTAGAGGAAAGAATCTCCTCTTCAGCACAGATGTGGAAAAGCATGTGTATGAGGCAGACATAGTTTTTATTTCAGTGAACACCCCAACAAAAACTAGAGGGCTTGGAGCTGGCAAAGCCGCAGACTTGACTTATTGGGAGAGTGCAGCTAGGATGATAGCTGATGTTTCCAAGTCAAACAAGATTGTTGTTGAGAAATCTACTGTCCCAGTTAGAACAGCTGAGGCAGTTGAGAAAATTCTAATCCACAATAGCAAAGGCATCAAGTATCAAATTCTGTCAAATCCTGAGTTTCTTTCTGAGGGAACTGCCATTCAGGACCTTCTAAATCCTGATAGGGTTCTGATTGGAGGGAACCAAGGCCCTGAAGGTCAAGAGGCAATCCAAAAATTGAAGGATATATATGCTCATTGGGTGCCTGAAGATAGAATTATAACAACCAATCTCTGGTCAGCAGAACTCTCTAAGTTAGCTGACAATGCCTTCTTGGCACAAAGGATTTCATCTATCAATGCTATGTCAGCTCTATGTGAGGTCACTGGGGCAGAAGTTTCACAGGTTTCTCATGCACTCAGCAAAAACACCAAAATTGGGCCCAAATTCCTAAATGCTAGTGTTGGTTTTGGTGGCTCTTGCTTTCAAAAAGACATACTCAACTTGGTCTACATCTGTGAGAGTAATGGCCTCATTGAAGTGGCAAATTACTGGAAAGGAGTAATTAAGGTGAATGACTACCAAAAGAGTCGGTTTGTGAACAGGGTTGTAACCTCAATGTTCAATACAGTTTCAGGTAAGAAGATTGCAATTCTGGGGTTTGCCTTCAAGAAAAACACTAGTGACACTAGGAAAACTCCTGCAATTGATGTTTGCAAAGGTCTTTTGGGAGATAATGCATGCTTGAGCATATATGATCCCCAGGTTACTGAGGACCAGATTCAAGAAGATTTGTCACTGAATAAAGTTGAATTGGACCATCCAATCCACCTGCAGCCACAGCCAGTGAGTTTCACAAGTTTGAAACAGGTTAATATTGTTGGGGATGCCTATGAAGCAACTAAAGATGCTCATGGGATCTGCATTCTTACAGAGTGGGATGAGTTCAAGACAATTGATTATCAAAGAATATTTGATAATATGCAGAAACCAGCATTTGTTTTTGATGGTAGAAACATATTGAATGTTGACAAGATGAGGGAAATTGGATTCATTGTGTACTCAATTGGGAGGCCATTAGATCAGTGGCAGAAGAACATGCCTCAGCAGGCATGATGGGGTATATTCTCTCAAGGGAACAAATGCTGAAGAATATGAAATAAGCAGGACAATTTTTTCCTTTGTGAAATTTCACCCCTCTATGTTTAAGGATTTGTAGAGTTTCATTGCCCCCAACACTATGATGTGATTTGATGTGTTTTCCTAATATAATACGTAGGTATGAAAATTGCATTCTTCAGTGTTAGAAAATTATTCGGGTAAGCTCGGGCATTAATTGTTGCTGGCTCATATAAACTGTTCAAATAAAAAATGTCACTGCTTTTGAGGCTATATTGTTCGAGACAATTAAGACTATTATTTTGTATCAATGAAAGTGAATATCATGTTACATGAATGCAAAATATAAGGTCAGCAATTCATCAATTGCGAAATATTTTAGGTACACCAAAATCGCACCACTAACTCAATGCGACGAATCAATTAAAATAGAGTATTTTTATAATGTGTGTATAGAAAAAAGAGATTTTATTTTTTTAATTCTAGTGTCAATTTTTTAATGGAAGTCGTAGGTTCAGTATCGAAAATACTCTCCATCAATTGGTATGAGATTATTCCAACTTAATTAATGCTCTCGAGTTCAAATCCTTAAAATTAAAAATTGATTGAGAGAGTTTTGCCGCTTTTGTTAATTGATAAATTGATGAATAGTAGAAAAATCTAAATTAAAAAAATACAAAAACAAGATGTATAATACGTTAATGATAATTTACATACATTAGTTCAAAAATAAATTATAATACTTTAAATCAAAATAAATTAATTCATACAAGTATTTGATGATTTGTCTATCAAATTAGAAAATTCATACCATTATATAATATTAAAAAAATAACCCGTATAATGCAAAACGTGATGCGACTTGAGTTAAACTAGAAAAACTATAAGTATTATATGAATTTGGAAACTAATGATTGTTGAGTTAAACAACTAATGCTAAAAAAACACATATAAAAAACTTAGGTGATTTTTTGTGGAATTAAGAAAATTTTAGAAGTAAACTTGTAATCGATTAGAGCTAGAAGTGGAACATATGATTTTTAATTCACATAAATAAATGAATAAAAAAAAAAACTGAAATAGAATAATCACATTGACCCACAAAAATGAAAAGATAAACACAACTTCCTCTTATCTAGCGCCACGTGTCAGATTGTCCTTGCGCTAGACATGATCCAGAGTCTGCCGCCACCGCGAACCCGTTCCCACTGTCCAATATATATAGCGCTTTCGAACATTAGCCTCTGTCAAGACAGAAACAGAGCCAGGGCCATTTCTCGTAATTAACAAAAGACACGTGTCGTTTGTTTAGTTTATTCCTTTCTCGGACCAACCACTCGCCCAAAAAAAAAAAAGGAAAAAAAAGAGGTAACCCTAGGTTTGCACTTTTTCGATCTTAGTTTTTTTTTTCTTCCCCGATTCTGTCTCCAGTTTTGCTGCCAACTCTGCAATTATACAAGATTCGGTCAGTTCTCGATTTTCTGTATCGATTGATCCTAACTTTGGTCATTTCGGTGCTTGTTATTCGTTTCTAGGGTTAGGGTTCAAAATATTCTTTATCTGTCTTCTCCTCATCGGATCTGAGAAAAGCGTATGCTTTTTTTTCTTGATTTGGGTTCTGGGTTATTGTTTTGAACTGTTTTGTGTTTTCGGGATTTCAATCAGACGTGATTGTTTTTCGTTCTCGGTTAGGGATTGCTGAAATTGGGGGTTTTCTTGTTTTTGGGGAAATTTCAATTGAATCGAATAATTACTAATTAGGCTTCATTACTTACTTCCAATTCGAGCTTTTATTATGCGATTCAGAAATTTGTAATATAATTTGACAGGGACTAGTTAAATAGATTAATCAATTTTTTCATTATTTTTTTTTTGGCAATTTATTGAATTTTTTGGCACTTGGTCTTCTATTTTCACTTTCAGCACCCTGCATTTGTCAACTATTGTTTATTTACCAAATTGTCCTTACATATAATAATTGCTGAGTAGACTATCAAAACGGTGATTGGGCCCGGCCCAATCACCGTTTCAAGATATATTATCAATACTAAAATCTGAGATTCAGAGTTATTGTATAGTAATGATTGGAACACTAAAGAACTCAAGTTGTTTTGATCTTTGTTCGTTGTATAAATGTTTCGGGTTCTGATTTGATTGTTTAATTAAATCCTACCTCCTTAGGATCAGTTTGGAATGGTGTAGAAATTGCAGTAAAAAAATTCATGAATGAGTTTTTAATACAATTTAACAAATAAAATTGATCCATGAGATTTTTCTTGGATAGTGATAGATGCACATACTCATGCTTTCACACACAGCACATTCTGACTTTGACAAGCTTTTTTGTTGGCTCATGTGCTGAGCCTGCAAGGATGAGATATTCTTATATACTACTACACTTCCAAAACATAGCACGTAGACAGCATAACCATATATGCCTATAGATTAAATTTAAAATATTATTTAATAAATTTTAGATTGAATCTCAACTGTTGAGAGTATTACTCTGAAGTAGCTTAGAATTATTTCAGATTATTTGAGGGATTGAGCTTTATGTAAGATATATGAGAGCGTGCATCTATAGCTATCCTTTTTGTGTTTTTCTTTTATTGTAAGTATTTTGTAGACAAATGTTGTAACATGCCCTATCCCTCCTGCCTAATATTTTGCTTCTTAATTGCTCTTAACCATCTTAATGGTTGTTTTGATGCATTAATACTAAATATTTACTTTTATGCTTGAAGTGTGAGGCAAGCTTATTCTTTCCTGCAGGTAATCATGGTGCAGAAGCGTCCTTTTTATGCTGAGGAAATACTTGAGGTGTCCTTCAAACGCCCAAAAAAAGTGGGACCTAGTAATCAGCTTGTTTCATTTGAAAAATCTGTTTTTCCTGAGGATGCTTGCCATATTCCTAAAACATCAGGTGGGAATTTGAGGCCCAACATAAGAAAAAAAGTTAAGAATCAACTGTGCAATTTGAAAATCAAAGAATATGCTTCCAAAGTTATTGATGGATTAAACTTTGGAGGCAATGCCTGTGATTCAACTCTGTTTTAGTAGTCAACCAACTGTGACCAAAAGATGGTGCTTTGGACTAGTTGAAGATGTCCTATTTTTATCCGTTTTATTTTGTCGTGGTTACTTTATATTCTGTGTTGGGCTTAGATTGTTAACTTGTACTTGTATATTTTTATTTTTATTAATATTTCTCTGTTAAGTTTTGGACCTATTCATCCATTATTGCTTGAACATGAAAATGTCTGATAATATGAAGAGGCATTTGAGTGGTACTTTCTTCCGACATCAGATTCTACCTATTAGGAGATGGTTAAATTGAAGTATATGATATTTTGCTTCTTTTATGATGTTTTTCATTTCAAAAATGCATTTTGACCCACTCTACTTCCTAATTTGTAGAGGGGGAATGCAGACAAGGTAGTAGTGAAGGTAGCTGATGATATTTTTGTTGAACAGATGAACTTCCCAGAGGAGCTGTGGAATTTGAAACAAGTTTTCCTGGAGGCATTTCTGTTTCTTCTTTAGCCACCAGTGGCACTAGTGAAAATGTCCAATCAGAACCATCTGTACATCCCCCTTTTGTGCCTGAGTATTTCAGTCCAGAGTGTCCAACGAGGACATTAGTTCGCTATGAGGACATCTATTCCATACTCTTTGAGCACCCTCCTCACAAACTTGTATCTGTTGGACCCAATCATCAAGCCGATGTTCCAGTGTGGGATTCCGGTGCCACTAGTAGACCAAATGCATCTGATGCCGTTGGAGATGAAAATGAAGAAAGACTGATAGGAACCTGTATAATCCCTATGCCTCAGATGGAATCATCTACCTATGATAATGAAGAAGTTGGAAAGGGAAGAACTGATTGTAGCTGTGAAGACAGGGGATCCGTGAGATGTGTCAGACAACATATAGTGGAAGCAAGAGAAGAACTTATGAAAACCATTGGGCATGACAAATTTGAGGAGTTGGGGCTCTCTGACATGGGAGAACAAGTGGCAGACAAATGGAGTGCAGAGGAAGAACAACTATTTCGTGAGGTTGTCTTCAATAATCCAGCAACCCTTGGCAAGACATTCTGGAACTATCTTTCCATTGCTTTTCCTTTGAAAACCAAAAAGGAGATAGTTAGTTACTACTTTAACGTGTTCATGCTTGGAAGGCGAGCCGAGCAGAACAGAAACGATCTATTGTTCATTGACACTGATGATGATGAATGGCAAGATGGTGATGGCAATGGAATTACAGCTCGAGAGGAAGATGAAGATTATGTTACTGAATCTCCTGTATATCAAGATGATGCTTGTCTTGCTAATTGTCATGAAAATGATATGCAAGATAATGATGAGTATGGCTCAGATGAAACATGTGCTGTTAATGAAACTGCAGATTTTACCGAGAGGAACATTGATGATGATTCAAAATATGATCCTTCAGAGATGCCTCAATTCATTGGTTTTCCTTCTCTTATCCAACCCCAGGATCATCAAACTGTTTGGCGAGAAAGGTTTGATGAAGAAGTTCAGGATGATTCATACACATCATGTGATGCAGGAGTTGCCTCACGGGAGAGCCAGATGAAGACTGAGAATGGTGATCATTGGCATGGTAATTATAATGGTGAATGCAACAGTTATAGCGATTGAAGAGGTTTTGGGAGGTTGAAGAAGGCAAATAAATGAGAAGACGCTGTGCTAGTATTTTGCTAGTTGGATTTTGCAATTATGGCGATTTGGGGAAAGATCTTCACCCAAGGCTGATGTATGATGAATCTCTGCTAGCACTCTTTGTTAAACGTAACTAATGTTCGACTTTTATTTTGTATTTTGTCATAATACTGAAAAAGGAGCCTTCATTGTAAAATAGTTTTTTGGAAGGTGATTTGGTTGCCTTTCAAGCTTCCATGTTCCAAGTCCTTTTAGAACTGTAAAATTTATATTCTTTAATTTTACCCTAGTTTCCAGGTCCTTTCAAGCTTCCATCTTGGATGTAAGAATATCCGATTTGGATTTCATGATATAATTTTGCATTTGTTAAATAATAAAAAAATTTACTCCAATATTTCCTTTCATTCATTTTGGGAGGAATTTAAGCTACCAGTTCTTCTTTTCTAATTTCAGTATTTATATGGAGAGCCTCTCTAATATCCGGCCTATAATCAAACAAATCTTATATACAATGGAAGCAACTACTTAGCTTAAATTAACTTTTCAAATACAATGGCTTGCCACTAGACCTCTTTCTTTCCCTCTCTTTATGAATGGTTTTAAAGACACTGATTGGGACTTGTTAACTTTTTCTCCTTGTTTCTCTTCTTTTTCTTAGGTTTCAGAGTGAGTTCCTTGTTTTGCTTAATTTGTGAAACAAAATTTTACAGCTATCAGAGGCGTCAAAAGAAACAAGGCCATGGAGTATTTCTATTTTCTTGTCCTCTTTTTTGTTCGGCACAAGACAAATTATTTTCTTTTTTTCTTTTCTTTTTTTCATTTGGGAATGAAGAAATCTTTTTTCTGTCATACTCACATAAAAGTAAGTAAATCTCG
Organism: Gastrolobium bilobum; assembly: GCF_033153095.1. NCBI lineage: Eukaryota > Viridiplantae > Streptophyta > Magnoliopsida > Fabales > Fabaceae > Gastrolobium > Gastrolobium bilobum. Next base: position 760,703 of record NW_026899651.1, on the reverse strand, counting down.
TTATAAAGAGAAGAGAAAAAAAAAATAGTGGAACTTACTCACTTTTATGTGAGTGTATCAGAAAAAAAAATTCTACTTCAAAATAGAAACATTAAACCCTTTCTTTTTTCTTTACCTTAATAGATTTTTTTTAATTAGAACGCTCGGATAATCAGAAGATTAAGATTAATACGATGCTGCTGCTGGATACCAAACTTTAGCTCCTTCTCATACTCTCCTAACTGGCAATAATGAGAGGTTATGGAATGCATGTTTGAAACAAAGTAACTCGGTAACCACTTTTCTGGAGAACAAGAATGTATGTTATGTAACGTGTTTTTCAGTCAATGATTCATTTGTAAATGTTCGATAAATATGTATATCCTTGTCGTGACTTAATATGAGTTATATCCCACTAACCAAAAATATTGACTAAAAAACATTTGTCCTGATTTAATGCTTAACACATTTACATTAGACTTGTCCAATGCGTACAATTAATATGATTATTACTTCTAGCACACGTTAACACTACAAATAAAATGTGTCAAATTCTCGAATTTGCCCAATTTATGTGCCTTCTTCACCTTTGGTTCCTATGTGTACGTGACTTTGATTAGGCCCAAATATCTTGGCAGGGGACATCTAGCTTTATTAGCAGTTAGTACTTTTTAGTTAAACCAATTGCACCAAAATACAAAGGGAGAAGTGGTTTTCTATACCAAACCATACTTTTCATAGGAAAGACGGGTAAATGACTGGTCCCACATTTATCACAAAACTTATTTTATTTCTCAAACAAAATTCACTTTTCTTACATGAAAATTTAATAATTCTTTGAGTATCCCCAAAGCATTTCTGGTGAGAACTTCCTCCCTAACACATGCACCATTATTACTTGTGTGAAGCAACACATGCACCTTTTAGCTACACATTCTATAATGGTGAAGGAAAATAAAAAAGAAAAAGAAATGAAGGCTGCTGTTTTACAAGTCTATGGTCTCATTTTTCAATACCTCTCTCATCATCCACCGTCATCTATTTTTAATTTGTCTTAGTGAGGACATTAACTCATTTTTTAACTGAACTTTTCTGAAAAGGAAATTGAGCTATAAGGTTCCAACTGCCAGAGAAAATACTATCTTGTGATTTGATTAGAGTTTATCATGCTTATACCAAATTAGTGTCTACTACTATCTAATCACCCACCAAAGAAAAAGAAAGCTCTACTTTCTTAGCATTTTAGAACTTCAATCACTGATATTTCAGCCACTTCTAATTAAACTGACTAATGAAAAATTGAAACCTCAGCAAAGTGGCTAAGATATCTATTACATCTTCAACCAACCTTTGTCTATTTTTTTTCCCTTTCTAATAATTACATGAAGAGGGTATCTTAAAAAACCAGGTTAAAACCCCAAGTGAATGTTAATAATGGAAAAAATTATAGGTAAAGAAAGGTTCAAAATCAAGTTCTTGACAGAAAGTTATATGCATTGAATTTACTTATGTATTTAGGCTATTGAGAATCATTTGAATTATTCTACTGTACATTATAAAACTTCATCAAGAGCAACCTTAGGGTAGCTAGAAATTAAGATTATTTACAGAAATTAATCAAGATCTATGATAAAAATAAAAGCTAAACCTAGTGGAAAAACAAAGCAAATCTAAGCTCTGCCTAAACTCTAAAGCATATGTAAACCCCATCTGCCACCGACAACATTTATAGGACTTGATCACGGATAGCTAGCATAAACCTTAAGGGAGGCATCTTACACTAAATACACAAAGAGTCTATAGAGTGGAACACAAATAGTGACTATTGAGTGTGTCAAATCTTTTTTCTAGTTGTATATTTGGAAACCCAACAATCTTCCCTTTCAAGTGAAGCATTTGGGGGCACCACAGAGAGACTGACAGATACTAAACGCTTTAATGCTGTGTGAGTTCTGCCATAGATTTGGATGCTTGAAATTGCATCTCAATACAGCTTTACTTTAAGTGACTTATGCTCTATGTAAATTTAAGTTTCCATGTAGATTACCTTCATGATGTAATTTTTTCGTAGTGTTCTAATTTTATTTTATATTTTAACAATGGGGATATGCAAGTTTGAAGAATTTATGGCTTTCATCAAATTACTCAATTTTCTCACTAACCTACTCAGTAGTTTCTCAAACAACTTCAAAATGTGCTTATTTCTTCTCCAATCCAGCTATCCAAGACATAATTGAAGCCAGTACATATTCTTAACAAAAAAAAATTAAAAAAGTGTAACGTATCATATATAGGATAAAAAATATGAAGTGCACATCCAGTGAAGGTGTAATAGCTGCTAGGCAAACAGCATACATTATGCGCATGCACGTGTTCCTTAAGTATAAAATTAATACATATGATAAAAAAGTTAATCATATTTTATTTTTATTATTTGAAAGTCTCATATTCTAATATTTAGCAACTCTATCCCTTTGCATATGAAACTTCTCTTTAGAGAATCATCCATTATAACAACAAAACGGAGAGAGAAAAAAAAAAGGGTGATAAGTATTGACAAATACAGCTCACCACTGTACTAAGTTGCCGGCAAAAAGGGTACAAATTGAGTGAAGTAATTAGAGTGAAGTTGTTCGAGTCATAACCCATAGCTACTAATAAGACATTCATGTTACGGTTACTGCAATGAACGTGGCCGGCTTGATCAATGAAAAAAAATTACCGGCACTTGTTGAGTCTTGACCCCCTTATAAGTTTTGCTATTATGCTGGCCAATCTATAAGGATATTATAATCAGCAATTCAACAATGAGCACGAACTAAGATCCAATGTACCCTTGTCTTAAAATAACAAAGCAGTCCCAATTCACAACGCTAGACAGCTTGTACTAATTGTTTATTCGGGGTATATCAAGGAATTATTATTGATGCCTAATCTAAGATGATATCTTAAAGTAATTAAGCTGTTAATCATATATAACTGCACCTACTTTTATATATAATTTATGAGATTAATATTTCTCATGTTGTAGGAGATAAATTTTATCTTTTACTCATAAAAAAAAATATGTGGGCTCCATCTCTTCTATTCATATAGTCCCACATGAGTCTCATATACTTTTATGTGTGTAGGAGATAAAATTATTTCTAACAATATGATTAGCATTAATTTAATAATTTATTAACCTTCTCTATATTGGAATTATTAGCTCAGATATGGTGTGCGTGTATTATACATAGAAACATGCATAATATAGACAATTGACACACTTATACACACATTTAAGTAGAAGCTAGTGATCAAATGCGAAGTTTTTTTTATTTTTTTTCATGCGAAGTTGTTAACAAGTAATAAGAATGTATTATCCCTTTTTCTCTATAGAATATTTCATATTTATGTAATAAATTTTTATATAATAATTCAACACAAAGATCGATACATGTATGATAGATAAAACACCACATATCAATTACATTCTGAGAGGAATTTGTGTACTTGATTGAGTCATCTTATCTACTGAGCGAAAAACCTTGATCTCACGACTAGAATCTTCCTCTCTATGACCTATTCCAAAATGACAGCCTTCTGCGATGGGAGCATGACGGCTCATGGGACTTAATCCCAATATAAATAGGCTAGAGAGCCTAAAAAGAGTTTGTGTCCACTGGGTCCACCCATCAAGAAAAACCAAGGTCACACTAAAGCCTATTCTGCTTCCCAACTAGGCCCCATACCAATAGATGCCAAAAGTCGAACTCAACATGATCACAACGGACTTATCAAAATAATACAATTGGAATATTCATTAACCCGATTAACTTATAAAAAATAAAAATAATTAATTAATATTGACCACATAAACAAAAATTTCTAACAATTTACTCCTTATTTAAAACGGTGATGAATTATTAGGAAAAAGTGTATAGAAATACGTTCAATTTTATTCATTATGTGGATAATCCTACATATAATTAAGAACAAAAATTAGCTCATTTTGTGACTTGATTTGTCAAAGCTTAACCCAATTAGATTGTGAGGCTTGCATGAATTCATTAGTAATTTGTCATTTTACATTTTTAAAATCAATTTTAACGTATAAAGAGTGTGAAGATATGAATGTTTGAAACTTGTTAGAGGCAAATTCATTTAAAATAAGCACTTAAAATTATTTCTTACTTATCAATTATATATTTTATTATATTGTTTTTACACTATATATTAATTGTATAAAATTTTAGTTAACAACTTCCTTTATTTAGTTAACTGATTAACAGTTTTTTTTTTGTGAATAACTGATTAACAATTAATTACCATATATGGTGATCAATTATTAATTAGTTAAATAAATGATATGTATTGTTTATCAATAATTTATACATCATTCACCAATGTAAAACTGATATAAGAAAAGTGGTGTATGAATATCATATTGGTAAAATTGTATATTCTACAAGCGATTTAATTTCCTAATAAAAGTTGAGAATATATTTGAGTCTTATTGCAGATTACGTTAAAAATATAACAGACAAAAACGGTTAATTGCATAACAAAAATGAACTCAATAATTAATTACCATAGTTGATGAAATAAAGGATTTTTTTTTACTAATTGATGAAATAAAGAAGGTGCTAATTATAATAGTATGATTGAGTTTTAAGCTCATTGACAATAGTAATAATTTTTGACATTTCAATTGAACCAATTATGTATTTTAATCTATGTCCGTGCATAACCGGTAGAACTTATTTGAAAAAGTTTAGTCTTCGTTCGTAATGAGAACTTCAATTTCTAAATTTTAAAAGTCTCACCATAAAATTTTCATTTATGTAATGTTTTCTTGTCAGTTGTCAACAATATATTTGACCTAGCTCTTATTGTTTCACCAGCATATATAATATTATATATTCGCTCTGTCCTACTGTGACGTGTATTTAAATAGACTTCTCAATTAAGGGAAGGGAAAATCTCAATGTATCATTTAATTGATAAATTTCGTCCTGCAATTTATTACAGTAGGAATGGCTTTTACATGGCACATAATACAAATCCACGCATCACAAATTTCATTATTTGGATGATATCACAAATTTCTTCTATTGAAAATATTTCAAGTGACAACGACTCAAATTTTTAAGATTTTATGCATATTGTCAATATTGGAGATTGATCCTCTACCAAATTATTTTTTCTCATACTTTATTTAAGTGCTGCTGTAATATAATTAAAAACAAAACAAAAAATTCAAAACAGGGGAAGAGCCAGACTCAACATCTTTGCATTCAAACTTACTGGATCCAAATTTGAATTGCTTATTCACTAATTTAAACTCCAAAGAAATAATTGATTTGCAACTTTTATCATTGTGGACTAAATACCCTTTACAAGTTATAGAAAGACAAGTGTATAACAGTCATTGTTGTTAAAATTTTGATTTATCACTACTATTTTACATTTTTATGATTTTTTTTCCATCAAAACGATTTTACTAATATTTCAAACACTTTTACGTTTTTATGATTTTTTACGATTTTTTTACATTACGATTTTACGTTTTACAATTTTTTAATCTCCTTTCAATTTTACTTAAGATCTCGATTTTAACAACATTGATAACAATAACATTTTTTTCCAAGAAGTTAAAACTTTAGAGTTGCCTTAGATTACTTCTCTTGATCCTTTTTTCTTTTCCCAGATAAGGGTAACCAAAAAAAGGATCAAGTGCCTAACTGGCATATCGAGTGGGCATTGTGGATAGCCAACACTCCTCATATAATGGGTAGCATCCAACTCCAAGTTCTTAATCTGCATCCAATATGCATTTTCATTGGCTACCTAACCAATTTAAACAATTCCTATCATGCCAAGAGAAGTTAGCTGTATCATTCTGGCCCTTGGAGCAAAGATGGCATTTAAAATACTTTATATCGACGATTCCAAAAGTTATTAAAACAAAAATAAGATATAAAGAGGCAGATCATAGTGATACACTCTCGGACACACATAAATCTGCCAATTTTTAGTTGCATTACTACTCCCAGGATTACAAGGTTTAGTGTTATCACACATAGTTCAACTGTGGTTGCAACAAATGTATATCAGAAAAGAGTTTGTCCTTTTACAAGATACAAGTCGTGTTATTTTAGCTTTTTATAATTATGTGCTTTAAGGAGGGCAAAAAAATTTATTTAATGTTTTTTAATAAATTAATTATGCATTTATTATAATTTTGAAAATAATTACATATTTATTGTACAAGGGCGTCACTCAAGAGGCAATCACGCTTAAATTTGGGCGTCACCTCATCAGCTGTTGACACGTGTCATATTATTTTCTAAAAAAATAATAATTTAATCATAAAACTTCTGAAGGCCATAACTTTTGATTCGGGTATCTAAATCAGGTAATTCTTTTTTTGATTTCACATAACTTTTCGAGATCTACGCAATGACATCTCATTTAATATATTTTATTTCTCATCAAACACAATTTATATTTGCAAGAATGGTATTATAAGAGCGGTTAAATCCAGAAGCCTCTGAGTTCTGGGTTTGTGATTTAATATAAAAAAATAAATAAAGATTTGATTTGTGATTTAAATTAAAATTAATAAATAAAGATTTGATTTGTGAATTGATTCGTAGTCTGAAATTAATGATGGCTTATGAATGTTTTTCAAAAATAAAATCCTTTTTCCTTAGAGATTTAGAATATTTATTTAATTATTTTCTTTATTAATACCGATTTTTCAAATTGATTTTTGAGTTTAAATCACAAATCAAATCTTTATTTTGTTTTCCTTATTAATAAAAATTGTTATTTTTAATTTAAATCACAACCCAATTTTTTTTTTAATAAAAATAAAATTTTTATTTTTTTAATTTAAATCACACATCAAATCTTGATTTATTTTTGATATTAAATCACAAACTCAGAACTCAGAGGCTTCTGAGTTTAAAAATGCGACACATGTCAACACGTGTCAACACTTGACACGTCACCAATCACGTCTAAATTGGGTTTCAATCAAGAGGCAATCACGCCTAATTTAGGTAATTTTATTTTTGAAAAATATTCATGAGCCATCATTAATTTCAGACCACGAATAATAACTCAGAAGCTTATAGCATTAATTGTTAATTTCAAAAATAATATCCTTCTTCCTTAGAGATTTAGAATAGTTATTTAATTATTTCCTTTATTTCTACAGATTTTTCAAATTGATTTTTTAGTTTAAATCAAAAATCAAATCTTTATTTTGTTTTTATTATTAATAATTATTTTTATTTTTAATTTAAATCACAAACTAAATTTTTGTTATAATAAAAAAAAATTATTATAAAAAAATTTAAATCATAAATCAAAATTTTATTTATTTTTTTATATTAAATCACAAACTCAGAACTCAGAGGCTTCTGGGTTTAACCGCTCTTATAATATCATTCTTGCAAATATAAATTGTGTTTGTGAGAAATAAAATATGTCAAATGAGATGTCATTGCGTAGATCTCAAAAAGTTATGTGGAATCAAAAAAGAATTATCTGATTTGGATACCCGAGTCAAAAGTTGTGGCCTTCAAAAGTTTTATGATTAAATTATTATTTTTTTGAAAAAAAATATGACACGTGTCAACACCTGATAAGTGACGCCCAAATTTAGGCGTGATTGCCTCTTGAGTGATGCCCAATTTAGGCATCATTGGTGACGCCTAAAATGGGCGTCTTATTGTGCAATAAATGTGTAATTATTTTCAAAACTGTAATAAATACGTAATTAATTTATTAAAAAACATTAAATAATTTTTTTTGCCCTTCAAGGAGTACACAGTTATAATATTAAAAATGTATTTTTTTTCTCTTTTCAGAACCTGTCAGTTGACGTGAAAAAATGACAAAAAGTACAACTTTAATATTATAACTCTATACTCCCTAGAGTATATAGTTATATGTTTGATATTTATTATTTATTATACCCCAATTGTTTGAGATTTCAAAATAATATTTATTCTAATATGTAATAGTATTCAAGATAATTGAAGATTACATGAAGATTAGAGAAGATATGAAAGTTATCATGAAGAGAGAAACATGCAATCAAATAAAGTTTATGATATATTTTATCTTTTTTAGATTTTTTGTAAGAGAAAAAAATATTTTTACCAAAGATTTAGATTAGAATTGTATTGCATAATAGAATAAGATATTTAAGTTTTACATATTTTTTATTTGGAAAAAATCAAAAATATTATTTTTGAAAATTACATTTAAGATTTCTGGTTAGTTTTTGATTAAAGATTTATGGTTAGTTTTTGGAAAAGATTTTGAATTTTAAAATTATATCTTTTGGGATTTTAGGAGAGATAAATTGTTATTAATATAAATATGGCTCATTGCATATTATAAAGGAGGAAGAAAATACAAGAGAGAAGAGAGAGAATTAGATTTTTCAAGATTAGGGTTCTTTTTGTGCATCAATTGAAGAGTTTTATGAAGAATAATCATTCATACATTCATCTTTTGGCAAAATGAATATTTCTCCATAGAAATTCAGATTACCTATCTGCTTGAAGAGAAGAAGTACTGAGGTAAATCATTTTAATTTGACTTGAGAACACTTGTGTGATAGGGTTTCGAAGTCCTTAAGGGTTAGAATTTCATACTGGGAAACTAGGATACCAAGTGTGAATTTGTATAAGGGGTAGACTAAGAAACTAGAGAACTTCTTGTACACAAGTTTCATAGTAGAGTTGCCCATTAAATTTCAATACTCGATATTATGGCCCGTGATTTTTCTCCCTTTTGAATTTTCCATGTAAATATTACTGTGACAATAATTCTCTATCTTTAACTTAATTTATTGCTTTGAATTAATTTTTAATTAGCAAATTATTTTTATAAAATTCAATTCACTCCCTTAAATTCATCTGGGATCAAGATTATAAGTACTTAAAAGGACAAACTTGTGTTCTTTAAAATACAAAACATTTTTCGAATATATATAGACTAAGAGCAACATAACCGACCTCGTAAGAATAAAAACTTGAAAATAAGATAGTAGAAGCAAACCCCACTTGAGAGTTGAGAGTGACCCACAAAATGTTTGAGGAGTTTTAGTTGACCAAATTGCCCTTGAGACGTAGCTCCTTAATCACTGGGGGAGAAGCAGAGAAACGGTGGGATGGCAGGAGGGTTTGATTGGGATATGAAGAACAAGTGGATACAGGGGGAAGAGGGACCCACTTGAAAACATTTTATAATCCCACAAATAAAAAGCCATTCAGTAATAGAAAGTCCAAAGAATAACGGCCAGAGAGTGGAACCTTTCACTTGAAGTGAGAGAGAGAGGGCATTTCCTTAATAGCAAGACAAAGAAAGGAATAGTTGGAAATGGAGTTAGTTTAAGTAGGTTTCCTGAGGTATAGGGATGCTGACTTGGAACAATCTCAAGCGTTGGATTAAGAGTGGCGTAGTATCCTCAGTTGAGTACACGTGCTGCTATCCTCCCTCCTCTTTACCACTCACCCTCTTTTTTTATCTTTGCTTCCATGCATGGATTTCTCCTCCAAATATAGTCAAGTTGAGAGAGAGAGAGAGAGAGAGAGATAGAGAGAGAAATCAACGCTCACTTACTCTCTTTATAATTTTTTTTTTCTTTCTTGGCTTGGCTTGTTCATAGCCATCATTAGCAACAAAGGTAACTAACAACACAATACAACTCTCTCTTAACACCTCTTCAAGTTTTTATTTTCTTTTTATTTTCTTTTTGTTATAAACTCAACTACCAAACAAGCTATACTAGTAACCAAAGGAAGAAGCTTTGCTTTACTACTCGTTCTCTTCTTTTCCTCTTTTTGTGCCTTAGATCTTGCACTTGCTTGGAATTTTACTGAAAACCATTGATGTGATGCAGCTTTCTCGCGGTATTCGGGGTTTCACCTCAATAATCTGATCTGGGGTCTTGCTATTTTGTGTTTATGAGATCGAACAATTCAGCATTCTTGGATTTTGATATTCTCTACTGATTCACCATCGAAAATAAAACTAACCCTTTTTGCTTCTTCTTCTTCTTCTTCTTCTTCTTCTCTGATCCGCGTTCTCTTTGGTTTCTTGAATTCAATGGAAGAAGATCAAGAATTCAAACACGCGTGCAAGTTCTGCAGCAAGAGCTTCCCTTGTGGTAGATCCTTGGGAGGTCACATGAGGTCTCATATCACAAACTTGTCAACTGATCAGACAGAGGAAAAGGAAAAGCTTGCAACAACGAGGAAGCTTCTTCCATCTCTCAACAATGGTGGAGGAGGAGGAGACACGGGTTCTGAAGCTGCAACTAACGCTGGCTATGGTCTCAGAGAAAACCCAAAGAAGACATGGAGAGTTGCAGATTCAAGTGAAGACACTCTGGTCTCTGACAAATTCTGCAAAGAGTGTGGCAAAGGGTTTCACTCTTGGAAAGCTTTGTTTGGTCACATGAAATGCCACTCTGACAAAGAAAGAGTTTCCAATAGCTTTGAGGATCAAGATTCATGGACTAATAATAATAATACTAATAACAATAATGCTAGTGCTACTACACAGAAGCTGGTCATGGATAGCCAATCTGATAATGAAGCCACTGCTCCAAATCGAAGAACAAGATCAAAGAGAAAAACAAGGTGCATGGTTAGTACTGCTGCAACTTCTTCTGTGTCTTTTGCTTATCCTTCTTCATCTTCTCTTTCTGAGGTTGAACAAGAGCAAGAAGAGGTTGCTATGAGCTTGATGATGCTTAGTAGGGATGTTAGTCCTTGGATTGGTCTTCATTCTGTTGCTGAATCCTCTGACAATTACTCTGCTTACTTCGAAGCTCCATCTTCAGTTCGAACTAATCTGGTTATTAAATTTGAGAGCAACAAGAAGACTACACCTGCCCTTAATGGTTCTGAGATAGCAAAACAAAGTGATAACAAGAAGTGGGAGTTTGGCAAATCTGTTTCTGCAAATCCCAACTACAAAGGGAAAGGTTCAGAGCTTTTGGCTACTGAGTTTTCTGAAAACAGATTTAAGATGAATAAAAAGGCTATTAAGCTTGAGCTTGATTCTCCATCTGCATTGAAGGATTCTGGAGGTGAACTTGGGAAGAACAGAGTTAATGGAATAGAATCAGTTTCATCAAAATCCGCTACTAACAAGTACAATTCAATCAAGCCAAAGTTTTTTGGTTCCGAATTGAAGTCAAATTCCCTTAAGACTTCTGAAGGTGAATTCAGCAAGAACTCTCATAAGAGGGGTAAGTTCGAGTGTACTACTTGCAACAAAGTCTTCCACTCCTACCAAGCTCTTGGAGGTCATAGAGCTAGTCACAAGAAGATCAAAGGCTGTTTTGCTTCAAAAAATGAGAGCAGTGAAAACAGCATTGAAACTGACCTCTCTCCTGAAGCAGCAGCAACAACAACTGAAAGCAAGCTCATGAAGAACAGTGACAGTGAATATATGGTTGAACATAAATTGGCTGCTAGTTTTCATAATGAGGAAGAGATAGTTAAAGAGTTCAAGAAGAGCAAAGTGCATGAGTGTCCAATTTGCCTTAAGGTTTTTCCATCTGGTCAAGCCTTGGGTGGCCATAAGAGATCTCATTTGGTTGGTGGGTCTGAGAGTAGAAACTTTCAAACAGTTGTAGTTCAGGAACCTGTCCCAGAAGTTAGGGACTTCCTTGATCTTAATCTTCCTGCTGCTACAGAAGAGGAAAGCAATAGCCATGCTGACTCTAACAGACCCTGGTGGGTAGTAGAAGACAACCACAATCACAAACAGGAGGCACTGGTAGGCCTCATGTCTAGCTAAACCTCATGGTTTATTCCATCAGTGGTTCAACTTCAGAGTCAAGATTCAAACTGTATAGAAATACTTCTGCATTTATTTCATTAATTCTTTACTGGATTCATGTTTTCTTCATGGTATTTCTGTTCTGTTTTTGATTTTTCAAGTGGTTCATGAGATGAACTTTCTGTCCTTTTTGTTTTCTAGTACTCTTTTTTTTTTTTGGGGGGGGGGGGATGCTATATGTTTATTACTATGTTCATAGAATAAGTTCAATTTCTGCAAAGTTTAAGCTCATCATTTTAGTTCTCTTTCGAAATCCCAGGAAATCTAACAGATTTCTATAGTTCTGTTGTTTTCACTCACTTCCCATCTTGCATCTTAGAGATGTACTTATTGTATGAATTCCAAAAGTGACATGTTTGTGGGGTAATTGATTTTCTTTGCATCAAAGAGAAATGAATGAGGTGTTGAAAAATTGGGATAGGTACCGGAAGTCATTAGACATGAAGAGATAAAAAGGTAGATTTTATAATACACATAAAGAAGGCATGTGAGAGCTCAAGGTGGTTGTTTAGTCACCTACCATAAAACCTGACCACCCATCTATCTGTTGTTTCCTTCTCTTACTTGGCACAAAAAGTGGTGTGTTAATAAATCTTTCTCACTAATCACTATGTTCTCTCAGTAGCAAATATCATAATAATTCATGAAGAGAGAGTGAGGGGGATGGCTGGACCACTACTAAGTAACACAGTGATATTACAAGCACCACAAAATTGACGCAAAGTGCACCTTACTGTAAATTCAACTCAGCGGTTAAAGATCACTCTTTTTCTTTTCTATTAGAATGACCTCAATTTTGGGACATAGATTTTATTTATATAGAATATCAATATATTGTAAATGGGAATTTCAAGCATAATATATTTCTGAAGGTAAATAGAAACTTAGATCCTATGATGGACTTCATTTAACCATAGGAAGGGTGTGATGCACGAATTGGGACCATTGACCAATTGGCTTGGATTATTATTTATGCTTTACCAATACAAAGAAGTGTAGCAATACATCTGTGTGCATTAATGTGTCACGCATAACTATTTTGCACATTTTAGAAAGCATTTTGCTTGCAACTTGGCGTAGGGTTTGGTCACCGGCACATATGGAGTGAGTACTGTGTTTACTGCTTTGTCGACTATTGCAAAAGACAAGTTGCAAAGTGGTTATTTAGTTACTAGTTAGGTAGCTATTTCTCTCAAATGAATAATTGTTTATAAATATAAAAATGTGCACTGTTTTTTATCATTATGTTTATCTCTAAGTGTGTGTGCACTATGACATCAAGGTTTTTATTTATAGATATATGTATATAATTTAATTATTTTATATTTTTACTTTTGTATCTATTTAAATGTCGTTTGTGTAATATAGTAAATTGAAAAATAAATGTTTTTTAGTATGGTATTTTTAATAAATAATTTGGTAATTAATGATTAGAGGATTCTTTTTTCTTTTTTTTCGGTAAACATGATTAGAGGATTCTACATGTTAAGACAAGATGATTGAAATGAAATTTTATTTAGTAATAACACTTTTTACAAATTGCCTAGATTCATATATAGTTGCTAACTCATTCTTAGTAATTATAAATTTTTAATATAGCATGCTCTAGTTGTACTTTCTTTTTATATTGTGATGTGTATATTGACATAACACGGTTACAATTTAATTCATGAAAAATAAAGTCTCAATGAAAGTACTACAAGAAACTTAATACTACTTTAGTATTAAATTCTTGTATCCACAGCCTTACATCAACTCATAATTTTCTTTTTAAAAAAATAAAATAGATAAAGTCTGTTTCGGATCGAAGCAAGAAAAATATCTAAAATATTTGGCAGTCCTGTCAACTTAATTTATAGAGTCAAAGGGATTCGTTTGGAAGTTTGATTCTTAAAAATGTCATAGTGGTACGATTTAAATAATAACAAAATGGAGGTTAAGATCAGATGCAGTATTGATCACAATGTGCCCCATGCGTTACAAATCGAACATGTGGCGATTACCTTTGTTATTACATGCTACATGTCGTGAAATAAACAACAAATGATTAGTTCAGCTTTTATTGGATCTTGGGTTTTTCATTTCAAATTTTAATTTATTAAGAGACAGTTCTTGATGTCAGAAAAAAAAAATGAGAGAGAGAGAGAAAGAGAATTCTGAATTAAACACTAGGAATTGCACCGTTAATTAAAAAAATATACAATTGAGCTTGCTTGAGGTTATATTTTTGTGCCTGAACAATGCTGTTTTATTACGCTAACAATGTCATCATTCACCAATGAAATTATTGTGCAAATACTGATAAGTCTTAAAGTCCATATGAACCATGTCCTGCAGAAAAACTGCTATGAATCACACCTCATTTTGTAAAGAAACATTTATATGTATAAGATTTTGTTTTTCCCTGGCTGTACCTTATTGATTCACTAAAGTAGTTTATGCAATTGGGAGTTGTAAATTGTAATGCCATTCCCAAATCAAGTTTGACAAAAACAAACCTAGCTTATTGAAAATTTAGCTAAGGAGTGTCATAGCTACGTTTTGGTCAATGTTGGCATAGCATCATTTCCACACCTAACACACAACAAAACCTTGCATTGTGACTCTCCACTCTGATCATGTTCTTTATAAAGTATGGCTTTTATCTTAGTCTATGGACACATGAGCCAACATTGTGACTACCCACTTCTCACTCTGATCAATTTACCTTAGTCATTACTTCTAATTGCACTAAGCTTTCCTTTTTAATGGAGTTACTTTTCTTTTCTTAGAATTCTCTATCTAAGCTTCATTGATTTCATTTCCATCCTTATATTATTAATGTAAGAATCACTTTTCCCCCCATTTTCATAAAGTTGAAAGCAATGGTTATTTTGGGTATGAGGATTTATCCCCTACACAAATTTCTGATGTTCGATTTCCAACATATATCTTGACGATAATTTCTGAAATTCTAAGCACTAACAATAGGCTATTTCCATCTTATAAATGGTTGATTATCACTTAATTTTCCCCAAAAATATATTTTATTATCAATTGAATTTTAAATTCAATTGAAAAATATGATTTCCCAAATTGCTAAAGCAATAATATTTTATTGAAAATGTGACTTTCCTATTTTTAAGACTTTAGTTTCATTTCCCCCTTGATAATTCAATTTTTTGGTATAGCTCCATCACACAACACTTATTCCAAGTGGGGGAAAGTTTCAGTTAAAAAGAAAAAGCAAAAGCAACAAAATTTTTATATAAAGGAAACCAAGTTAAGCCACAGATGCTTAGCTAACAATCAATTCAATTTAGGCCAACTTCACTGTGGATATTTGTAATTTAAGCCCAACAGGAACTCAATGTTTTCGGGGCCATTTTGTTTGGAGTGGTACAAGGGAAAGAAACTTAGGCCCTACTGTTTTTAAAAATAATTTTTTAATTTTCAGAAAAATAAAAATAAAAAAAATTCTATTTGATAAGATCTGTTTTATAAAAAAAAAATTAGAGATCATGTTTTAGTTATTTTTATTTTGTATTTTAACTTTTAACTTTCTAAACACATGTTTTTAAATAACAAAAAAAAAAAAACACAGAAAACACATGTTTTCGTAACTATTCTACAAAACAGTTTTTAAAATAAAAAAAACTAGAACATAATCAAACACACCCTAAGGAATTATTTGAATACTATTTCTAAAAACAATTTTTTGATTTTCAGAATAAAAAATAAAAAAATTTGTTTGACAAGGCCTACTTTGTAAAAAAAGTTTAAAAAATTATAACTATTTTTTTCTTTTTAGAATCAAATTTAAAGAAATATCTGAGTTATTTTTGTTTTGTGTTTTAACTTGTAACTTTCAAAACAAAGAAAATACTTGTTTCAATACCTATTCTACAAAACAATTTCAAAAACAAAAAAATCAGAACACAACCTAAAATAATTAGTTGGGGGGTTAAAACTTTGAAAAGGAAAGTTTATTCTGAACTTTCCTGTGCTAAGAATAAGTATTTTTCCCAATAAAAAGTGGGAAAAAATAACTACCATTCCATTTATCAAAACAAATAATTAACTTATTCGTCCCTCGTATGAAATTATTAAAAAATTTATTTTTAATTACGATATGAATATTTTGATTTAATGAACGAATATTAAATAATTTAAATCTTAATAGTTTAAAAGTAAAATAATTATTTCAAATGTAATTATAATTTCACGAAATATAAAAAAAAAACTCATATTTACACTTTGATAGTTACATAACTGATTATGTTAGATTTATTTATCATAATATTTATCTACAATTTTTAAATTTATATACATAAATTCATTTAGTCGTGTATGAATCATTTTAGATTATGCTACAACTTTAATGATATATATATATATATATATATATATATATATGAGATAAAATTATTTCTATCAACCCAAAATTACATCATTTTGAGGGTTGAGAGAATTAATAAAGGATGTTTTGATAAATTTATATAACAAAAAAATAAATAAAAATTTCTAAAATATCCTTCATTAATTTTCCAAACTCTCAAAATGATATAGTTTTGGAGTTATACGAGATATGTTGCAGGAGAAATTTATTTTTCCCATAATATATATAGTGGGAGGTTATAGTTACTATTTTTTTTCTTACTACCTCTTACTACTAAATCTTAACCGTTGATTTTCGTCAATCTTACAGTTGTAATTTTTTGGGTCATACTTATTAATTAATTTTTAATTTTTAATAAATTATAACCGTTAGATTGGCGGAAATTAACGGTTAAAATTTGGTAGTAAGAGATAATACGAAAATGAGATAGTAAATATAACTTCTTATATATATATATATATATATATATGTGTGTGTATATAGGAGAGAGATATTTTGACTCTAGAGTAAGACTTACAACTCTTGCTCTTCATCTCAACCGTTGATTTTCGTCCATCTAACGGTTATTATTTATTTGAAATTAATAATTAATTAATTAGTATAGATAACCGTTAGATGGACGGAAATCAACGGTTGAGATGAAGAGTAAGAGTTGTAAGTCTTACTCTAGAGTCAAAAGATCCCTCCCCATATATATATATATATATATATATATATATATATATATATATATATGGGACAGGATATTCTTACACCAGTGTAAGAGTTAGAAGTCTTACACTCAATCTTGACTATTGATCCACTTGTATCCAATGGTTCAAGTTATTAAAAAATTTGAGCCCATAGATATAAGTGGGATCAACGGATAAGATTAAGAGTGTAACTTACACTGGTGTAAAATGATCCTAACCCTATATATATATATATATATATATATATATATATATATATATATATATATATATATATATAAAAAAATGATAGTTTACATTTAATTATATGTGTGTGTGTTTGATGTCTTTCTTTACTTCCTAATTTATTTTTTAACATTTGATAGTAGTAATTAGTATTTAATATTTAATAGGATCATTAATTACCACACATGTGATTCACATTTTTCAAGTGGAAGGTTAAATAGTTCTACATTTTTTTTCAGACAAAAATGGTCATAAGCTTCTTGTAAAAATAAACTAACCTTATTGACATTTTAGTCATTTACAATTATTTAATGAAGAAATATTTTTGTTCCAGTTTCAAATAAAGGAGATAATATGACTTTAATATTATTTCTACTCATTTACTGATATATTTTTAAATTATTTTATAAAATATGTAATAATAGTCAATACAGATGATTCATTCATTAGAATTTTATTGATTTATGTCATGTGTCAGTTTAGTGCCTCCGCGTATATTTATGTAACGCGGATACTAACATGCGACATGTGACACGATACGACACGACACTTCGACACGTTAATTCTAAAAAATGTTAGATTTTGACACGTTATGACACGTTTTGATATTAAATAATATTTTTAATTTATGTAGTGTATATTATATTTAATATTCAATAATTTAACAAAAAAATAAAATTAAACTTATAATATTAATCAATTTTTCAAAGAAACATAAGATATCTCAAATATTTATATTAAACTCAATAAAATAGTAATCGTAATCCAACGAATCTAATAGTTGGAACTAAAAACTCAACGCAACGCAATCTTTGAATCTTTTTTTGAATTTCTATAACGCGTGTTGGAGTGTCGGAGAATGTCGGAAAGTGTGGGACACGATACGTCGGGGTTTTTGAAGTGTCGGTACTTCATAGGTGTATACATGGAGATTTTTTCCGTGTAAAATGTTGTTAATTTTGCCATTTTGGAAGTTGTTGAATCGGAATGCTTGTTGAAACCGGTCATCAATTAGGGAGTAACGCGTAACCGGTTCAATTAATGGATCATTGGTTCAAGTGCTTGAATTAAATATTATATGGAAAAATATTTTTTTATGTTATAGAAAAATTATTTTTTTCTACCAGTGTCATTTCATTTTTCTTACAATATTTTTTTATATATTTTTGTTTACTTTAATAGATATGGGCCGCACAAAAAATATGTCAATATTATGAGAAAATTTTCTTTTATTGCATGAGAAAATTAAAACTCAATATACATATATATATGGGTTTGGTGTTTGTCATTTTAAATGACATAAGTTATGTCATTTTAGGAGAGGGAAAGACACAAAAAAATTGAAATCATGGGAGAGAAAAAGTGGGTGGTTTTTTTTAATTTAAAATTTAAATAAAATTTTTTCTGTGTCTGTCTTTCTCTTAAAAGAACAGAGTGCTATGTCATTTAAAATGACAAACACTTTTTCCTATATATATATATATATATATATATAATACTAAATATAAAATGAGAAGATTTGTAACTAATAAATAGAGTTGATTTAGTGATAAGTGTTGTAAGTTATAATCCATATAGTCTAGAATAAAATTCTATTGGCGTTATTTTTCAAGTATTTTATCCAAAACTTCATAAAATCGAATTTTTTAAAAAATTGATGTCAGTTTAACATCGATTGAACCCATTTCAAAACCAGTTCACCTATTTTAACCAGGTCAAAAACATAATCAGTTCAATATCTAAATCTAACCAGTTGGGACCGACTTATGAGTGAACTGATCAAACCTACAGTGTCGGATTAGTTTTTATAATATTGAAAATTTGAAAGAGGTTTTCTTTTTAAAATAAAATAAAATATTAGTTTGTTGATCCAAATGTGGAATTATAATATATGGCTGCTGGAGTTTGTCTAATCTCGAGGCACTGACTTTTATTTAGCAATTTCGGATTTGCACTGTGTTTTTTAATTCAAGATTTTCAGAGATGCAAGTTGTTGATTCTTCAAATGAGACTTGTGTACTGTCATCAAAGAAACACGAGGAATTTTCAGTTACAAACTAATATGAGTAATACAGCGATGTCCCCAAACTCTCATGCAAGTGTACCAAATCAAATGCGCAGAATCCCAGGACAAGTGTCAAATGGTTTTGGTTTTGGAGGCCAAGTTTAAAGTAAATGCACAGAGTGACACAGTCTTCGGGGTTGTGTACTTTTGTTCAGATTTTTTAATTGTTTATTGTCATGACAAGTTGACAACTGATCATCTGAATTCTGAATTCTATATTGAACTGCTTGCAATTGAATCATGCTTTGTTCGTCTTTCGACTGTATTCCTTAGATAAACTCAATTAAGTCGTTATATATATATATATATATATATATATATATATATATATATATATACATACATGGCACGCAAAAATCACTGCTTTCATAATATATAGTGTAGTTTATCTAACATTTTGTGGGTTTACACTTTTTAAAGTAAAAAAAAAAAATTATGGCACGTAAAACGAATCTCTATAACATTACACAATCACTTTTCCTACAATATAACTATTGTAAAACCCTATATATATATATGGGGTTTGCATTTGTCATTTAACATGACACAACAAACTTTCCTACACACACAATATTTGTGGGCCACACTTTTTGAAGAAAAAAAAAATTATGGCACGCAAAACGAATCTCTATAACATTACACAATCATTTTTCCTACAACATAACTCTTATAGAACCCTATATATATATATATATATATATATATATATATATATATATAGAGGCCGGATCATTTGACACAGGTGTCAAATTTGAAGTTTGACACCTCATCTGAGAGCCGTTAGATCAAAAAAGATCAACGACTCTGATTTATAAACATGTGACACCATTGATCTTTTTTGATCTAACGGCTCCCAGATGAGGTGTCAAACTTCAAATTTGACACCGGTGTCAAAGGATCCTACCTCATATATATATATATATATAGTGTGTGTGTGTGTGATCTATTTATCAACATAAGATAATTATTTCCTTATATAGATTTTATGAAGTAAATTATATTTACAAATTTTTTTATTTATAAACTACACTATATACTATGAATAGTATATTTTCAAACAATATATATTACCCATAATACATAGAGTAATTTATAAGAGTTTATAAATACAAAATCAGAAAAATATTTCTGGAGTTAATGTAAATAAAATATCTATATTTACTTCTAAAACGTCATCGTTTTAGGATTGAAAAATTAAAAAATTATAATTATAAAGACTATAATAACATGAGATAAATTAAAATTACAAAAATACCATAATTTTCGCCCCAAAACAATATCGTATTGAGCTTACTGCATATAACTTATCTGCAGTAACCGCAAAAAAAATAAACCCATAAATTTTTTATAAATATATCCTTTCTCCTATTCTTTACATTCGTTTTGCTGAGTTGCACATTTATTGACGCAATTGTGGGGAACCACGTGAGGAATATTTCTAAATCCAGTACTGCAGGTCACTTATGGCAGCATCCAAGTTTTACGGTATTAGTTTTTGGGGAAAATGGTATATATTGTACAGTTGTCTGGGAAGAAATACATGTAGAACCTAGAGAAAGTGTCAAAGTAAATAAATGTCATATTTGCTAGTGCCGGTGCTGGTGCCACTGCAATAATTGCTAAAGCAAATATCTCGGAAGAAATAATTTGCTTCATTTTGTTGTTTATATTTGATGTATTGCCCGTTTCTGGTGTTGGCCTTGAATGCATGCATACGAAAATGCGTCAATGGACTTAATGTAAAAACTGAAAATGAGTGTCCAATTAAATTATTTTGAGAAACAATAATGAACAAAATTATATCTTTTGACTATTTTGAATTCGACTTTACCTTTTTATTTCAATTTTTTTTTTAATTTCTCCATCAATTCTCTTATTAATCGACTAGTCAGATCAAGTTCAGCAACATCGTATAAAGAGCAAAATTCTACCCATAAAATTTTGAACACAAATACATATCTTAGACTTGAATTTGAGATTATTAATTAAGCTCCGTATGAATTAATTTTTATTGACGTGTTTAACAATGAATTAACTTTATCTTAGACTTCTAGTAAATGGAAAATTGAAGAAAGTAT
Source organism: Gastrolobium bilobum (assembly GCF_033153095.1). NCBI lineage: Eukaryota > Viridiplantae > Streptophyta > Magnoliopsida > Fabales > Fabaceae > Gastrolobium > Gastrolobium bilobum. Next base: position 739,427 of record NW_026899651.1, on the reverse strand, counting down.
TGGTATTTTTATAATTAATTTTTCTTTAAAAAACAAGATTGGTTTTTTAACCCCATATTTTTGCACTCACTAAAGAAAAAATATATTATTATCTACATCTAAATTCATACATCATTCCTTACACTTAATTTATCATTTTGACAAATAAATAAATAAATAACAAAAGAAAAAAAATGAGATTTGTTTGAATTTTTTTTTTAAGATATTCTTATCGGTTCATTGCTCCGCAAATATTCTAATTCAGGATGAATATCGAGATTAAGATTTTAAATCCCTTCCAAATAAAGTATTGGGAAATATCGAACATATGCTCTCACTTACATCTGCTCAGTTTTTTGGCGTCAATTGAATTACCCTTATTTGATTTTGAATTTTTTTCTAAACCGATAAGCGAAGAGAATAAATGTATTTAGTATGAACTTAAACATTCAACACTAACTCATCATTGTCATAAAGATCATCCTTCTGCAAACTTGATGCAGCGCATTAGTAATATGATACAACGTGACTGATATATCCATATGTCGCATATTCACCATGAAGTGAAGGGAATGCAGTGGCAGACTTTCTAGGCTCGTACTCTATAGCTTCTCCTATTTAGTGCAAGTATTTGTAGATGTAATATTATTGAAAAAAAATAAGATAAAGTTCAAAATCCCCTATGATTTTGCGTTCAATCGTTTATATTTATATGAGAAAAATATTTCTCCAATCACTTGATATAAGCTTCTCTCCAGCCACTCCGGAAGTACATAGTTATAATCTTAAAGTTGTTTTTTTCTCTCCTTCTCTACATCAGCCGACAAGTTTTTGAAAAGTTTTCTATAGAGATTTTTTTTTTAATATTATAATTATGTACTCCTTGGAGTACAAAGTTATAAGGAATGGCCGGAGAAATGTTATTCCCTATATATATATATATATATATATATATATATATATATATATATATATATATATATATATATATATATCTAATAACTTACCAGCTATGGTTTTTTCATCTAAACATATCATTAGCACCATTAAAAATTAAATTAATCTATCTATTTCATCCTTTTTAGAAAAAAATAGACCAAGGATAAAAATAAGTAAAAGAAGAAATAAGTTGGAAATTTAAATATTTATAAAAAGACTAAAAAATGAAAATAGAATAAAAATCATATATGTATAAATCAAAAAGAAGAAAATAAACTGAGAAGACAAAAAAAAAAATCAAGTATGTTGAAAACTTACAATAATAACAGAGAAGACTAAAAATAAATAAAAATATAAAAGTCTAAATAAAAAATGGATCAAAAACAAAAAAAGAAATAAAAGAAAAAATAAGGCATCTAAATAAAAAATAGATAAAAACAAAAAAAGAAAAAAAAGAAAAAATAAGGCATCTGTCTAAATAAAAAAGAAGAAAATATATTAAAAATCTACAACAATGATTTCTTTTTCGCCTTTTTATTTTCATTTCTTTTAATAGTGATAGAAAATACAAAAAGTTAAAAAATAAAATAAAAAAACCAAACATAAATATATATAAAAAAATTATACTGAAGATAAAAAAAAATAGAAGAAAAATAAAATAAAATATGTTAAAATCTAACAATAGTGATTTCTTTTTCTTTTATTTCTTTGTTCTATTTTTTTTATTTAGTCTATTTGTTTCTTTTTAATTTTAATCTTTTTTGTTAGTGTTATAGATTTTTAACATATTTGATCTTATTTTTTTATCCTCACTCTATTTTCTTCTTTTTGATTTAAACTATTTTCACTATTTTACTTTTGGTCTTTTCTATTATTGGTATAAATTTTCAACATTTTTTTCTTATTCTTTTTTTGTCCTCAATCTATTTTCTTCTTTTTGATTTAGACATATTTGATATATTTGTCCTCCTATTTTCATTTTTTTATTTTTAGTCTTTACTATAAATGTTCAAAGTTTTCAACATATTTATTATTATTATTTTTTTGGTCCTCAATTTATTCTCTTCTTCTGAGAAAGGCAAAATAGACATATTAATTTAATTTTAATAATATTAAGAATAAGTTTGAATGAAAAGAATTATAGGAGGAAAGTGATTGAAAAAAAGTACAAAGTACAAATAATTCAAGGGAAAAATGTTTCTGCAGTTAATGCAGATAAGTTATCTGTATTTATTCTCAAAACGACGTCGTTTTGGTATTGAAATCTTAAAAAATTATAAATATAAAGATTCTTATAACCCTGAAATAAATTAAAATTACAAAACACCATGATTTCTGTCCCAAAACGACGTCGTATTGACTTACTGCAGATAAGTTATCTGCAGTAACTGCAGAAAAAGCGAACCCATAATTCAAAGCAAAACTATAGGGGAGTTTTTGAACTTTTCAAAAAAAAAAAATAAAAAAAATATATATATATATATATATATATATTTGACTGAGTCAAGTAATAATTTAAAATATCAAATATTTGGATACATCATACATATATCGAAACCAAAATAATATTTTTATTTCACGTTATCCAAGTATTCATTTGAAAATATAATAAATAAGTTGTACGTCAAAATAAAAAAATGATATAATGTAATTGAGATTATTTATTTTTAATTTATCTGTCAAGTAGTAATGAAAAAGTTATTTAAAAAAAAAAAAAACAGTTCATACGGGAGGAATGGGTATTTTGAAAAATAAGCAGTGTTACCCAAAGATCGAAGAGATAACAAAAGGACAAGAATGTCCTCGATGGGTGGCAGCGAACTTGGAACCGAATGTTTGGGTAAGCACCATAGTGGTGTGGCTCTGTCACCGCCACCATTGCTATTCTTCCTCTTATTCGGGTTAGGTCTAAATCTCGATTTTTACATCTTCCAAATCCTACTTTCTGGTGATTGAATTTCTATATGGGGGTTTTTTATTTTATAAATTCGTAAAGTTAGTCATTATTTTGAAGGACGTATCAAAATTAATGTATATCCCCTTTTACTTGTATTGTAACTACCAATTTTATTTTTTATTTATTTTATTTTAAAATAAGTTTCTTAGCAGCGTTTCATCATTCCTTATGGTTTTGATTCTCGAATTTCCATTTCATTAGTTGCGGATGGTTTTGTGTATTGGTTGTGGTCATTCACTCATTATCTCTCTCTTTATTGTTGTAAAATTTTAACATGGTTCATTTGCTAATGAACATCAATCAGGTACCTTTAGTCCAATGCATTTGTGTTGAATTTGCTTACATAAATGTCAAATAGCTTCAGAAGTGATAGTGATCCTCCCTTTAATGCGGGAGAACTTTTTCAACTTGGAACAAGAGGCAGAGAGGTACCATCCCCCTTTTTAACCTAATTATCTCTCTTTCTCCTTGAGCTTGGTTAATATTGCTGTGTTTGGTAGTCTTGACTCTTGATTGGTTTTTGTTATGTCATTTTTTGTTACCCCTTGTTGCATTATCAATTTATTAGTGGCTTTCACATGAAACTTAAGAGGGTGAAACACCTTATATGTATTTTGGATTGCTTTATCATTTTTCCGCTGTTACTCCTACCCACTAGAATGAAGTAGTACTTCTATGTCAATGTTGTAAGCTTTTCAAATATTGGTTGAGTTTGACATGTTTTTTTAGAAATGTAGTTTATGCATGATGTATCATTTTTTTTCTCTCTTTTTACCAATTTATTTTTTGTCTGTGATTTGCAGCGTGGAAAAGTGAAGGACATTTCAAAACGTTCTCTATCCCAAAACGTTTAAGATATCATTATAAGATATCCAATCAATAATATCTGTAATTAACTCATAAGTCATAACCAGAAAGACCAGGAAGAACTTGCTTTTAAAATTTTGGCATCTTCATGTGTTTTGTTTTGTAACTCTTTAATCTGAAAGTAAAATGGCTTTACTCAAGAAACTAAGATGAGTCTCTCTATGCCCTCTGCAGCAAAAAAGAGGTGATATTGTGCAATACTATACTATAACTATATTTTGGTTTTGTGGCAATTTGAAGGCAATAATATAATACTGTAATGCTTGTTAGAGAGCTCCCCATGCATTTATCCTGCGGGAAATTTCTATACACAAACTCATCCTGCTGAACTTCAAAATAAAGGCATGCTCTGATGTTTACATCAGCCAGATAGATAGACACATGAAATGACTACAATTTTTTTTTTTAAACAAACACCTGATACCAATCTGATTTATGACATTGATGTAGATACTAGAACAACATGAGAAGTCATTATCAGAAGCTCATACTGAAGATAAGGAACACATCCAGAGGTTGGAAAAAGAGCTGCTGAATTGTTCTCAAGAAATAGGTACTCTTTCATGGAATGCATTTATTTATCGAATAATGCACTGAAATTTTGAGGTTTTAGTACTGTTTCATGGGCTTAATTTGTTTATATATTATACAGATTATCTTCAGGATCAACTCAGTGCAAGGAACACAGAGGTGAACTATCTAGAAGAGCGTGTTTGCAGCCTTGAATTGAAACTGGAGGAGGTGGAACGTTTACAAGAAGAGGTTTTCAGCTTAAGGGAGGAGCTGAAAAGATCCAAGTTAAAGCAATTTTCCTTGATCCAGGAATTAGAGACTAAAGAATTAGATTTAGAGAATTCAGCTTTGTCCATAGAGAAATTGGAGGAATCGTTTTCGTCCATGGCATTAGAGTCTCAGTTTGAAGTAGAGAGTATGAAGCTTGATATGATGGCCTTGGAACAGAGTTTTTTCGAAGCCAAGAAAATCCAGGATGAAACTCTAGAAGAAAATAATAGAATGAGTAGATTAATTGACGAGCTACAGCTAGCATTGCAGGATGCACAAAAAATCATCACCTCTCTAAATGAAGAAAATAGGGAACTTAAAGAGAAGCTTGATACTACCAACAAGAACAATAATTTTTTTTCTCAAAAGGATAAATACTGGCTGGAAAACAAGGACAGATCACAACTCAAGAATCAATCTTCCTTGAGTGAACAAGGGAGCAATTCTACCATACCAGAGGACGAAAGGTACATATTTTGAAGTTTTGTTTAATTATATGTGACATGTGAAGGATGATGTTTTCATTGGGATTTGCTGTTTACTCTTGTTAGAGATATATAATACCATTAAGGTAGTCTCACCCAACAGCTTAAACTTTTGGGTTGAAATTGTTTTTTACATGGTATCAGAGCTTCAGTATCACAGGTTCGATCCTCATTGCCCCCCATTTAATTAATAATTAAGTAAGTCTTGTGGAGTTTCTCAGCACAGGTAGGTGTTTTCATTGGGATCTACTGTTTACTCTTGTTTAGAGATATATAAAACCATTAAGGTAGTCTCACCCAACAGCTTAAACTTTTGGGTTGAAATTGTTTTTTACATGGTATCAGAGCTTCAGTATCACAGGTTCGATCCTCATCGCCCCCCATTTAATTAATAATTAAGTAAGTCTTGTGGAGTTTCTCAGCACAGGTAGGTGTGCCTGTACATTGTCCACCCTTCAAGCCCAGTGGGCTTTCGTGTGAGGAGGCGTGTTAGAGATATATAAAACCATTAGGGTAACCTCTACCAACAGCTTAAGCTTTTGGGTTGAAATGGTTCTTTACAACTCTTCCATCTAAATTGGCTTGATCTTCTTTTGATAGTCTCTGAAAGTGAGATTGCCACTTTTGCTACTTCAAGTCAATACAACAGTAATGGGGTTTCCTTAATCTACTTTTTTCCTTCTCTCATCATAATAAATTTCCATTTTTAGTTTGGTGATAAAACAAATAGAGAGCTACTTTTACTAAGTCATAACATTATTAATATGATCATAGTTAATAACTGTATGTCTGATACAAGTGTTATTAAGTAGACTTATTTGCACCTTTTGGTATTTTGAATTTATATAATTCCAATATAGATGGGACGGATTCAGAAAATTAAAGAAATAGGTTAATCCTTTACTAGTTTATGTAAGTTGAATTATGTTCCATTTTGCTCCTTGTAAAGAACCAATTCAACTCAAAAACTTAAGCTTATGGGTGAGGCTACATTAATGACTTTCCATTTCTCTAACACGACCCCTCACATGAGAGCCCATTGAGGTTGAAGGGTGGATGATGCATCAGGCTCAACCTACCTGTGCTAAGAAATTCCACAATATGCAATTATTTATTAACTGAATGGGGGCAGTGAGGATTGAACTCGTGACCACGTGGTCACGAAGGCTCTAATACCATGTAAAAAACCAATTCAATCCAAAAGCTTAAGCTCATGGGTGAGGCTACATTAATAACTTTATATTTCTCTAATACTCCTTATTCCTTATTCTGATAATGTAGTTCTAAATCATATTTTAAATGCAATATTTCACAGCAAACATGCATGTTAAAAGAAACTAAACATATAGACAAGAAAGATTATATTGTCTTCTCTGATCCCCCCTCTGATATTAGGACCTTCTTGTTAGCAAATTATTCTTCTGTCGCCAAACTTCGTTGCATTTCTTGCTAGTTGCTTTTCTTTATAGGGGCTGAGCCCCTCAATGTACCAAAAAAAGAAAGAAGAGAAACTAAACATGTCTACCTTATAGTTATGTATAGGAAAAGATTTGATTATGTGTCTTTTTCACTATCGTTAGTGATAATATAGGTGTCTGATTGTTTCCTTTCCTTTTTGTATTTATAATTTTACAATTTGAAGTATGCTTTCACTAAACTTTCTGGCAATGTCTTCCTAATATTTCCTCAGCACTTGTGGAGAAGTATGGGGTCCACTCCATGGAAGATTGGCAATGATTGTAGATCCAACTGCAGATTTAGAAGGGAAGAAGGAGAGGTCACATCAGATCCAAGAATATGAATTTCTTTTGAAGAAACTTAAGGTATGGCCATCCATCTAGGCGTAATAATTGAAGTGGTCTATGTGAATTTGTTAAACACGAAAGTAAGAGAACAGGACTTGTTTGACATAACTCCGTGATTCAAGTCATTTGCTTAAGCTTGGAGATTTATATGGTATTTTGACTTCCTTTACTAGGAAGAATTAAGAGAAGAAAAATTGAAGGCCAAAGAAGAAGCAGAGGACTTAGTTCAGGAAATGGCAGAGCTGAGATACCAATTTACATGTTTGCTAGAAGAGGAATGTAAGCGCCGTGCTTGCATTGAACAGGCGTCCTTGCAAAGAATTGCTGAGTTAGAGGCTCAGGTATGAATATGAATTTAGAAGTTAAAAACCTCTCTTTTTTGTTTTCTCTTTCTTATCAGTTAGAGGTCATCCAAAGGAGTAACTTTTTTACTTTTTCCTTTTTTGTTTTTATTCAAGCTTCAAAGAGAGCACAAAAGTCCTTAATTGCTGCCAGACATCTCCATGAAACATAGACTCATAGAGGCTGGCATTGTCTTAAGTCTTTCAGGTTCAGCGATAGAGAATGACCTTACAGGTTTGTCTCAACGTATCTCAAAAGTTTCCCTCTCAACATAAAAGTAGTTTGCTAAGTGCTTAAAACATCAAAATGGAAATTGAACTCAATACTTGTTAGATTGTGTTCATAGTCCAGTATATAATCCTTATCTTGTTGGGAAAGATTCCAGGAGATATTAATTTATAAATTGGATAAGAATAATGGTCAAGCTAAGAAACATGTTGAGTATGCTAGTATACTATGCATTTTAATGTATGTCATGAACTGCAATAGACATAACATATCAAATGTTATAAGCGTGTGTTAGGGACCCATTTGCAAGGTATGAGACTTGGAGTCCCACATTGGTTGTATGGACAACTAATGTGGGGTTTATAAGGCCTTGGACACTCCCACCCTTTGAGGTAGCTTTTGGGATGGTGCATCCCAAGGTTTTTATCAAATGGTATCAGAGCCTTCCACTATGTCTCCCGGTTGCAATCGAGCGGCGCGGGTGGTGACGCCGGCATTGCAGTGTTCGCTCGGGGCTAGTAAAAGACTAGCGCAAAGCCAGCCGGCATGGGCGCCGAGACTGCAGAGCGTGGTGGAATGTTAGGGACCCATTTGCAAGGTATGGGACTTGGAGTCCCACATTGGTTGTATGGGCAATTAATGTGGGGTTTATAAGGCCTTGGGCAATCCCACCCTTTGAGCTAGCTTTTGGGGTGGTGCATCCCAAGGTTTTTATTAGCGTGCTAAGTTGATATACAAGCAACACAAATGGGAATTATTAGAAAGAAGTGACATGTATCTCGGGTCACTCCAAGCATACTCAAAACCATGTTTTGCATTACTCGAAATATCCTGCGATACTGGAAGGATATTGTGATGCAAATTGGATCACCAACTCTAGTGAAACCAAGTCCACAAGTAGGTATGTGTATACACTTGGTGGGGGTGTTGTGTCGTGGAAATCATCCAAGTAAACATATATTACAAGGTCAACCATGAAAGCATAATTTGTTGCCTCGGATAGAGTTGGTGGGGTAGTCAAATTGCTTTGTAACTTCCTTGAGGGTTGTATCCACTGACCACGATGATAATAAGGTAGCAATTGCAAGTGCAAGGAGTGTTATGTATAATGGTAACTGCCTAGCGGTCCCGCATATTTAATAAAGCCTCTTGTGAATTTCATGCATCAGATAACCAGTCCTAGGTTTGAGGGGAGGCGTTCCAGTCAACCTCATGCTCGAGATAACCTATCGTGGGCTTGAGAGGGGGTGTGTCAAGATATCCCACATATGCTAAATATATGGGCTGAGTACCCTTTATAATGAATGAGTACCCTTTTTTTCCTCACTTTACGGGCTAGCTTTTTGGATTGAGTTAGGCCCAATCGTTCTGACGTTTACAATATTTATATACTGTCAATCTTCCTCCTTCCGTTGCACTGATTTGAATTGCTATTCTTTCTCAGGGTGTATAGTTCTGCAAAGTATCCTGGCAAAAAATTTGTTATATTCTGGATAGCAACGGTGTGTTTTTCTCTGAAGGAAAATTGAAATCTAGGATTTCTTCTTGTGCCTTAGTCTCAAAGATTCCATCGAAGCCGAAAGAATCAAAGTGGGTTGTATAGAAGGCCAGAGAATGATCACTTAAGAGGATGTGTAAGTGGCAAGGTTTTTTGAAAGTATGGGGTGCGTGCAAGGACTTGCCCGGAGTTTTTCTCTCTCTCTTTGTTTTGGGGGCTGTGTGGAGTAATTGTACATGATCCACCTATGAATGTAGTTGGTATAATTTCACCGGTTTCAGTGCATGTTTTTTAATGATTAATTGTTGACGACCAAACTAAAACGTCTTTTTTTGTACTTGGTTTGGTTTAAGTACAAAATCTGCAAGGTTTAGGAGAACTAGCTCCATCATGATGTGAATCTTCTCTGTTCGAACATGATTACCTCTTGTGGAGAATATCTGTAATTTATAAAAAAAAAAAAAAAAAACAATCTGCAAGGTTTCAAATGCACATCTCGAGAGAAAGGAGCCACATGGTTTGTGGAGCATGCTAAAAACTAAAAAATATGGTGATTCCATGGGCCCATGTTCAGGTCTCAAAAATGGTCCTGAATGTCAAGTTTTTGTATCCAGTGTATCTTGGGAAATATTTTTTATTTTTTTATCTTGGGAATTTAAATCTAAAACAAACGGGACAATTCTTGTATAAAGAATAATTAAAACTTCTGAAATTGTCAACATGCTTTGGTATTTTTGAAATTCGAGTTTTTAGAAACCAAAATTTTGGTCAAACCCAATGGGTGCAGCTCAGTTGGTTCCTTGGCGCTGAGTTAGTGGGGTTGGACATATGTTCGATTCTCGCTGAATGCATTCTTGGGGAGGGGGCTGAACCTTTAGCCATTACTGACCCCCGCACTCCGGATTAGTCCCATAGCCGGCTCAAAGAGTCGAAGCTTGTGGGGATACCGGAGGGAGCCAACTCACTTCAAAGAGGTAATTAGGGTTGGGTAACTCCAAAAAAAAAAGAAATTATTTTCTTACGTTTCTACGGCTTTTTCACCCTTTTGTCCCTTATTAATTAATTAATAACCATTTTGTCCCTGATTCGAAACTATCTATCAATCTGCCCTTCTTTAATCGACTACCTTGCATTTTTAGTCGATTAAATGGTCAAAACAGGCAAAAATGGCTGTTGGGAGATTTAATCGACTAAATCTCCCTATTTAGTCGACTAAATCTCCCAACAGACAACAAAGTAAAACAAGTCAGTATGATTTTTTAATCGATTAAGTAGGGAGATTTAGTCGATTAAATCTCCTAACAACTATTTAGTCGATTAAAAATTCAAATTAGTCGATTAAAGAGGGGCAGATTGATAGATAGTTTTGAATCAAGGACAAAATGGTTATTAATTAATTAATGAGGGACAAAATGGTCAAATAGCCCATTTCTACGGATAAATTACAAGTTACCATGATATTGAATTATTTGAGCACGTCTGTAAGTAATATCTTCATATTGCAATATTAGCATATTAAATAGCATTCCTTATAATTTTCCATGAATCCTGGTTTCTATAGTTGTTCAGAACGTACATTTTAATTTCAACTTGAAAGCCTTTATATGAATTGTTTAGCTCCAAGGCTAACCTATTTCCATGTATTAAGAGTCTTTACATAAAAGTCTTTCCATGTATTAAAAGGTACAGATGTTAGTATTGTTCATAACTTGTTATGGTGGAGCAAGTCATTTGGACTTGGTGGCTATTGACTCCTAAGGCCTACCTTCGCCCACTTATTTTTGGTTGGCCAAATTCATAAGTCTTATTTTTAATCCATTGAAAAATCTCAATTTCAATATCAAGTTTTTGTCTCATACCATGTCTAGATTAACTTATTTTATTAAAAAGTATTTTATATTTCATTTTATTTTTTGGTAGAGGGGAGGGGCTTAAAGCCCCAATATTATTTTATTTAAAACTTTTAATAAATAACTTTAAAAAGAAATTGTATTTTTTTTATAAAATAATCTATTCTTAAACATACCCATGATCCAAGTTTGGGATCAAGCTTTATCTTCAAGAGAATTGAACCGTTGGCAGGCTAAAAGTCCAATATATAACCCGAATGGGTGAAATGGTCACAATAGGGGTATTACCGTCAGCAGAGGTATAGACCCAAGCTAAGCAATGATCTTTCAAGTGCAGTGAAAGGAGGTGTGTTAGGAGCAACAGTGGCTCTTCGATGCAGCAGGGTAACGGCTCATGAATCTCAGATCCCTTCTCTGGGAAAAAGGGAAAGTATTTATAGCAAAGGCTGATGCCTTGCCTGTTGTGGGAGAGCGAGTCAGGTCAACTCTCTTGGAGAAGAGCTCAATGTGCCATGCCTTGCCGGGGCAAGTCACTTTGCAGCTACTGTTACGCCAGTAACAACTGTTGGTGTAATAGCAGTGTGAGAGAATATCCACATAGAGGTCAGAGGGGGTGAGAGGATGGAGAAAATATCTCAATGTAAGACATTAAAGTGTCTTATGTTGGAGGATCTGTCGCATGAGTGTAGCGATAACAGTACTGGCATGACAGGGGCTACTAGGGCTAACATGGCTTGATGCTCTGGGGTTGAGCCTGCCTTGTTGGGTCATTCGATTAGGCTGGCCGGAACAAGAATCATCTTAATCATTGATTTATGAAAATTCGATGAATATAATTTGTTAAAAATTAATAATTAATCAAGAATGCAATTTAATAAATTACAACCATCATATACATGCACATCAATATTAAGATTACATTTTAAACTTTTTATTATTACAACTTTTTATAATTAAGATTGCATGATTTGCATCAAAGTTCACAATACAAGTATTGCTCCTCAATAGTCTGATTAATTTGTATCGATTTGTTATTGTCTCTCTATCAGCAAATGAGATGGATTTGAACAAAGGCCTCTATATTATTATTATTATTTTGGTAACATAAGGCCTCTATATTATTTTATTATCATATTAAAAGGTTGACGTGATCTTATTCGGCTCAAATTGAATTAGGTAATTGATCATGAATAATATATAAAAGAATTGTTTTCACCCCTTTTACATACCAAAAATAATAATTATTACACCGCTTCTTTTAAGTTTTAACCATAAAATACTTCGTCGATTTTGGTGACATTTTGGGACGCATATTTAATCAACCAGTAATATAGCAATATGCTAAGTCAATGGCCGGCAACAATTTTCTAATTATTTAGAATGTTCCTTTCACTAGAAAAAAAGAAACATAATTATGCGATGTAGTTAATGATTTTTTTTTCAAAAAAAAATAGAACAAGGGAAAAATAAAATAAAAAACTATGCCAAATGATGTTATTGGTATATCATGAAGAAAAAGAAAAGAAAAGAATTAAAAAATTAAAAGGAAGAGAAAATCAAACGCGTTGTTTCTTTTCTAATTTATTATTATTCAGTGAAAAAAAGCCTTTTTCTGTGTTTGATTTGATAAAGAAATAAAATGAAAATATATATATAAATGAATAAAAATACATGTAAATATAAAGTCACAACCTATTAATAAAATAGAGTCACAAAAATTCTTTTCTTACTTTTCATTCTCTTTCTTTCCATTCAAGAGATTGATTAGAATAGAGGGTATCAGATCTGTAAGTTACATCTTTAATCTTCATTTTTAATTTTATTTATATTTAATGATTCTGATTTATTAAATATTTAAATCATTAAATACAAGTAAATTAATAATCAAAATTGATATAAATTTTTTTAATTTTACATAAATATAAGAATATCATGCCCCGTAGAAAAGTAGTAACTTTCACAACAAATCTTTTCCTCCCTTGATATCATTTTCTTTATATTTTTAAGTACATAAGTTGATATAATCGTTTTCTCCTTCTTCTTTTTTAATCTTTTTCACCCGAATACTTCTTAAAAAAAAGGAAAATGGAATTTCCGTAATATAAAGAAGTTGTCAAAGTCTTGAAAGTTGAAATGACTCCACATATCACATCTGAAAAGGTCCCCACTAGATCTTGATTCATTCAACGTTTCAATTCAAAAAAGGTGCATATTTTCTTACGTTGTAGGATAGAAGAAGACAAAAAAAGTAGAGATAAGTTAAATGTGGATCTCACGTTTTAAATTAAAAAAGAAAAGAAAAATTAATTGGCACGGAAAATGAATTTGTGTAGGAAAAAGTTCTTATCTCATGTAGAAGGAGATAATGATTTCCCTTCAAAAAAAACGCCATAATAAATAAATAAATAAAATAATAAACAAAACGAAACAAAAACATGAAGCGCATCACCAAGCCCTCAAAGAACACGTTCACTCAGCATTTTGCCTTGCAAACTGCGATTTCTCTGAATTTTCCACCCCTCTGACTCTGACCTTTCTTGACGCGATTTTGCAGGGCTTCTGCATTACCAAGTTCTTATAGAAACCTTCCCTCTTTGTCTCACACTTCATTATCCATTTAGAGCTCTTAAAATTGTTGGTTCTTTACGAGTTTTTCTGCACATTCGTCTACTTCTCCAGGTACCATCTTGTTTTCTCTTCTGCAAGTTTTGATTTTTATCATTCTGTTGCTGAGAGAAGCCTTTAAATCCATCTGGGTCTTGCGAGATTTTTTCTATCTTGTTGGGTTTATATGCGGTTTTTGTAAGACAAATTCAGTTCAATTTTCTCTCTTGATAAGGGGTTTCCCGTTTATATTGAAAATCTTGTGTTTTTTTTTCCGTCTAATAGTCTTCTGCAAAATGTTCTTTCATTTTCTGAGCAACCAAACAAAGCAATTCATTTGTTGAATTTATGGTCTCTTCTTTTATTTTGTTTTTACTTCTTTTTTTCTTATTAATTTCTTTACGGTCATTATCAGTGGTTGGTGATCCCCTTTCTTTGTGTTGCTTTACTCTTGTATCTTTTGTCCATTCTCTTTTCCTTAGTTAATCTTTTTTGCCCTTTTTATTTACGGTATTTTTTTTATCAAGTTAAATGCTTTTTATGTCATGAATGTAGTTTCTTGTAGGCTAATAAAATTAATGCTTATGCGATAAGTGGATTAAGAATTTGATATATATATATAGGTTCGTATATTAACAGTGACTGAATTGCGCTTTTTTGCCTTTACAGTGAGAAATTTGCCTCTATTAAAGCCACACAGGATTGTTGTTTCTTATTTGTTGAGCAGTTTACCTTAATCTGCTTCTGAATCAGTTTTGCAAGAAGAAAGAGAATGTTTGGTTCAAAGAAATCTCCTTTGAAAGTTGCTAAACCTAGTTCTGTTGGTCCTGTCTATCCTCTTAAATCTGGGCCGAACCCATTTGATTCTGATGATGAGGCAAAAGATAACAAAAAGTATAATTCTTCAAGGAAGACTTCTTCAGAACGTGCACTTAATACAGTAGAAGTTAATACCAACCCTTTTGATGACATTGATGCCAATAAGAAATCTTCATCATCTTTGTTTGCCATTCAATCAGCAGACCGGAACAAGTATAAGAATGATTTCCGCGACTCTGGCGGATTAGAGAATCAGTCAGTGCAAGAATTGGAAAGTTATGCTGTTTACAAGGCTGAAGAAACTACAAAATCAGTCAACAATTGTTTGAAGATAGCAGAGAACATAAGAGGGGATGCTACCAAGACTTTGGTCACCCTTCATCAACAGGGTGAACAAATTACCAGGAGTCACCATGTTGCTGCTGACATTGAACATGATTTAAGTCGGGTATAAATTTTGTTAATTAATACATTTATTTCAATGCTCCTATATGAATGGTGTCTTCATGTTGGTTTACCTTGAAAACATTGTTTTGCTACATAACATTCTTTTGTTATAAAACCCTGTATTGAAATTGTTATTTTGGACCAAATTTTAACTGTCTTATTGCTGCTTACAGGGAGAAAAGCTTTTGGGAAGCCTTGGTGGCTTCTTCTCCAAGACTTGGAAACCAAAGAAGACACGTGCAATAAGAGGCCCTGTTATTTTTGGAGGTTAATATTTTCTATGCATGTGTTTTCCTTTCTAAATTTAATTAATTTGGTTTGTATCATTATCATAGGCTTAGACCGGAAGGTCATGGGTTTGAGTACGGAAAACAGCATCTTTGCAAAAATGCAAGAATAAGGCTATGTACAATTGACCCTTATCCCTATTCTCGCCAGTCAGAGAGCCTTGTGCACCGGGATTTGCCTTTTGCCCTTTATTTGTATCATAGGCATAATGTGCTTCATGATATGCAGATGATCCGGTCAGAAGAAAGGGCAACCACTTGGAACAGAGAGAGAAGTTGGGATTGACTTCTGCACCCAAAGGACAGTCCAAGGTGCGGACACCACCTCATGAACCAACAAATGCAATTGAAAAAGTTGAGGTTCGTATCAACTTTGTGAAGATTAAATTGTTGTTTAAAGCCAGCTGAACATGACAAAGCTTTGCTTTTAATATTGTGATTATTCTGTGTTGGTGACTTTCTACTATAGTTTTAGCTCTAATGACCAGACCACTAGTTTGCAACAAACCAGTTTTATTTACAATCTTTATTAATTTTGCAAACTCTGACCCTCTAGTCATTGTTATTTGTTGGGTCCAAACCTGTATACTGTAATTTTCATTTGTGATTTTCCTCTTTGCCTTGCACAACACTATTGGTAGAAATGCACGAAACTATATTTATTGTTAATATTGAATTCAGCTACTTAATAAAATGTCATGAAACAGTTTGAAAAAGGGAAGCAAGATGATGCACTGTCAGATTTAAGTGATGTATTGGGAGAGCTTAAAGAGATGGCTGTTGACATGGGATTCGAAATTGGGAGGTTAGTGAATTTGCATTCTATTCATTGGTTCTCTAAGTTTACCTTAAAGTGATTCTTGAACACTAGGCCTTGATTGAATACTCTCTGTTTTTAAAAACATGTTTGATAAGGTCTCTTTTGTAAAAAATAATTTTAAAAGTTGTAACTTTTTTTTTAGTTTTTAAAATCAAATTTAGAAAACATGTTCGAATTGTTTTTGTTTTGTGTTTTGATTTTTAACTTGCAAATAAAAAAAAAAACACACAAAAAAAGCACCTGTTTGAATAACTATTCTACAGAATAGTTTTAAAAATAAAAAAACCAGAACATAATCAAACAAGAACCATTTTCATCTTTTTCCCCTCTCTCCCCTAACTCCTTGCAAAACAATGTGATAGTTTTTATTTGACAGTTTGACCTGGCTGTGTGTGTACTTAGTTGTATTATTATTCTATTCAGAAGGATTTCATTGTTAATAGTTATTTTTATGTAAATGTTGCAGGCATAACAAAGCCCTCATTCATGTATCCGATGATGTGGATGAGGTGAACTTCCGAATTAAAGGTGCTAATCAACGCGGGCGTCGTTTACTTGGAAAATAAGATTGATTTCAATACTTTTTCATCTTTGTTTTTTTATACACTAATGGATTTCATAATCTGTGGTGAGACAATTTTTTCATAGCAACGATTCACTGTTGAAGATTACATAATGCCTAGGAATTAATCAGCCAATTTTTATACACTTTAATTGCATATTAAGAATCGAATTAATCAGCCAACACTGTTGAAGATTACATAATGCCTAGGAATTATGACATGCTCCCTCGCTCCCTCCTTTTTATTCTGTCGTTTGATGTTTTTTAAAAAATTATGAAAGTTATTAAATAACTTTAATTATATGTAAAATAAGTTCAAATAACTAATTTATTCTTCATTAAAATATTTAAATTATTATTATTCTAATAATCTTCTCTCGTATTAATATATTAAGTGTAACATTAAAAAACCAATTAATGTTTTTTTTTTATTTATAAATAGACATAAAAAGAAACAATTCCTTTTCTTTAAAAAATTCACATAAGGAAAAGTGGGAGTATTTTATAACACTCCATAACTGGTATTGTAATCCTTTTCATTTTCTTATGTTTCGTTCCTTTTATAGAAGTTAACTAGAAATTTTTTTGCTACTAGAGAGACATCGAAATGTGTGCAACAAATTTTTTTATTTTTGTTTTTTAATGAGAGGTGGGACCCATCACTTATTATATCTATAGTAGGAGAATTCTTTCTCCTACAACATGAGAAAAGAGGGACCCAATTTTTTTTATGTAAAACTGCAATTCCTTAATTTGATTGCTTTATTGACTTGATCCGTCACCAACTCCAATGTACAACCAGACTGAAGTGATATTTTATAATAGGCCTTTTCTTATCTGTCTTATCCACTAAACCAGCCCTAAAAGATTATACCGGTGATTAAAATGTTTTAAGGAGGAATATAATGTAATACATTCATCTTTTAGGGATCAAATTTCGTTTATAATACTTATTCTATTCCGACGTATAAAAAAAGAGGAAAAAAAAAACAGTAGTGGAGGTTATGATTAAAGTATCACTTATTAGGCATATACTAATTTGGTTTTATTTATAATTAGAAAGTGATACAAAATTATATCAACTTATACTGCCGTAAGAATAATAAGTTTTACATCAAATCTTAACTATTGATTTTCGTAAATTTAATTATTATAATTTATTAAAATTAATAATTAAGTAATAAGTATGATATAATAAATTATAACAGTTAAATTTATGGAAATAAAGACTTATTATTTTTATATAAATATAATATTAAGTGGATTTAAGTTGGACGCGGAAGAAAAGTGGAACGCAATGACTATTTTTGATCATTTGAACCAACGATATATTCACGAGGTGATAATGCATCTAATAAATTATGGCAAAGGTGGTTATGACTTTGCTATGAAGACAATACATGGCTACTACATACAATTTTAATGACTGAGCTCACAATCCCATTGTCCTAATACCTAAGTCTACAAGATTCAAGAAACCTTTTGATTAAAATTTTGTGTGTCCAACACAAGCTGGAGCATCAAAGTTGGGGTATACAATAAATGCAATGGATAAAGGAGCAATGTATATTGGAGAATGTACATTACTACGTACTGGATCTAATATTGGAATTTCACCATCATTTGTTAACTCTAGTGGAATACCGTTAAGCAACATGGTTTGGCTTCTAAGGTAATCATCTTTTGGAGTTAAGTGGTACTCTTCCCTGAATGTGACATCTGATCCTTTTTTTCCAACCCAAGAAAATGCCCTCTTGAGATGACTAAAGAATGAATTTTCTATATGGATGTTTTTAGCATCTTCATTTCCTCCATTACTCAAATTCATACGGTCATGAACCGTGAGTATGAAATGAGTCTGATTGCTTAAGTTGATCAGCAGTATTGTTACACCGTCCTGTTGCATGATATTAAGAAGAATTAGAGGAATGCTATTAGTAGTACTATTGAAAGTGGCAATACATCACTAGGATGCCTAACATCTAATCTACCATATACTTTTGTGCATATACACATATATTCATGATGCTTATGATCAAATTTATATATCAAATGTCAGTATGTTAAGCTTTATATGATGTTGTATTAAAATTTTAAAAAGTTAGTATTAGTAAGCAAACATCAGATATAGAAGAATGAATCCTATATATACTCATGTCCTCTTTTGTATGTTGTATCCTTCTATTAAGTTGATAGCGCACTTACTCTGCCTTTTGAACAATGAGCATAAGTGCGTAAAAAAGGTGAAAAAACATCACTAGAAGCCGCAAGAACACTCTTCCCCATTAGCTGATGCCACAAAAGTGCACTACTCAAAACAACAGCAGAACATAGGATTAGATATGTGAAGCAGTATGTATTATACATAATTATAACTCTTCAACAATTTGGAAAAATATACATTCTCTTTTTTTTTTTTTTCCCTTCATTGTACATTTTTCAATTTACACATGCCTGTAGTAGTCAGGATTTGGAGTGAAAGTGGTGGTATTGAGAAGGCCATAGTTTCCTCCTATTAAAGTTTGCCTGCAATAAACCTTTGTGTTGTATCTGGAAGCTATTCCAAGTTGATCTAAGTACCTGTTAGTCATTTAAATTTCAAAACTCGTAAATTAATTTCAATGATATTTTTGCAAAGTAAAATATTATAATTCTTAATTTAGCACTTGAAAAGAGGAACAGAAAATGATGGAAGGAAGAACCAAGATTACCAAAAGCTATCCACAAATGAGTTAGAAACATAACGACCACCACTGTTGTATGCCCCACCAGATTCTCCTACCCATGCAGAACACCAAGGACCATAGTTTTGAATGGTTTCTGAAAGATTGCTAAAAATTGATTCTACCTTGCTCAAGCGCACAGGATCTAGAATCTTCCTTTCAAGATGTTCATCGCTACCTGAAAAAGAAAAACTAACTTATAAACTAATTAGAAAGGACAGACAACAGCATTTTCTCTACGAGTACACGCAATGCATAATCTTTCATAGAAGATGAGTTTAAATTTTTTAAGAGTAAATATCCTTTTCCGTCCTCAACAAATTTTACGATGCTCGCTTTAGTTTCTAGCAAATAAAAAGGCTATTTGTGGTCCCTAAGAAATTCAAATAGACCAATTTTAGTCCTTTTGAGGAACTAATGTGGATTTTTTTTGAATTTGTGAGGAACCATGATTTTAACTAAATTGGTCCATTTTGAATTTTTTAGGGGCCACGAATAGCCTTTTTATTTGCTAGGGACTAAAGCGGACGTCGTGAGATTTGATGAGGACCGAAAAAGGTATTTACTCAACATATAGTAGAAGAACTAGGTAAGTGACAATCAAACCTGGGCCCAAATTATATAAGTGATGACTCAGCACATTGATTATGCCTGAACCTGAAACCTGAAGAAGCTTATCAAACCACTGCTTTTCATAGAATCCTCCAGGTGCTATAAGTGAAGGTTTGAACTTGGAGTTCTTGTATAATGTGTGTAAAATTTGTTTAAGCTTTATCAAGTCTCTCCCATACTGTGCAGCGCCAACACTAGCACCAATGCCCTTACCACTCAACTCATTACCTACGGCAGCATATGCAAGAATAAGTTCCAATGAAACAAAAAGTGAACATAACAAATAGCCCTGTCTGCTGTCCTACCAAATTCCCATGAATCAATATTGTATCCCTTTGAAATAGTGTAGTTTATTAAATCGTAAGCATTTGTAGAGTCCCAGTTTCCTCCCCAAACAGTAGGACTAATCTGGTGTCTCCCACGTAGCGCATTCAAGCTAAATGTCACCATGGCCCTGCAAGTGTCAAACTCCCAAGTAAGTTACACCACAGATAATCATCCCTTCCCCACCCGTTTCTGCTTTCTTCCAGCATAAATATGCTTATTCTAGCACATACTACAGAGATAGTAAGTTAAATTACTCACACACACACACACACACACACACTAAATGAAAACTACTCATTCAAAATGCATGTGGACAAAATCTCAAATCAGATCCATTCTCTCTCTCTCTCTCTCTCTTCTAAGTTTAGGAGGAAGGGAGGTTGCCTCATTTCTGTTGATAATTAAGTTTGAGTGATAAAAATTTTGCACCAGACAAGAATAGACTAAGCAAAGAAAATATAAGTGAAAAAGACTCAAACTCAATGTTTTGAAATTTTGGTCTAAGATGTGGTATCAAATTTGTAGGCTTAGACTTTTATAAGTATGCAGAAGTCAAAATTAGTATGCTAAAAGGGACCTCCTAAACCAATGAAGATATGTCTAGTTGCATATGTTGTTATAATGAACTTTTAAACAGAAACAGGCTTTCCCTGTGGTTGCTATCAGGGCTAAAAAAAAACCAATAGCAAGCGACTCATTAGCAAATGAATCTTATGACTTTGTTACACAGACTTACAGTACCCTACATAAGAGACCTAATTTTATTTTTCTCATTTTATCTTTGTATTGAAAGAAAAGGGGAGGAAGGTGGTGAAGAAAACAATAATGTCAATGTTAAAATTCTCACCCTGTCTTATTGAAAAACTGATTCAGCTCATCCCACCTTTTCATGTGTAAACATCCCGTAGAAAATCCAAACAATCCACCTTTCATCTTTTGAAATGGATGACAAGGGGACTTCAAACTTCCTACCTCATACAGCACTTGGTCTTGCAAAGAACCTCCAATTCTTATCCTCAAAGGCTTGAAAGCTATCAAGCAACCATTATGGAAATAATAACATCATGCTTGAAGTAAATATTCTGAAAATGATACTACTAATACAAAATACATTGCAGTTTTAGGAAGCCACAAAATAGTTGAATGCCATCAGAGGAACTAATTTTCTAAATCATATGGACATACATAATGCGAATATACATACTTTGGATTGCCTTGGCAAGGAAAGGTTGAGACAAGTCCTGAAAAACCAGTCCACAATGAATAATGACTAAAACTGCTTCAAAGCTTTCTAGAGTTCTAAATGAAAAATTTGGGGTGGAAGGGATATATAAATTCTCTCTGCTTATTTCATGTGCTACTCACCAAATTTACGACAGAAGAATTCCCCCAGGGGCAATAGTTGTAGTCACACTTATCATGAGGCCACCAATCAATAGTAGCACAGATAAAGTTATCATCAGTTTCAGCAATTGCTTGGGTTCCATCTACTATAATGGAACCGTTTTCAACATCTTGAGTTAAAGTCAAAGGAAGAGAAGCCAGGAAAAGAAACAAGGCAAGGTGGAATCCCATTAATAGATCACTTGTAACAGCATTCAAGCCCTACTCAACTTATCCAAATTCGCTGCAGTAGAAAGGATAAAAGGTTAGCTAATGTTTTCACTAATAATTATAAAAATACTATATATTTTTTTAATTTTGTTTACATGATTTTATGAAGGAAATGGTGAAACTAAGATGACATTTTTGCAGTTATAAATAAAAGCATATAAGATGAAAATGAAAATAAAAAAACAAACCAAACACCCTCTAATTTATACACAGATCTTTTGAAGCTATATAATTGCAATTTTATTTATCTGACAGTTCGAAGATATGAAATTAAGCTTTTAACTGAAGTGATACAATCTAATGATTAGTCCAAGGTTAAATTAGAAACCACAAAATAAAAAAATAAAAAAGCGAAAATGAAATTGGAAACTTATAATTATACCCATTACTTGCAAAAAAGGAAAATGTTTATTAAATAAAAAAATCCTAATGAACAACTATCCAAACCCCCCCCCCCCCCCCCCCCAAAAAAAAATATTGTGATACCAGTGGCTAGCAAAGTTTGAGCATAAACATAAGAAATAATAAACATAAGGAATAATAAAATCGAGGGTTGCTTAGCGAGAGAGCATGAATTTTTCTATGTGCTAACATTTTTAGGTTGCATTAATTAATCATGGGGTGTTTTCATATTTTCAGGCTTGAAGACACACATAAAAAGCGCGGAATTTAGAATAGTAACAACAAAAGTAAGGTTGAATTCGAACCATTACTTCAAGAACCTAGAATTTCCTTATTTCACACATACCAACTAGGAATTGTTTTATAGCTTTTTATCCAGTTTTATAACAGCTTACCAGAATTTAAACGAATGCCATCAACAATGAGTTCCTTCATATAAATCATTAATAGCATTGACAGATCAAATAACTAATAAGGAAAACTGGTTTTCACCTGCTATCACCCGTGAATGCTAAAACGCTATATCTTCCCACAAGACAAGACGAACCCAGAAGACAAAAACTAAAATTAAAAGCAAAAGCATGCAAAAAAGAAAGAAAGGAGAAAACTTGAAGAACACCCAGATAGAGAAAAAACGGTGTAAAAAAAAAAAAAAACATACAAGAGGACCAACCTCTGAACCTTGTTTGGATCGTCAAGTGTCAAAGAAGGAACTTTCTTTGCTTTTCACTGTCCCAATAGGAAGGTTAATGATTGTGAGACACCTGCATTGAGAATGATCAAGGACAACATTGTGGTGATTGTAGTTTGGATAGGATAGGCCTGTCTCAGATACAACTCACTAACACACACACACATAGACAGAGGTTTATTAATATTAATTTAGTTGAGGATGTTTCCTCACGAGGTCATTGCTGCTTCCAAACTTTCAAAAATTAGGTGTCGTTATGCTGGAGTAGTTGAGCCTCACCATCAGTTTTGGAATGGAAACAGGTGCAAGCAACTGTCAATTCTCTTTTTTCTTTTTTCTTTTTTCTTTTAAATTGTACATGGAAAATTATACATTGTTTGTGATAAAAAAAAAAAAAATTTAAATAAGAAAAAAGGAGATTGAGGAGTGGCTTTACGAGAGCTTATGTGAATCTTCCTTGTTTTGACTTTATGCAGAAGTTATACCTTCTTACATGGCAGAGTTTATTTTTTTTGTTTGCTTTTGGTGGCAGGAAGAATGTCGTACGTATGGGTTTGGTATTCCGCAATTGACTCAAAGTTTAAGGCATATGTAATGGCAAAAAAAAAGTTGAAATATTTTACCCAATATTCTTGCTATTAAATATTTTTACTATTAATCCATTATTATTTTAATATAATTATGTATTCGGAGAAATATATTAATTTTTTTTTTCTTCTTTCTCTTCAAAAACTTTTCAAATACTTAAAAATATTTACTAGTAAAAATATCATACCTCATTCAATTAATGTATTTATTTGCATACAAATTAATTTGGTGTGCATTTAGTTGCACATTATGTGGGTGCAATTAACTCGATTTTGCTACCTCACATCTCTTGTGAAATTTGATTACATCATGTATGCAACGTTATTATCTTCAATTTATTCACCAGTTTAATACGTATTGGTCTTTTTATACCTTCGAATATCATCCCATGCCATCTCGATCTTCAAATTTTCTACCATTATTAGCATATCACACAAACTAATTGTATATTTGAACTCATTTTGATATGAACACAATAAAAGATTATTATATTTTAGATAAAGAAAAAATGTTTCTTTATCACATGAGATAAAATTATTTCCTACAATCCCAATCCCAAAATAACATTATTTTGAAATTTAAAAAAAAATAAAAAATATTTTGAAAGTTTTACTATCCTATTGTAACATGTATCTTATTAAAATATCCTTTATTTTTTATTCTAAACCCCAAAACTATGTAATTTTGAGATTATAAAAAATAATTTTATCTCATAAATATCAACACCTTTATGAAATAAGTTTTGAGATTAGAGAATTAGAAGATAGGAAAAGATTATGACTATTATAGTAGAGAACTGCACATCCGGCAACACGATGGTACCATATAGCAAAATTCAGTTAGTTGCACAACTCACCATGCTTTGCTAGATAGAAGTTGTGCATATGATACATGCACAACTAATTGCATATAAGGTGTGTGTGCAACTAACTCCATTAGTTGAATAAAATATGTTAAAATAATATTAATCTGATAATATTTTTTAAATATAATTATATAGTTTTTTTTTATACCTAATATGATTCAATTTTCATTCATTAAGAAGTGAAAGAAAAGGTGTCAATTAGGTTTAGATTTTGGTTGAACTTTGCCCTGCAAATATGTTTCGATGTAACTGTCGTAATTTCGTACAATTGAAGAATACGTCTCGTATATTAAAAGTTTAGGTCTTAAACAAACTTTGATTATGATATTATAATTGTACCATGATTTCTCCACTAGGAAGTCATATTTTTTTTTTATTAAAACATTTTTTAACAACTCTAAAAACATCAAAACCAAAAGTGTGTCCTTTACGTCCCTTGTTATATCTATTAAAAAAATAAAAATACTCCTAATGAGGGTAGAAGTGAGAGTAATTTTTGTAGAGAGAGAGACTATTTTTCACATTCAAATATGTGATCTTTCAGTTACAAAGAAATAATTTTATTAGGACTCCACACTCGTCATTTTTAAATATAATATCAATCTATTTGAAAAATTAGAAATAAAAGTTAATAAAATTAATATTTTAACAAAGAATAATTTACTTAAATATAATAACATATGATTCGACAGTTTACATAACAATGCAAGAGACTCTTATATTCCATTGATTTTGAAAAGAAGTTATTTTGTATACCATTCCACGGATTTAATTTGAGATGCTATAAAATATGAAAACTTTAATCCATATTCGAATTGTAGAGTTTTAAATTTAGACAATCATCAACAGATTTGAAGCAACATAAAATGGGTTTCATCCTGAATCTATTGCTATTTTTTTTTATAGATAATCTATTGCTATTTGCAATGTTGTTAAAATCGAGATTTTAAGTAAAATCGGAAGGGGACTAAAAATCGTAAAATGAAAAATCGTAAGGTAAAAAAATCGTAAAAAATCTTAAAAACGAAAAAAGCGTTTGAAATATGGGTAAAATCGTTTTGATGAAAAAAATTCGTAAAAACGTAGAATCGAAGTGATAAATCGAGATTTTAACAACTATGTGTTAGCAATTCATCAGTAATTCATTCATTCATGTTCAAACATAATCATTCAAGAACATGAAAGAGGACCTTTAGAATTTATGAGTTTCACATAGATGTACCTTTCTCCATTAATGCGGAAGAACTTTAAATGGTGGAACGTCTATTCTCAGAGTCTTGACCCTCTTCTATACTTGTATCTTCTTTGACAGGGATTGGATACAACCTTTTGTTGGGAAATTCGTTCCCTCAAACTCCAATGTCAAGCGGGTCCAGGGGAAGCCCATGGCGGGGGCACCACCAATGAGCTAAGGCTACACCAACTGTAGCAAGTGGATCCGACACCATGTCTCAACCCAAAACCTTAAGGCATTGGGTTCATGGGTCCTTTCACTTATATACTCTTCACTTAGTTCATTACCAACCAATGTGGGACTCATCACACTTGAATATCTCAACAATCTCTCCCTCAAGTGTGAAACCTACCATTGGTATGCTCCCCCTCAACCGAATACCCGAAGCGCAAAGTACTTGACCCGCCTCCTAGCCAATCACTAGGCTAGCTCGAGCCCAATCCGGCTCTGATACCACTGTTGGGAAATTCGTTCCCTCAAACTCCAATGTCAAGCGGGTCCAGGGGAAGCCCATGGCGGGGGCACCACCAATGAGCTAAGGCTACACCAACTGTAGCAAGTGGATCCGACACCATGTCTCAACCCAAAACCTTAAGGCATTGGGTTCATGGGTCCTTTCACTTATATACTCTTCACTTAGTTCATTACCAACCAATGTGGGACTCATCACACTTGAATATCTCAACAATCTCTCCCTCAAGTGTGAAACCTACCATTGGTATGCTCCCCCTCAACCGAGTACCCGAAGCGCAAAGTACTTGACCCGCCTCCTAGCCAATCACTAGGCTAGCTCGAGCCCAATCCGGCTCTGATACCACTGTTGGGAAATTCGTTCCCTCAAACTCCAATGTCAAGCGAGTCTAGGGGAAGCCCGTGGCAGGGGGCCACCACCAATGAGCTAAGGCTACACCAACCGTAGCAAGTGGATCTGACACCATGTCTCAACCCAAAACCTTAAGGCATTGGGTTCATGGGTCCTTTCACTTATATACTCTTCACTTAGCTCATTACCAACCAATGTGGGACTCATCACACTTGAATATCTCAACACCTTTATGGGTAGACAATGATAGAGAGAAATTCTGAAGACCTTTTATCAGAGAAAACTCCAGTTTCTTTTAACGTAACTGAACCATGTCACCAGTTACTAGTTATAAATAACTCCCTTAGCTCCCTTGTACCGTCAATTACCATAATGCCCTTTTTATTAATTAAACCAACTGACACATAATATTACTCATGAGACAAATAGTTTTACATTCTCTCACTTGACTCATGTCATGAGGTGTCCCTTCATGATTTAATCAACGTTCATTATAATGCGCATTTACTAGGCTAAAGGTTCCATACATTGTCTCACCATAATTCATTATTAGAAATAAAATCAACATGAGTCATGGCGGTTGTATGCTATCAAGTCGACATAGTCCCTTTCATGTACTACTATATTGACTCTTCTTTCTAACATGATACTTTAATAGGAAGTACACATTATGTCCAACAATAATGTCTTCATTACGGACCACAAATATTTTCAATATCATCACATATATTTGCATGCATTCATAAATTGAAAATAAGACAATAACAGAAACATACATTCATCAATGAGCTCAGAGTGTCAACACTTAATACATAACAATGATTATCATTATTCACTAGCTGACATAATACCCATTCTACATACATGACCAGTAAATGTCTTGGGCGGTAATCCCTTCGTCAAGGGATCAGCTATCATAAGATCGGTGCTAATATGCTCTATAGACACTCTTTGTTTCTGAACCTCTTCTTTAACGACAAAGTACTTTAATTCCATATGTTTAGCACCTTTGGAATATTTGTCGTTTTTAGAAAAGAAGACTGTTACGGAATTATCACAATAAATTTTCAGCGGTTTTTCAATATTGTCGACCAATCCAAGCCCTGAAATAAAGTTCCGTAGCCATTTAGCCTGAATCGTAGCTTCAAAGCATGCCACAAATTCAGCTTCCATAGTGGACGCAACTATTACAGTTTGCTTCGCACTTTTCCATGACATAGCTCCTTCAGCTAAAAGATACAGGTAACCACATGTAGACTTTCTTGTGTCTACGGATCCTGTAAAATCTGAATCTGTGTATCCTATCACTTCAAGGTTGTTAGACCTTCTATAAGTAAGCATGTGACCTTTAGTTCCTTGCAAATATCTCAGAACTTTCTTTGTAGCTTTCCAATGATCCATACCGGAATTACTTTGGTATCTATCCAACATCCCAACTGCAAAGCTAATATCTGGTCTCGTACAAGTCTGAGCATACATTAAGCTCCCAACTAATGATGCATACGGAATTGTTTCCATTTCTTTTCGTTCCAATTCACTTTTAGGACATTGCATACGACTAAACTTATCTCCTTTCTGAATTGGAACTGGAGATGATGAGCAGTTTTCCATTCTGAATCTCTCTAGAACTCTATTAATGTATGCTTTCTGAGACAAACCTAACAGTCCTTGTGATCTATCACGAAATATTTCTATTCCTATCACATAAGCTGCCTCACCCATATCTTTCATTTCGAAATTACTAGAGAGAAACTTCTTAGTCTCATTTAAAAGACCAAGATCGTTAGTTGCAAGCAAAATATCATCAACATACAGAATCAATAAGATAAACTTGCTCCCACTGATCTTCAGATATATACATCGATCAACGATGTTTTCTTTAAATCCAAAAGAGACAACAGTATCATTAAACTTAAGATACCATTGTCGTGAAGCTTGTTTATGTCCGTATATTGACTTCTTAAGTTTGCACACCATGTGCTCTTTACCCTTTTCTATGAACCCCATTGGTTGGTCCATGTACACATCTTCATCTAAATTTCCATTTAGAAAGACAATTTTCACATCCATTTGGTGTAACTCTAGATCATAATGAGCCACCAATGCCATAGTGATTCTTAAAGAATCCTTCTTTGAAACTGGTGAAAAAGTTTCTTTATAGTCAATGTCATTTTTCTTAGTGAATCCTTTTGCAACTAGTCTGGCCTTGTGACGTTCTAAGTTACCACGAGAGTCACGTTTGGTCTTAAAGACCCATTTACAACCAACTCTCTTGCACCCTTCTGGTAACTCAACAAGATCCCAGACCTTATTCTGTTCCATAGATTTCAACTCATCTTTCATGGCATCTAACCATGTGGGAGCAATCTTATTAATAGTTAATCTAATGTACGATACTTCAAAAAATCTAATGTGTCGTGTCTGACACTCTTGACATTCCCCGATATTTCAACATGCGTTGCAGAGTTCAAAAGTTGAGTTGCGTTGCGTTTTTTGTTTAAACTATTAGATTCGTTGGATTACGATTATCATTTTATTAAGTTTAATATTATTTATAATATCTTATGTTTCTTTGCAAAATTGATGTGTATTATAAGTTTAACTTCATTTTTTATTAAATTATTAAATATTAAATATAATATACATTATATAAATTAAAAATATTATTTAATATCAAAACATGTCTTAACGTGTCAAAATTTAATATTTTTTAAAATTAACATATTGCAGTCTCGTGTCGTGTTTCATGTCAGTACAATATAGGTTCGCCCTCTAAACAAAACATAACATTAAATAAAAAATATTTAAGGGCAAAATTTATTTATTTTGACCGGACTTCACCACCTATACATGATAATGTATTTATATTGTTGCACTAAAATATAAGAGCAGCAAATTATTTGGTGAGTGCTAACTGCTAACAAACAATGACTTGGGTTCAATTATTATGCTTTTATTTTTGGTAGTTAATATGTAATGTCTTCATAAAATATCAATGAGATTAGGCGTGTCCTTCTCAAATTTAAACTTTTTTGCTATGAAAAAAATTATTTAATTACTAAAAGGAGTGGATTCTGTATTTGGAGCACTTTTTTTGGTGCACTAAAAAAAGAGATTTAAATGAAAATAACTGAAAAAAAAATGGATCAAAATGGAAGAAAATTTTCTTCTTTAAAAAAAAAATTGTACCTAGTGGATACAACCGCTGCACAATAGAAATTTTCCTGTATTTGATATGAGATCTCAATCAATCCTCTAAATACAAATCAGCGACTATTTTCTTTCTTTATTAATTTTAATTTATTCCTCCACCATTCTTAATTTATATAAAAATGATTGAGATTCTCCAAATCACCATATCCCATATAAATAGGAGAATTCACTTCCATATCTAAGTCAACCTAAATATAATTTCTGATTAAGAAATTGTGATAGTATATTCTACTTATTATTATTATTATTTTTACCTTTGCCTATTACTCTTTAACACCGTTAGATCAAAATTCTAAGAAGAGAAAGAAAGAAAGATAAATATTAGTTAAGATTTTGATCTAATGATATTTTAAAGTAATAAGTAAAGATAGACAGAAAAAATAATAGGTAGAATAACCTATCTCTACGAAATTGAGGCAGTTTAATTTTAAGTATAAACATTTTGATGGTTAAATTCTCTTTTAACTAATACTAATTACTAATTTGTTAAACCAAAACACACTCAAAGGTAAACCAAAACACAAACATGCGTAGAGTACAGCAACACCGACCCATACATGGAAAATAAATAAAGAAAGAAAAAGGCAAAGTCTTGTCTTGCATGCTGTTCTCAACTCCCACCTATAAACCTCATTCCCTCCTTTTGTTTCTTTTTCTACTCTTTCTCTTCGCTCCTTCAATAAATCATCTTCAAAACCCTAAAAAAAAAAAAAAAAACCCTTTCCCCCTCCTTAGTTCCCTTCAAATTCCTATGTTTTCCATTCACTATTTTCACTTCCTTTCTTTGCAAGTTCGTCTTTTTCACTCTCACTATTTTAGTTTAGCTCTGAAAATCGTTCCCAATTGATATTTCTCTCTGTAGCAGTTCAATGATTATCAATTTCAATAACTTCATGTTGTATCCTCCATGTGGGAATTTTGATGGAACGTTAACTTCTCTAAACGTAAATCACTCACTGCATTGATCATTTCGTGATGGAGGACGGTGAAGTAGTTGATGATCAGAACTCAGGATGGTTCCAAGTCAAAAAGGTTTTTTTTTTTTTTAATTTTTTTTAACACTGTTGATGCATTCTATTATGAATCTTTGATTTATGACCGTTTTCTTCGATGTTATTATTATTGTTATTATTGCTCCTTATTTTATTTTTTTTCCTTTCCCAAAGAGTACTTAATGAGAGATAAAGTTGAAGACAAGAGGAAGAAAAATGTAGACTTTGTCTATAGTTATTATTCATTCACAATAGGAAGCTCAGTGTTTTAGCATCCATATGTTTGCTTTAATCCTACTTTCTGTAATTTGGTTACTTACATTGATTGCACGCTCTAATTAATGTTGTTTCCTTCTTATCCAGAAGCATAGAAATATTTCAAAATTCTCTTTGCAGAGCTGGGTGGGAGGATTTGCAGGGAAAAATGCTTCTAACTCTCCTCGCACTCAGCAATCCATGAATAAAACTGATGACAATTCACATAGCAAGCAGAAAACTCATCTTTTGAGGTCAGGGGATAATTTTTTACAGAACCCTGTCCCTGTGAGTGTTATGAGTTCTCCTTCTGTGTCAAACGAAGAAGAGGGCACAAGCTATCTTAATCCAAGTGTGGTTAGACATAATACTGAAAGTCAGAAGTCAGCTCCACTTCTTACTCCGGATTCTCAAGGTGAACTTGAAGAAGTTAGGAAGTTACACCAAACTGATAAGGCTGACATAGCCCCGAAAACAAGATGGGGTGATTGTGAGGAGGGTGGCTTGGCACTGCCACATGAAAACTTGATTGGAGTTGGAATCAAGTTTGGTAGTATTGGAGATGATAGTTTGCTTAGCCGTAGAAAGCATGAAAATATTTCTGACGCGTTACCTTGTGCTTCATATCAATCCCAAGAAAAAGAGTTGACGGCAACTGATATTGATGCAGAGATTGTTTCTCATCATATCCCTTCATTGAGATGTGAGGATGAAATGTTTGGACAGAGTGGTGAAGATGTTAAGAATATATCTTTTGAACATTTAAAAAATCAAGAAATGAATGGGGAAACAATTGTTCCAGAAGATGATAATTTATATTGCGATAAGAAAAATGATGAAGTCAATAAAACAGCAAATGATAAGGGCATTAACAATGACTTTTTGCCTGCAAAAGATGCTGCGATGATTGCAAATGAGGCAGATGCTCCTATCAATGTGGTAAGTGATATCAAAATTTCTGAAGTGCCAGAACAAAATTGCAGCTTAAGCAAAAAAGTTACTGTCCAGGGTACTGAGTCAGAAGAACCTAAAATTGGCAGTGATTCTGCAGCTTCTGTTGAAGAGCTTAGGGGTCCACAGGATGGTAATTTGGAAAATGTTGTTTCGAGCTCTCATAATATGGGTGCTCCTGAAGAAGGTGATTCAAATGAAAGCAAAGAAAGGTTCAGGCAAAGGCTTTGGTGCTTTCTATTTGAGAATCTTAATAGGTCTGTTGATGAACTTTATCTTCTTTGTGAACTAGAATGTGATTTGACACAGATGAAAGAGGCAATTCTTGTTCTTGAGGAGGCAGCATCTGATTTTAGAGAGCTAATAACCAGAGTTGAGGAATTTGAAAAGGTTAAAAAGTCTTCACAAATAATTGATGGAGTTCCTGTCATCTTGAAGAGTGATCATCGCAGGCCACATGCTCTCTCATGGGAGGTATGGTATGCTTGATCACATACTGTTGCTATTAGTCTGTTTCCATCCATTGTTCAGGTTTATATTTTGTGGTTCCAACTTCCAAGATGCTACAATGAGCCTTTCATAAATTTTATAGGTTGTGCCTGACAAGTGACAACTATGGACCCCCTGCTAAAGAAAAAAAATTTATTCATTAATATAGAATTCACCATTTTTTTGAAAAGCAATGTCTCTATTTTGCCTGTGTTATGTTAAGCAAAGGTTTGATAAGCTGATTGGTCTTCCAACTTTCAGAAAGGATGAAACCTAAAGATAATTGCACTCACTATCATTGAATGTGAGGGGCAATGTGAGTGTAATATGCATGTACACTTATGCAGATGGGGAATAATCATTCATTGAGTGACATGTGTAAAGAACCACTTCAACCCAAAACCTTAAGGTGTTGGGTGAGAGTCTTTTTAATGATTTATATTACACTCTAACACACCCCCTCACGCAAGAGCCCTTTGGGCTTGAAGGGTGGATTATTGCATAGGCCCAATTTTTGGTTTTACCTTATGCTTATTTAATTCTACAAGTGGGGGGCGGTGAGGATCGAACTCGTGACCTTGTGGTCAAGGAAGCTCTGATACCATGTAAAGAACCACTTCAACCCAAAACCTTAAGGTGTTGGGTGAGGGTCTTTTTAATGATTTATATTACACTCTAACAACATGATATATGCACAGTCTCTTTTCTTTTCCATTCTATTTTTCTTTGATTGAAGTTGATTATGGTAATTTGATAGACAAGTTTATTCCTTTTTGCCCTATGTGGTATATTTCAGAGGGATAGAATTTTCTGTGATGAATCTGTATCTTTGCATAAATGTGTAGCTTTGTGGTGAGTGTATGTATATTTGGAATCTCTCCTTTGTATGATAAGTATAGAGATGTTAGGATCAAATCAAACAAGTGTTAACTTACTAGCCGAACACTATGGAACAAGATCATCTCACCCACCATTGGATATTATTTGTTTTTTTTTTTCTTTTATTTTATAACTTATACATGATTTAATTCATGTCATTCCAACTGGATTTACTGAACCATGAGTGCTATTAAACATTGTTGTAGTTTAGACTAACAGCCATTGGTTCATCTTCCCATCTCAGACTCTGACAGAAAAAATATATAAATAAAACATACATTTGAGCATGCAACCACTTTATGGTCTATACTTGTTTGCTTGCTTATTTTATGGTTTCCAAGATGCTGGTCCTTGACTTCACATATGGCATTATGAATATTACGTGTTAGAAATGTGTACAATCTGGCTTTCTTATGCTTCAGAAGTTCAGTTGCTTTTATCTGATTCTAGGTCCGACGGATGACAACTTCACCACATAGGGCAGATATACTATCTTCGTCTCTTGAGGCTTTTAGAAAGATTCAACAAGAGCGTGCTAGCTTACAATCAGCTAATAACACAGAAAATGCCATGTCTAAATGTTCAACTTCTGAATCTGTTTGCAATGCGAAAAAATCTAGGATCAGTGATGGCACTCACAGTGCCAAAGATTCAGTGACAAAGTCAAGAAAGCATATTGGATCTTCAGATGTTAACCAAAGGAATCTAAATGAAAAAAAGCATAATATTGAAGGGGGGAAACCCCGTGATTCAATCATGGTGCAAGGTGGATGTAACAGACCAGAAAGATTATTAACTTCGGATGTTAATTTATCTAAACTACCTCCCTCTGAAAATTCTTCTGCTTTTGCCACCACCAAGGGTAAAAGAGATCATCTTGGATCTGGAGCTGACAAGCTTCTTTCTAAGAAAGATAAACCACCAACAGAAGTTGTTAATGATAAAAACCCCAGATCCACAGATAACATCCGGAGGCAAATACCACTGCCTGAAAAAGATAAGGAAAAGAGGAGTACTGCACCGGGAAAGTCCATGAATGCTTGGAAGGAGAAGAGGAACTGGGAGGACATACTTTCATCTCCATTTCGTGTCTCTTCACGCACGTCGTATTCACCAAGCCTGAGCAGGAAAAGTACTGAGCGGGTACGTACTCTGCATGATAAACTGATGTCTCCTGACAAAAAGAAGAAAACCTCTTCAGACTTAAAAAAGGAAGCAGAAGAAAAGCACGCTCGTGCTATGAGGATCAGAAGTGAGTTAGAGAATGAGAGAGTTCAAAAGCTTCAACGTACGTCACAAAAATTAAATCGTGTCAATGAATGGCATGCTGTTCGTCATCTGAAGTTACGGGAGGGCATGTATGCCCGCCATCAACGCAGTGAATCTCGTCATGAAGCTTTTCTAGCTCAAGTGGTGAAGAGAGCTGGTGATGAAAGCAGCAAGGTAAATGAGGTTCGGTTTATTACTTCCTTGAATGAAGAAAATAAAAAATTTATGTTGCGACAGAAACTTCATGAGTCAGAGTTGAGGAGAGCTGAAAAGCTTCAAGTGATAAAATCTAAGCAAAAGGAGGACTTGGCAAGGGAAGAAGCTGTCCTAGAGCGCCGAAAACTCATTGAGGCTGAAAAGTTACAGCGTCTTGCTGAGATACAGCGGAAAAAGGAGGAGGCTCAAGTCAGAAGGGAAGAGGAAAGAAAAGCATCAAGTGCAGCACGGGAAGCAAGAGCTATTGAACAGCTTCGAAGAAAGGAAGAAAGAGCCAAAGCACAACAAGAGGAAGCTGAACTCTTGGCCCAGAAATTGGCAGAGAGACTTAATGAAAGTGAACAACGTCGTAAGATTTACTTGGAGCAAATTCGGGAGAGAGCAAATTTGAGAGATCAATCATCTCCTTTGCTGCGTCGATCATTAAATAAAGATGGGCAAGGTAGATCTACACCCACAAACGGCAGTGATGATTCTCAAACAAACATTGCCTCTGGTGTAGGTTCTGGTCTTGGAATTGGCAATATCACATTGCAACACTCAATAAAGAGAAGAATTAAGAAAATTCGACAAAGGCTTATGGCTTTGAAGTATGAGTTTCTTGAGCCCCCTCTTGGTGGTGAAAGTGCTGGCATTGGATATAGAGTAGCAGTGGGTGCTGCTAGGGCAAAAGTTGGCCGGTGGCTTCAAGAACTTCAAAAACTTAGGCAAGCAAGAAAAGAAGGGGCCACAAGTATAGGGCTAATAATTTCAGAAATGATCAAGGTATTCTTTTTTGTTCACGATATTATGTCCCCTAATCTTTGGCTCCATAAATTTTAAAACATCTTGTTTCAAAGTTAAGAATGTTGCTTTTTAAGATAAGATTTTATGTGCATTTAATTTTTGTCCCTACAATTCATAATGAATCTTGTGCTACTTTAAATAGCCCTTCTTGGAGAGCTCTTGTTTAGTTAGTGAATAAATATTTTTCTGGAAAAATTACCTACTCTTGCTGTTGTATTTGTTTCTTTCTAGTTATTACTGAGCTTCACTGTTCTTTTTTCTTTCACTGGAAATTATATGTCTCCTTATCTTTGGATCCAGAAATTTTTAACATCTTGTTTCAAAGTTAAGAATGTTGCTTTGTAAGATAAGGTTTTATGTGCATTGAAATTTTTTCCTACACTTCGAAATATGAATCTTGTGCTGATTTAGATAGCCCTTCTTGGAGAGCTCTTGTTTAGTTATTGAATAAGTTCATCTGGAAAATTTTCCTACTTTTGCTGTTGTATTTGTTTCTTTCTCGTTAATGGTGAGCTTCACTATGTTCCTTTCTCGTTGATGCTTGCATATGGTCTTTGTTTTTGTTTAATCAGAAATTATAGATCATTAACTTTTATGGACAACTGTCCAACCAACTCCTTGTTCCTGACTAGATGTTGAACCGAATTCCTCTTTTCTTGGGACTTATTTACAGTTTACATGTGTGTGATGCCCCTTTGAATGGTGGAATTTATGGATAATAATCTTTTAATTTTTCAATTGCTTTAGTTAATTTTTAAACTTGTGCTTGTGTTCATTTATTTATTACTTTCTAGTATTTGGAGGGAAAGGATCCTGAGCTCCAGGCATCTCGTCAAGCTGGTCTACTTGATTTTATTGCTTCTGCTCTGCCTGCTTCTCACATATCAAAACCTGAAGCATGCCAGGTTACTCTGCACTTGTTAAAACTTCTGAGAGTCGTACTATCTGCACCTGCAAATAGGAGTTATTTCCTTGCACAGAATTTTTTGCCCCCAATCATCCCGATGCTGTCAGCAGCTCTTGAGAACTATATAAAGATTGCAGCATCTTTAAGTATTCCAGGAAACTTTAGTTTGCCATCAAATAAAGCATCCCATGAGAACTTCGAATCAATTTCTGAAATATTAAATAATTTTTTGTTGACTGTTACTGCAATTTTTGGTCATGTAAGTTCAGAAGAAAGACAGCTTCAGATGCGGGATGGCTTGCTGGAGTTACTGATTTCCTATCAAGTGATTCACAGGTTAAGAGATCTTTTTGCACTTCATGATAGGCCTCAGATGGAAGGGTCAGCTTTTCCTGCCTCTATTCTCTTAAGTATACAACTTTTGGTGGTTTTGACTTCCAGACCTAGAAAAATGAGTTATATTGACTGGGAATCTTCCCCTGTTGCAATGGAGCAGGAAATTGGCAGTGAAGGGGCTAAACTTGCTGATTCTACACATTCTGTAGTGAATAACTCCTGGGGAGATAACAGTCCCTTATCAGTGATCATTGACAGCTCAGTTATGCCTTTACCTGATGTCCCTGAGGACAGACCATTGGATGAAATAATAAAGGTGAACAGGAATGATGAATCTATGTCTATCGGCAAGGATAGTGAATTGGAGCATGATAGTTCTGTTAAGCTGAAAAATGATGATACGGAAAAGATAGATGATCTAGATGAATCCAAGAAAAATCAGAGTGGGGATATTGCTAATTCTTCTGTTCCCCAGAAGGATGAAAGACATACGGTGATAAATGTTACAGCACAGAAAAATGAAAAAGTATCAATTTTGGCTCAGCCAGTAGTATTTCTTCTTTCAGCTGTTTCAGAAACAGGATTGGTCAGTCTCCCTTCTCTTTTGACTGCTGTTCTTCTGCAGGCAAACAATAGATCATCCTCTGAACAGGTAAGCTTTCTCCAACCTGCAAATTCATTCATACAAGTTGTAATAATTAATGTTGAAAATCTTTATTGTGAAAACTCAATAGATTTCTGACATTGCCATTATTTTATACCTTTTTTTCATTTTCTATTGTATTGTTTGTATATGTTGTGGTTAAAACATTTTGCTGCAAAATAGTCGAGAACTAGTAGTTAGTTTACTATTAAGCTGAGAATGGGCATGCGTTATTCTGTTGGCATTGATCTAATACGGCATATCTCCTACCATTTATTTGGGATGTAGTGATGTACTTATCAGGAGTTTCTAAATTGAATCTCAATTTAAGTGAATACGTAGCCTTTTTTTATTTAGGAGGGAAAAAAAAATAGCATTCTGTGTTTTACACAATTTGGCCTTTGGTCTCTAGGACTTTTTAAATACTTAATGGAACCTTTAATTAAAACAATTCGTGAAGCAGTTACCGTTTGCTGGCTTTCCTTGTTTTGACTTCGTGATTAGTTTCTGGTCTCCTTTATTTTTTATTTTAAAATTTGTCTTTATGATGACACTTAATCTTTGCTGTTTCCCTGAGAGTATGATACATGATTGGAGAAGTTGAATTGGTAATATGTCTTGCTTTAAGTTGAGTTGGTCATTAGCCTTAACCCTTGAGAAATGATATGGTTAAATTTGAAGCAGCTGCAAGTATTGGATTTTAAAATCATGGTTGAAATTCTTACTACTTTGTTCTTACTAAGTCGAATAACTTCATTTTCTTCTAGGCTTCATTTATCCTTCCGTCTAATTTTGAAGAGGTGGCAGCTGGGGTACTGAAGGTGCTGAACAATGTGGCTCTTTTGGATCTTTTATTTTTGCAGCGAATGCTGGTAAATTTGCTGATTCCCCTTATGATTATAATCTATATTTAAAGCAGCTGTATGTTAAACTTAATAATGCTTAGGTATTTAAGTTCAATTTGGTAAGAGTCTTTACTTCTCTTTATTTTTCCTGGTGCTGATCTCGCTTGATATGTTCCTACTTATGTTGTTTTGCTCACAGGCTAGGCCAGATCTGAAAATGGAAATTTTCCATTTGATGAGCTTCCTTCTTTCTCATTGTGCCAGCAGGTGGAAAGCTCCTAATGATCAGGTGAGCCACCAACGACTCAAAAATTTCGTAAAGGGGATTCTTTATACTTTAATGATGAAAGGCTTATCTTGGCCTTGGAAACCTTGGCTTGCCTAACTCTAGGACCTTCTAAAACGAAATATCTTCAACCTCACATTTAGTGTTGGTGTAGGGTAGACAACATGGGCAGGGTAACTCATTTGTGTTCAAGGTGTTCATGAGTGGAAGCTTCCCAAACAAAAATGGGTAAATCATACTATCCTCCAGAGATGTGATAAGATTACACTAATTTCCCCTCTATTTTCCGTAATTAAAGTGACCACCTCCACTTAGAAGTTTCACCTGACTAATTCCTCTTCCTTTTCTTTTTAATTACTCCCATTTTCTTAAAATAAATTTTTAGGACACGCACCCCTTCTGCTCACAAACAGGGGGATACATGCAAATTCGAAAACTATTGTGAGAGGTCAGTGTAATTTCATCTAACCTCTAGGAAGGTCAGCATAATTTGCCCAAAAAATAAAGAAAAAAAAAACGTTAGTGCTAATGAGTGCTGTGCGTAGGAAGCATTTATAGCAGGGATGAACACCTTGCCTTATTCTTCATGCGTTATTGGTATTAGATGCCTTAAATTAATTTGTTGGGGGATACGTAGCTACAATAACACTTTAATGCCACGATCTGCGTTGTTTCTCAGGTTGGTTCACTTATGCTTGAATCTCTATCTCTTCTCGGTCATTTTGCATTGTTTCATCCTGGGAATCAAGCTGTCCTTCGATGGGGAAAGAGTCCCACCATCCTCCATAAGGTCTGAACATTTAAGAAATTTTGGTTTATATGTTCAGTTTTGTTGATATAATCTAATGTTCTTCTGTATGATGACAGGTATGCGATCTGCCATTCGTTTTCTTCAGTGACCCAGAGTTGATGCCAATCTTGGCTGGCACATTAGTTGCTGCATGCTACGGTTGTGAGCAGAACAAGTTTGTAGTTCAGCAAGAACTGAGTGTTGACATGCTCCTTTCCTTGCTAAGATCTTGCAGAAATGCTGCTCCAGCAACTCAACTTAATTCAGCCTTGGATAATTCTCCAACAGATGAATCAAGTGAATGTAATCAATTAGTTACTGAATTTAGAAAGTCTCAAGTGGACATTCCTATTAAAAACAGCCGTTCCAATGGCAAAGGCACTCGGGCTTCCTTGGGAAAGAGTGGTGCTTTGGGAAACAGCACAAAAAATGGCAGAATAAGAAGCAAGGCAACTAAGAATTCTGAAGAAACGGCTTCTAAGCACAATCTACCTATTTCAGAGACCTCACATTTAATGTTGCACTGTAGATTTCCTCACACCTTCATTGATAAAGTAGAGCAGTTCTTTTCAGTGGAAATTGCCAATGGGGTTGATGAAGTCTGAGTTCAAACATTGTAATCTTATTTTCATTGATAAATCTAATGGTCACACGCATGGCTACTGAAAATTGTTGCACACTGCTAGTACGGTCACATGTACATCCAAAAAGCTGGCTCTGAAGATTAACCTGTTCGAGTAACATACCAAAGCTCGTTTCTTGGTCAAAGCCAAAAATATTGAACGGTTTGGGAAATGTACATAGTACGGGTTGAGCATTTTTGTTATATATAAATAATAGATAAGTGGCTAGTGACAATAGCCATCAGTAACTACCATTACTGTAATTGTGGCTAAATATGGTGGTATGGACTTTGTCTGGTGAACTTCAAACCAACCTTTTTGAAATATCAATCTTTTTACACGGTGAGTTTTGCAAGGCATTTTGTAGATTTAGTTGATATAAAATACTTGGAATTTTTATTTTTTGGAGTTCCCAGTGATTGAAAAGCATAAGAGTAAAGAAGAGCTTACGAGGTAGGTTGTTTGTATGCATGTAACTGGATTTTATTTAAAAGATAATTCATGTCTCAGCCAGCCTGTAAACGTGCCATTATACTCTTCCATTATGAGGGAATAAGGAACCTCTGCAGTTTATGGTTGAAGTTTCTGTTCTGTCAAGTGATCATCAGCATGTATAGAACCAGTATAGCTGAAATGTCATGCTTGTTTTAACTATTTCATCTCCAACTAAGATTATTTTTATACAAGTGACATGAGATCTTTCTTTGTTGCTCAAACTGTTCTTATATATCACAGGTATATGTATTTAAATTTCATATTTAATGAAATGATAGCTTACTCAAAATGTTCTGGCTGGAAGACATGCATTATTCGAGTAAAAATCGAGATATCTGATCAATTGGCCATATGAATTGCAATATATCTGATTAATATATTAATAGGATATTTTTGTTATCAGATATTGCGTTTCTTCGTTATGATTATTGATGTAAAATCTAATGTTTATAGCGAAAGAGATATCATATATCCAGAAAATTTAAAGCAAAAACGTTATATCAGTAACGACCAACAGCTTAACACATTCCAGTCAAACGTCTCATTCATAAAATCTCAATGACATCAAAAAGGAAACAGTAAAACACAGGAAAACAACATTAACAATCTGAGCTTAATAAACCCACGCCACAATAACAAACATTTTCAGTTTCACAAAGGCCAAAGCTTATGACCAAAGTCACTATCAGAAACACATCTTTTTTGTGTTTTTCTCCCATATATAACACAGTTATCAATCTATACATAACACGGTTATATGTTGTTGAACACATAACAAACCTGAGGTAACTTAACAAGGTGTGCTTACTTCGGAGGGTGTGGCCTCTCGAGGAGAATCAAGAGATATCACTGTTTCAAATGCACCAACTAGAGCCTTAACCTTGCTCTTCCTTAGCTCAGCAAGCATGCTTGCAGTCTCTTCAATCACATTATTATACAAACGTGGGTTTTGTTTCTTCCCTTCCACATTTTGATGCCTCAAAACCACTTTCTCATCAGGTATTGATTTTGAGCCATCTATTTTACTTCTATCTCCACCAACTTTCCTCCCAACGTTTCTCCTTTTACTTCCTTCCACAATTTGGAGGTTGGGAACAAAAACTTTCTCAGATTTGATATTCGCAGCATTTAACTCACCATCATCAACTTCTTTACTCTTAATGATCCTATTTCTAGTACCATTTATATCTCTCCGGATGTCATTACCAAGCAAGCGTGCTGACTTGAATTTGAGTCTCCTTGGAACATTGTTGCTTTGAGGCTGAATTTCAATCACCTTTCCTCTCCTAAAAGTTAACTTCCAGGCTGGAATAGCTTTATTTGCTACCCCAACTATTGCACTCCTTTTTGGCCTGATTTTGTACCCCACTTTCACATTTTCACCTTGTCCTTTATTGTTGGACTTAGAAGTAGCACCATTTTTTTTTCCAATGGAAGAGTTGGATGGGGAAATAGATGATGATGGTGAAGCACTACGCACTTTATGCTGCATATTTGTCTTGCCTGTGTTCCCTGAGGATAGATGAGAGAGTGCCACAGACTTGCCATTGTTCCCAGCATGTCTAAGGCCTTTCCTTGAAGATGCAGACACCACAGACTTGCCAGTTTTCTTATTGGTCTTTTTCAAGCTTTTGTCCCTTGATGATGAAGGTGAGGGTGAAGACAACTTAGTTGCATCACAAGCCACAGTAGTTTCCTCAGATAAATTTGCGGATGTAGGTTCAATGATGTGCAAAATTTTGTCTGGAGAAGTGTCATTGCTGGCTAGTTCAGGTTTAGCTTCTTCAACATTCTCATGATTTTTCAGAGAAGACACACCTGTTAAGTTCTTGGCAGTCTTAGCACTTGAGCTTGAAGGTTTCTTGACATTATTTTTTGAAGGCAAGGGAATACTTGGTGGCAGTGATTTTTCCTTGCCTCCAGTTGAAGATGTCCTTGCCTGTTTGCTTCTGCTTTCAGTTTCCTTTCTGCTGCATGAACCTAAAGGACTTTTGTGTTTGGCTATTCCCCTTTTTGTTTGACTTTTGGAACATTCCTGCACTGGGAGAGAAGATGGCTCACTTGCTTGGCTTAGGTTTCTGCTATAATGTTCCATGGAAACATCTGTTTCTTCAAAAGGTGGTGAATTTTTCTCTGAAGTGGCTGTTTTTTCATCTGTTACTTCCTTGATGTCAACAGGACAATTGGGCTTTACAATTTTTGAAGTTAGAGAAGGCTTTGAACTGCTTCCTGGTTTCTTTGTCACTGCCAAAGAAGTTACATTTTCGTCTGGAACTTTGGTTTTCCTTTCCCTTTTGGCAACCCATTTATTTGGTCTACTCCATGGTTTAGCTTCAACAGCATGTTGAATGCCATATTTGCATAAATCATGGCAGGAACCCTTTGGACCACTAAGATAACGCGAAAGAATCTTAGGTGGACCTTTTGTTATAGTTAATCTCTCATTAGGATTTGCTTTCTCATC
Organism: Gastrolobium bilobum; assembly: GCF_033153095.1. Taxonomy (NCBI): domain Eukaryota; kingdom Viridiplantae; phylum Streptophyta; class Magnoliopsida; order Fabales; family Fabaceae; genus Gastrolobium; species Gastrolobium bilobum. The sequence continues at coordinate 696,837 of NW_026899651.1, read as the reverse complement.
AACATCTTCAGTCTCAATTGTCTCATACTTAGCTAATCCCTCATTAGGATTTGCTTTCTCATCAACATCTTCAGGCTCAATTGTCTTGGACTTGGCTAATCCCTCATTAGGATTTGCTATCTTATCAGCATTTTCAGGCTCAATAGTCTCAGGCATATCCTGGTCAATAATAGTTTCCTCTGCCATCACTGATCAAGGATGAAGCAACAATTTCAGAGACTCCTGCAACAGATAAGAATCCTTTCAGAGATTTAGAGGCAAGGCAGAGGGGGAAGGGAAGGATGCTGGTAAAAACAACATGAGACATGTAAAACTATTTCTGGAATCTATTTGGTTGGAATGGTGCAAAGCTTCTAATTTCAGAACCTGAGTTAGCTTTCACATATTATTGACAACACTACATTTAAAAATTTCAAAAATAAGAATTAAGAACTTGAATATGCACCAAATACCATGTCTAGTCTCCAACCAGAATTCGATCCATTTATTGAGCACCACTTGTCAAACCTGAAAACTTGGAACGATAGTTATTTTAATAACTTCCTATCAATGTAGATTTTATATACAAAAATTAGGGCAAAGAAACTCCTAAGCATAAGCATGTTATTCTAATAGAACAACCCCCAAGACAGTGACATTGGTTGGCTTATCTGGTAAACTTTATGTTCTCTGTGATTGAGTGAATTTATGAAACAGAACATTAAAGTGACACAACTTGAAGGATTTCACCAACACTACCACTAGATAGACAATAACCTTAAAACGTAGTTTTACATCAATTACTGCCTTTGTCCATCATTCATTTCCATGATTAGGAGACTGCACATAATATAATATCTATCTTCCAGTTCAATAATAAATTTTACACCATAAAAGTATTTGAAATAAATTTTAAACAGTTGACCAATTATTGGACAACTTCAAGGATATTATAAAGTTTGAAGGAAATTCCAAACTAAACAACACAGAATCATTCACGTGAAGGCAACAAACTATGGTTTCAATGAACACCAACACTAACTTTGATTTGAAAAAATAAAAAAAAAATCTTAAACAGATACATATCATCACAAATTCAGATTTTAGACCAAAAGTAAAACAACAGAACAGAATTATCTGATCAAACCCCTATTAATTATCTCTTTAACCATTGTAGTTATGATCTGATCACACGAGAAAACAATCAATCCCTATAAACGATGAAGATTATAATATAATAACCACATATCCTTAATGAGATGGCGGTTATCATTGATGATGGTAAACTATCATGTTATTGACCAAAGGAAAAACAAAGTAGGAAACAAATAGAAAATATATTCAAAGCAAACCTTCTTTTGTGTGTGTAAAAAGAAAGGATGCAAGAAAGAGAGGCCAACAAAGGAATCTGGAATTCTGGGTGAGAGGAGGAATAGTAAGATGAGATTGGACAGTGAAAAAAAAAGGGTGGTGTTGAGTTGTTTGTTGGGTGAGGTGAGGTGGGGTGAGGTGGCTTTTCCAACGCGTTTCGTTTGTTTCCAAAAAGTAACCTACCAGAGAAAGAGAGAGTCCCACCACCATGAATAACACTCTGTCACCCTAACCATGCAATATCATTACATCCACCATGCAATCCAACCTCCATTATCTTAATCTTAACCATTTTTCCTTTGCAAACAACTTTTACCTATTTATAGCTTTCATCTATATCACTTCCTTTTTCTAATTATATTAAACGCTAGCTTTACAATATAGTATACACTTCATATCACATTCATCATTTTTCATATAAAAAACTAAATTAATCTTCTGGAAACATTTAGTGTCAACAGTTCAAATTTTCTGGTTCATAAAAAGGATGTTACAAAGTGTTCTATCTATCTAGCTAACACCTTTTTTTTATATTATTATTTCTCTATATCATGCTTTTCACGTATGTCCATGTTCTACGTGAACTAATTCATATATATTGAGATATATAGTCCAACATTGATTGTGTGGATAACTAATGTGACATTTATAAGGCATTAGACACTTTCACCCTTTGAGCTAGCTTTTAGGATGGGTCACACGTTCGATCCTATTGGGCCTGTGCAATTCCACGCTTCTAGCCCAAAGGGCTCTTGCGTGAGGGGGATATATAGTCTCACATTGATTGTGTGGGCAACTAATGTGGCCTTTATAAGGCCTTGGACACTCTCACCCTTTGAGCTAGCTTCTGGGGTGGTGTATCCCAGAGTTCTTTACAATATATATTCTCAAATAAACTATTATTATGTTTATAAATTGGAAAAAATGTTTATCCTTTTAAATTATACAACTTATATCATTTCACTCTCACGAAGAGGTGAGACCCACACTTTTACTTTTTTTGTCAACTCTCTATCTTCCTTTTTCTATCTCTTTCTCTCTCTTAAAATGACACAACTTTACATCATTTAAAATGACAGACAATTTTCCCTTATAAATTACATTACTTTGTTTATACTTAAAATCTCGAACCCAACCTCATGACAGAAGCATTTTTGTGATTTCATCGAATCATAAAGAACATGTATTCAATTTAATTTAGTTTTAATTGTATTAATTTTTGGTATCGTTTATTACAAGCCACTATATTAAAATATGAACATGACATGACAACGATTTTTTTTTTCAACTGATTAATGTGTTTAGCTATTTCTCATTTTATAAGTTCATCATGTATTTCTCTTTATTAACAAATAAAAATTTATAAAGGAACAACAGGAGATATAAGTTATTTGAACACATTCGGTTTTAGGTAAGGGATGAAAATTTGGGTTTGTGTTTGAGTCGATATGAAAATGAATACTTGAATGTAACGTGAATATCAATTTACTACGCTGATGTTCTTGGTACGTATGACATGAATAATTTACAAATTTTATTTTTTCAATTGAAATTACATAAATGATTTAATGGTTCCTAGTGGAGGTAAATAGATAATGGAAAATTTTTTATTTTAAATGACATAATTTTATATCATTTTGAGTGAAACGACCGGTGATTTTTTACCTTTTCTATACTCCACAAAATTAGGAAGAGAGAAAAAGATAGGACTTTCTAGAAGAGAAAAGGTAAAAAACTGCCAAAACATAATTGTTTCATTTAAAATGATAGAAAATTGTATTCTTTAATATAATAAGTATTTTTTTCACAAATAATTATATAATTATTTAATTTAAGGAAAAAATATTTATCTTTTTAAAAGATATAATATCATGTCATTTTAAATGAAATTATGATGTTTCACTATAATATTTAATTAATTATTTTTTATTTGTCAAAATATTTATTTTTTAATTGACTAAATATTATAGTGAAATACTATGTTTCACTCAAAAAGATACCATGTCATGTGATTTAAATAAATAATTACTTTTCCGTTTATTTAAATATATCAATTATATATAGATACGAACACGAATCTCCTAACAACATAAATATGATATGATTTTTATTTTTTGGTCAATTTTTGGTTGAAATAAATATAATATAAACATATCTCCAAAAAAATATATAATATAAACACAAATATGGGTTGATACATATACCAACGTTTTGCGCTGCGTTGGTGTATTGTTCTAAAATTGTACCTCTAATTTTCTCCATGTGTAGAGCATCAAATATATTTGCTAGTCCATTTATTTAAGTTTTTTTAGAAAAACATTTTTAATTAATAAACATGTTTAATATTTTTCATAAAAATTAAAAAATTAAAAAATTAAAAATCTTTAAATAAATTAGAACTTCTATTAGAATTTAAGAAGAGCATCTTATAAAAAATTATATGATAAAAGAATTTTCTTTTAAAGTTTATCCAAAAGGCACACTTCGTTCTTAACTTCGAATTTGAATTCTCGACATATAGTGATTAGTGTTCTCTGTATTTAGTGGAACAAAGTATAAGTGATAATCATGGATAATAAATTTTAAAAAAAAAATCACTTGTCCATGGACCATAATATGATATACACAAATTTACGTATGCTTCACATTTTATGAAATTTCAAACTAATGTCCTATTATAATAAGATTCAAATATCATGCATTGTTTTCCTGTTTTTGTTCTATTTTTCTAATTAAAAGCTAATAACTCAGCATACAAAATTATCAATTAAAAGGGAAGGTTCTATGAATTGAGAAATAAACTTTTTTTTTTTAAAACTCATTTGTATCGATAGTTAATTGGAAAAGAAAGGGAAAAAAGGACAAAAAAAAAGAAAAGAAAGACTAGAGTAGAGAAGATTTAATTATGTTACAAACATATCACCCAAAAAGCTAAAGTAACTCTTACTCTAGTGTTGATCACAAGTATGAAAATACAGTATAATGACGCTTCATCTAATTGTTGTAGGGACATGACCTTTAAAACTTTTTTTTTTTTAACTTATGTTTGTAGAAGAAAATTATACTTATAATTTATTTTTATTTACAATCTCTTACAATCATATCTTAACCATCCGTTGATTTTCATCAATTAACAGTTATTATTTTCACAAATCAAACTCATTAATTAATTATTAATTCACAATAAATAATAACCGTTGATTGACGAAAATCAACGATTAAGATATAATTGTAAAAAGTCGTAAATGAAAATATGTTGTAATTAAGTATAACCTTCATTATGTTTATATTATTTAAATTATCTTTCTTTTATGACTATAACTTGTCCTTTTTTGCTGTGTGAGAATCAAATGACACTGGTAGTAGACTTTACACTCGAATAAATCAAATACAAAGAAATTAGGAGTACTTGAGAGTAGGGAGTTGGGACAAACCATTGCGCCAATGAAAGTACATAAGAAATAGTTTTGTTTAAGACAAAAAGTTATTGGTGTGCAAAGTTGCATTATACATGCGTGTCCATTTAGCCCGCCAACTAATAAATATTTGTAAAATGATGTGAAAATTCCTCAATAATCTCATTTCATTTATCTAATATTTATAATCAATTATTATGGAAACAGAAAATTATAATTTTATTATTGAAAATATAAAAAAAAATCTTAATTGATTATAAATCAAATCCTAAATGGTGCATGGAGATTTTGATTGACTTACTTGGACAGTAAATAACAGAACCGATTGCTTAGTGTCTTAACTTAATGAATAAATCAACGAATTAATATTTAAAGATAATTTTGATTCATAATCACTTAAGATTTAATTTATAATTATTTGATATTGAATTTATATATATTTTTAATATTAGAGTTTGTAATTTTTTTTGTTTTCATAATTAGTGATGGTAAATCTTAAATAAACAAATTAGGGTTGCCGAAAAATATCTCGTACCATTTCACAAATCCTTGCTAATAGCATTTACTTATGAAATTTTTTAAAGAAATTTCTTCAATATTTTTGTTTTTAATAGAATATTACTACTTTGAAGAATTAATGATTAATATTTAATTACATATCTCACTTATTAAGGATATTTTTATATTTATATTATGAATGAGTATGATACGTAGTCAAATATTATCCTAAATTATTAAGAGAGACTCTCTTTTTAAAAAAAAAAAAAAATCACCTGCAAAACTTATTAATTTAATTAATAAATAATTTTAAAAATAATCTTATAAAAGTTTTCAATAATTTAGCCTAGCGCCGCCTACAGCTTAGGCAAGAATAAGGTTTAGGACTTCTGGTACAGTACTAGCCACTAGTTTGGTAGGTTGGATTTCCTGTCTCCATCAAATAGCTACCTTATGAATTATGATATATCAGATTCTTTTAGTTCCGCACTAATAATATATTAACCGAAGTAGTTACCACAAATAGTATACCTTGCTCAATCAACCTATCAACATTGTGAATTATTAAATCAGGTATGATTGAGTTGAATTTTCAACAAACTTGCATATTAATTAACACTAGCTTAATCCTTAAAACTTAGTTAAAGGTTTTATTAATCCTTTACAACTTTTTTTGTTTTATTCATACCTCACTATTTATACCTCTTATATAGCAAAAATAAGCAAATAAACAAGTTGAATATACCTCATAAAACTTAAACTAGAAATTATGTAAATTTATTATAACATATTTAGTATATGCTTTTTTTTTTTGGTAGAAATATTTAGTATATGCTTTTAATTGCAAAATTTATTATACCTTGTTCACTGAGCGGAGGATTACATTTACTTCCTTTCAACACCAAAAAAGAACGCACCAATACTATGGACAAATGTGCCACGGGACGTTGGTGTTCATAATGATCCTGAACAAACATGTCTTTTAACAGTACTTGTTGAATACAAATTGCCATTTATAAATTATGTCGAATCTGAAAAAATATTCGAAAATTATATTAACTTGATAAAATGTCAAGAGTCCAAACGAAGTATGAACGAAAGAGATCAATAAAATTTAACTTAGAGACTTCATTACAAAATTTAAGTTTTGTTTATCTAATGAATACAGTGTATGATTAAGTAAATGTGATTGTTCAAGTAACTATATTCATAATGGAACAACCATATTCTAATTGTTTGAAATTAAACAAGAAAAAAAAAATGAATGTGCTTGAATTAAATAGTGTAACATATCTTTAAGATGTTTGGAAATTCAATTCAAATGTTGGTAATAAAAATGTACCGGTACCTGTACGCCTCACGGGTATTATTAAACACACCTTAACTCTAAAAAGAAAAAAAAAAAGAAAGAAAAAAGGAAAGTAAAAAGATGACTTTGTTTTTTTCTTCATCTATGTTTGGCAACAAAGAAATAAAAGCTATTCCATCTCCAGCATGGCAGGAGAGAATAGATTCAATCCCAAGAAACAAACAGAATATATATTAGAGTCCTTTTTCTATCCTTCAGTTACTATACTCCTATTATTGTATACAAGGACATTTACAAGACCATCCTATATTCAATAAAAACCTCATCCAAAATCCATGAACATAGTCTTGGAACAAGTTATATACTTGGACTCAAAATAAACTTGGGATTAGTGGTGGGAAATCTCTGTCCCCTTCGCTTTCTACATGTTTTTCCCCAACTTATTAGGCCCCTTCTCTCAATGCCCACTTCAGTGATACTAGTTAGCTTTTTCAAGTTCAACAGCAAGTCTGTGATGTTAGAAGTTGAAGCACATGATCTTCTCTTCCCCCTACCCAATACATTTCTACCTGCAGTTCTTAGAGAGCCTGTTTCTGAGCGAGTACCAGCAGCTACAAGGCCTCCAATGGTGTGAAGATCCTCAGTCACCTCATACCTTGACAAAGAAGCAAGGCTTGGGAGGATTTCCCTTTGAAAGTCCTTCCGCCACCTCCCCCTGTTGGCCCGGCACTTCCTTGGCTGAGTTGGGGATGTTGATCCACCCACTTGCTCAGTTTGGCCCATACTCTTATAGCAGCAATCTAGGACCTTTGTCTCAGTCAACTTTAAGGTCATGAACTCGAAGTAATCAATTCCAGCAGGCAGCAACTCCTCAAGATCATTAGCCTTAATCTCATTCTCTGGATGATCCACTGTTGTGGAAACAATTCCAGCAAACCAGTGAAGAGGACTACTGACAAAAGAGTCAGATGATGAACAAGTTGTCATTTGGAGATCTTTACGGGCCACCAATCCTGATATGGAAACCAACGCCTCTGCTGCAATTCTGATTTTCTCCTCTCGCACTTCTGGATCCTCTTGTTCCACCAATTGACAGGGCATCTCAAGCTGGTTTTCATCGGATTCTCCTCTAGGTGGCGAGCATTCCTTGTTCTCTGGACTCACTGGTGCGCGAAAATCAACATCCACTGGCATATTCTCATCCTCAATCATGCGTGAATTCAGGTCAATAATACCTGCAAAAGATTCATGTTTCTTCTGCTCATTCTTCATCAAATGCTCAACAGCAGGTATCTGTTCCGCCAAGTCAGGCGCATGAATACAAGGTGACTTTACATCAGATATGCTGCCTTTCTCAATTTCTTCAATCCTTTGATTTTTGGATTGGTTCTGGAAGACTTCAGAGGGGAAGACTTGAAAAGATTCCGGATCAGTTGACATATGAGCCTTTCCATTACTGTGAAATGCAAGAGTCTTCTCTGTGCTCAAGTTTCTTTCCTCAATCTTCTTTAACTTCAAACAATGTATACCTTCTGTATTATAAGGATTTAAAAAGACAGATTCAATCTGGGTTGAGATTTTACTTACTTCATTGGGTTTTCCTTTGCCTTTAAGTTTTTCTTTAAGCCAAGGCAACCCCCTCGTTGAATCCTGAAATTTATTTTCTTCACCTGTAATCTGAAAGCTTTGTAATGCTGTTGTATCAGAATAACCAGCAGGCATAATATTCAGGTTTAGGTTCTTGGGAGTCCCCACATCTTCAGAACCTTTAACAAACTTCCTAAGCTCATGGCTATGTGATGAACCAAGATTGTCACAGTTGTTTGGATCATTAGTACTAATCGAGGGAAGATCCAACAGCTTGGACCTATTGCAAAGGCTGCTGCTCAGAAGATAGTTTTGGCCATCTAAATTGGGGCCAGATTTAACACTTGTACACTGATAAAGATCACCTGTAGTGAACCCAGAAATTCCCATCAATGATTTAGAACTTTGACCCAATGATGCAGAAGATGCTTGAACTGCTAGCAGGCTTTGGCCAAAGTCAGATACAGGTGTTTTCCATAACTCTGCTGGGGAAATCTCAGAACCTATCATATCAGCCCCAGAAACATTCTGATATAGAGCACATCTACGTGATGCACTGTTTGGTTCAAGCAAGCCACTACTGGTGCAACCTTGAGTTTGTGTAGAGCTCTCACTGCTAGAAAATTTTCTCTCTGTCCAAGGTCCTCGGTTGATTTGATATAATGAATGAAAATATGGAATGTCATTGAATTGTTCCATATTCTTACTTAATGAATCGACTGAAACAGATTGCTTGTCTGTATAGACGACTTTGGGAAAACAATCCGATAAACCACCACTATGCCCTGAAAAATGAATGATTTATCATTCAAAGTTATAATTGTACAAGTATATGAACTGACTAAATTAAGCAGTTGACAAATCTAAAAATAAAAGAGTATATAACTTCAATACAATCTAGGATACAAGGTCTTACCAGTACTATTACGTGAGGACAGCCATTCATGTTTCTTCTCATGGTATGGTAATGGGTTATGTGAGCAAGCTTCAAGATCCTGTCTCTTGTTCAAATGCTGGATGACATCATTGGGAAAATTTTGAGATCCCAGTTCTGTTCTCCTTGACAGATCATAAAAGGGATTGTTCCTATGATGTGTTGGGGGGCCCAAATCATAAGGCTTTGCAGCTGCCTCTTCTTTAAGCTTAAATGGTACATTTAAGTCAGTGTAACCCTTAGAATTAGTTCCATATGGTTTCTCATGACTGTCACTCACAACCTGAGAAATTCCATTTAAAGAATAAGCTGACACCTGGGCCACTACAGTAACCCTTTCATTTTCTTCACATTCTTCACTATCAATGTACTCATCAGCAGGAAGTTGAAGATCCAATATTTTTTTACCAACTTTTCTGTACTTGGACTCCAACAGTTTAGAATCTTTTAAAGATTCTTCAGTTACAGTTGAAGCATGAGCAGGAGCAGGACATATTTGCCTTCTCTTTTCTTCAGCAGAAGCCAGTGGCAACTGGACACTTTCAGCAATTAAAACAGATGATTGAGCAATTGACCAGGGAAAATTTGGTGAGCAACATATCTGTTGGGCAGAACTTGACCGTGATGCCTCCAACCTTAAATTATGGTTATACGATTCATTCCTTTTAATTTCATCCATTAATTCCCTCTGTTTGTGGTAAACCCGGTGGAGCTCATGAATCTGAAGAGCAATGCACAGTTCAGAGACTTAAAATTAGTTAAGCAATTGGAGAGTATCCAATAATAATAGAGAGCCACATTTTCAGAAATAAATAACTACCATAAGCAAGGAACTAAGAATGGTAACAAAAAGAATTAATTAGTTTTCAAAATCAATTTGATTGGACTAAATAAGGTTTCCTTTTCGCTCCTTACTGTTTATTCATAGTATAATCATTACTTTAACGTATAAGACAATAATTTTATACATTTTATTCATCTACACATATTGAAAATCCAACTCAATACATTTCTTCTAAAAGCAACCACCTCAAACCCTAAAAGATTGCATTGAGGACTCTTCTCTGCCATCTCAATGCATCATAGAGTCTAGTCTTTAGACAACTTCAAGATATCTGCAACCAAAATATCTTAAAACATCTTTAATCTATGTTTGATAAAAACTAGAATATGAAGGCTTAAGTAAATTACACCATAAATCATGCTTTTGAATAAAAATTCAAAAAAAGTTGTTCATGGCAGTTTTTTGGCAGAAAACGAACTAGACAGGAAACACAGAGGAAGAATTTGATCTAAGATTAGAAATCATGAAGTTAACATACTTGGTCCCTAAAAATGGCTTCATGCTTGAGAATTGTCTGTTTAAGAAGTTCTTTGTTGTAGCCTAAAAGGTTACAAGGTGATGATGAAACAGGCATGGAAACCATGTGGTAGCAGTCATTCCTTAGTTCACTATTAACATTAGATGAGGTCCATATGCTGCCTTCAGAGTCAAAGATGAGATCCCTTGTTGAATAATATCCCGGAAAATAACCATTGCATTGCACATTTGCACCCATTCTCAATAATGTAAATGATAATGTAGAGGTTTCAATTAAACAGGATAGAGCATAGTACCCTCAATTCCAAAGGAAAGAAAACCTGCATCGAAATAAAAAATAAGGTTATATTTATGCATATTAAAAGAACAATTGAGCTCCAAAAATAAGGGAACTATTCCCAACTAATCATATAAGATCCTTTAAATTATTCCAAGATTCAACATATAACGAGATATTTTTCCTATGTCCTAACACAAAGATTTGGCCTAGGATAGAATTAGGCCAAATGCTATTAAACCAACAGAAAAGTCTCTGAAATAAGAATCAGATGTCCAAGACAACAGTATCAAATCAAATCCATCACAATAATCAAGCAAGGGGAAGAAAAATTAAAAAAAGAAAAGAAAAGAAAAGGTAAAAGTAAAAGTAAAAGCTAGTACTTATTCTCGAAAACTAAGAAAAGGATTTGGCAATATATGTTGTTGCCAGAAACTGGAAGAAGTTCAATCAAAATCATTGGACATCCCCAAAAAGTGAGAGGGCCAACTATGGGAGTAGAAAAAACAAAGAAAGAAAGAAAGAAACAAGCAAGCAAGCAAACAAAAGCCAAATACATTAAGCAGTGAGTGGTATACATAGAAATTGAAACCGTCCTTCCAAAGTGATAAAGGAATCGATGAAAACAATTAAGCTCAACCACAATAACTGATACCACTTGGGCGACCAAAATCAGTGGAGTAAAGAGAGGAAAACAAATAATATAACAATAATAATAATAATAACAAAGATAAAAAAATCATTAGGGAAATGCTGTGCATGCATGATATAAACAGAAACGAATTAAGCTAACCCGATGAAGAAAACTGGAGTCTACACTCATTGTGAGTGGACAATTGCTATATTGCAGAACGAAGCAGATAAACAAAACCAAAAGAAGAAACCCATAAAAATATCCAAGTCCAAAAACGAAGCGACCCAGAAGAGCTCAGAAATCAAAAAGTGATTTTTTTCTTCTGGGAAGGAACCATGAAAAGCAGATAAAATGGGGATTTGGATCTGCAGTGATGGGCCATTCTCTCAATGAAGATTTCAGAGAGAGAAAGAGAAAGAGAAAGAGAGAGAGAGAGAAAGAAAGATCCCAAAAATAAAATCCACGGAACCAAACGAAGCTTACATTAGAAGGGACATTAAAGTTGTCAACATCCTCGTCTCTTTCTCATTTATGTTTGTTATTTTGGTTATTTTGGATTTTCTCTTAGCAGCATGAGAAAATATGCATGTCCTGGTCACGCTCTCTAGATTCTCTCCCCCATACTTGCTTTCTCATTAAAATTAATATTAAAAATAAAAAAAATATTTAATTCTTAATTTAATTTAATATAACAGCTAAGAAGAAGAATTCCAAAATCAAAATCAGACAACAGTACCTCACTGTCTACAAATTACTGCAAACAAGAAGAATCATAAAACAATTTTTTAAACTACCTTGATCTTTCCAATTTCATATTTATTTTTTTAATTAGTTCCTATAAGTGTAGTAGTCATCAGTGGGGTCCCCCATCCTATTTTTGAAGCATCACAGCATGCAAAATTCGTGGACTTCAGTTGCAGCTAACATAACTTGCCCTATACTTTACCATTATTACAATCAAAATCATTTACCCAAAAAAAATAAAAATAAAAAATATTTTCCCTAATGAAATCATCACAACATTGGGGACTTGGGAGGCAATTAATGGATGTTGAAGCATTGTAATCAACATATTAATGAGTAATGCAAGCTAAAACATCCCTGTATGGGGGAGTTAATTCAGCCTTTTCATTGCTTATATATAATATAGTAACTAGTTAGATTTTATACAAGTCGCTTGAGGGTGAACCACATCATCATTTTGGTTAAAAGCTATAGGAATCATAAGTAATGGTTCCAGTTCCATAATTTCACTCTGCATCAGGGGCACTCATATAGTAATGTGTTAAAAGAATATTATTATCTATCTATCTCGACAAGTTACCATGGGTATCTATTTAAAATGTACCGTAACTTCTGATTATCCATTAGAATTTAATAACTGATAGCAGCCTGGTCATATCTGCTATTAAGAATAATTAATTAATGAAAATAATTCAATTAATTATATATATGACGGTTATAATATATTAGGTAATAATAATTAATTAATGAAAATAATTCAATCAATTACAATAGTTTGATGGATGGAAATCAACAGGTAATATTGAATATAATATTTATTATTTTTACACCGATATAAATTCATCTTGTTCATATATATATATATATATATATATATATATATATATATATATAAAATAGAGTAAATACCTTTTTCGGTCATCAGCAAATCTTATGATGTCCGCTTTAGTCCCTAGCAAATAAAAAAAATATTTGTGGTCTCTAAGAAATTCAAAGTGGACCTATTTTAGTCCTTTTGGGAACTAATATCGATCTTTATTGAATTTGTGCGGGATCACGATTTCAACTAAATGAGTTCATTTTGAATTTCTTAAGAACCACAAATAACTTTTTTATTTGCTAAGGACTAAAGTGGGTATCGTGAAATTTGCTGAGAAACCGCTACGCGATGTGTATAAATATCTTGCAACAGCAAATCAGCCGAAATGTGATGCTCATGCTATTGTGGGATTTCATTTCAGAAAGCTAAAGTTATGTATTCCTTTTGCATGACTTTGCCGTGGATGATGAGATTCCTTTCCATCCCTTTCTTTTCAATGAAAAAATGAGAAGCATTTTCCTCATATATCTCTTTCTTTCCAAAACCGCGCCTCTTTAGTATCATATCTGATCCATTATTGTCTTTATAATTTTATTTTCTCTATTTCCCTTAGTTAATTTGGCATATACGACAGAATATGAAAATATTATATTTGTCACACGATCAGACACTCATAAAAAATTTAAAATAAAGCGAATATTTTCACCCCAAAAAAATGAAGTGAATATGACTTTACATAAGATATGTTTAGATGAAGAGTTTTTTTTTTAAGGGAAATGAAAGGAAGAGTAAAATTCTTATATTTAGATTAAGAGAATTATATAATGTTTATAAAAAATGATAACGGGATAATTAAAATATCTTCATTCATCACTCATCAGGCTTTTTTTATTTTTTGGATCCGCACTAAGTAACGACGCTACGGATTTATGGGCCTTGAGCCCAAGAGGCTTGGGTTGATCCATCCACTATCCAGTTATACATTTGCTTCAGTTCTTGGAGTCCAATATCTCAAGTTGTACAATTGCTCGACTTTATTCATATGAAATTGAAAAGTTCAATTAATGTGATATTCTAAGTACTTTAATTTTCTCTCAGTACACTAAAAACAATATTTTAGATTAATTACAAATTTTTCATTAATAAAGTTTTATGTAGCCCACAATTAAAGATTATCTTCACCACTCTCATGATTTCATGTTTGATAGTGAATATTAACACGTTTCATTATTCTCATTAGCGTTTTTTTGTGTGTGCGGGTGTGTTCCTATTTAGTGGTACTGACGAAAAGGGCACACACAATTATGGTGGTGGAGCTTATAAATAGATGGTGGGGTATGATTTGGTTTTAGTTAATCAAACTCATGTGTGACTTGATAATAATTAACATGGGTCATCGATATATATATATATATATATATATATATATGTGTGTGTGTGTGAAAAAATATTTCTCTGACAACTTGAGATAAGTTTATCTCCGGCCACTCCAAAACGATGTCGTTTTGTTTATTTGTTTCCTTATATTAATTGATTCACCTTTGAATGATTATGATTTTTTTTTTTCTCTTCTTTTATCACCATTGATTCATCTTTGTATGATTTTGATTTAGTAGCGAAGATGAAGTTATCTTCGGCAACTTAAGAAATGATAAGTCCATATATATATATATATATATATATATATATATATATATATATATATATATATTGGAAAAGAAAGATAACAATAATTAGTAAGTACTGAAGTCCCAAGAACAATCATTTAGTTTCTGGAATGAAGCAAGTGCAAAGGCAGAAGTGCCCCAATGGAGCATTTACCCAATTAATCACCAAAAAATTTGTTTTGGTCAATTCGGTCATCAAATTTTAAGTAGCCTCTCATCTTCACAGCCCATCAATGACTGTATAATGATAATCTATATTATTATGGAGGGAAAGTGCCCATCAATGCTGTTTATATATATATTTATTTGCATTTACGCTCATTTTTTTATTACTAGGGATTTTTTCGGTAGATAATAATACTAGGGATTTTAGGTATTATTAGATTTTGTATAATATAGTTTAAAACTCAGTTATATTAAATTAGTTTTAAAATCTCAAATGTAAAAAATATATAATATGAAATTATCTTAGGAAAAAAAAAGACTCTGGCAGATTAATAATTTCTGCCACAATTGCAAAATTCATTTCCCTCATAAATTTTATGGAAAAAGAGACATACCATTTGGCTTTAGACTTAAAGGAAGTGGAACCCTGAAGCAATTATATTCGCTCATGTCTCACATCATGTATAACTTTTCCAATGAAAGCTAAAGATTATCATACTCCATGCGTGCTGTGTGGGTTTTCAATCAAGTATCTTCGAAGTATTTGGATAAACTTATTGGGATGGGGTCCCTCAAATGATCCACACGGAAGTGTTTGCTGCTCGGCGGCACAACTAGCACGACAATTCAATCTTACCGTCCGGTAAAACAACCTGGTCTGCACTACAAGCTTTACCGCCTGGTACACACACAATCAGACGGGTGTGAAGTCTTCCAACTTATCAATTAGTAATTCAGTATTACCAGTTAGTCAACACATATAAATGATCAATTGTCACCAATCGGTCTAAAACAGTATAAACAAGAAAATGTAAAAGACAAAAGATGATGAGCAAGATACAACTAATTTTAATGTGGAAAATCTCTCCTAAGGCACAAGAATAAAAACCACGGAACACTAGTTCAGAAAATCTTCCACTATGAAATAGTAAAATTACAAAGAGATAAAATTTCTTTAGTCCCATTAAAGATACACTCAAGCTTCATCAATAAAGGTAGTTACAAAGATCTTCTCTAAAGATGTCTCTCACTCAAACTTCTCCTCAGAGAATTCTCACACTCAAAATATGTTTAGCTAAACTCTCAAAATGACTAACTCATTTACAAATGTTTTCTTAGGCTTATATAAGTGAAGGGAAATCCTACACTTTATTCTAAAGTCTTGGGACAACATTCATTGAGATAGTTGAACAGATATTGAGCTATGCACCCATAAATGAAGTGCATGCTTAGCCATCAAATATTAAATAGAGAAACACCCCCAACAAATGAACTAGTGTCTTAATGATGGGAAGAATTAACCTGACATTTGTAATACTATGCTTTGTTGAGGAACACAGGCAAAACATTTGAGAGTTTGAAATGGACTTGAGAAAGGTTTTAAATGTGTGGAGAAGAAAATAAATGTTTGGGGCATAGACAAAATCCTCCAACCACGCAAACACCAATGATTCTGAAAATCCTTGTGGGTGAGAAGTGAGGGGAGATAAGTCAAATTTCCATAGCAACAATGGATTCATCATTGTTTTTAATATCAGAAAATCATTTCTCAATTGGAAAAGTGTGTGTCATTTTAAAGGATGTAAAATTATGTCATTTGAAGAGAGATAAAGAAATAGATAAAGAAGGAAAGAGAGTTGACAAAAAAAATAAAGGTGTGGGTCCCACCTCTTTGTGAGAGTGAAAGGATATAAGTTATGTCATTTAAAAGGATAAACATTTTTCCCTTTCTCAATATAGACAAGGGAAAAATGTTTCTGCAGTTAATGCATATAAGTTATCTGCATTTATTCTCAAAACGACGTCGTTTTGATATTGAAATCTTAAAAAATTGTAAATATAAAGACTATTATAACCCTGAAATAAATTAAATTACAAATACACTATGATTTCCGTCCCAAAACGACGTCGTATTGGGCTTACTGCAGAAAAAACGAACCTTATAGACAAACATTTAAGAGAGAGACACTAACATGGAACTCCCTTTTTGTTAGAGATATGTAAAATCATTAATATGTAACCTCACCAACCTACTTAAATTTTGGGTTAAATTGGTTCTTTACATGGTATCAGAGCCTCATGTTCTGGATACGATCATCTCCGCTCTCACTTTCTCTTGTGAAATTTTTTAGCACAGTTAGGTGGATCTGTGCATTGTTCATCCTTCAAGCTCAGTAGGCTCTCGTGTGAAGGAATGTGTTAGAGATATATAATTAAAATCATTAATGTAATCTCACCCACCAATTTAAACTTTTGAATTGAATTGATTCTTTACACTTTTGTTTTGTGTCTATGGCAGAATTTTCTGCCACAGATACATAAATGATTTGCCCTTTTAATATTAATATAAAACTATTAACATGTTCTCACTTATAAACTTACTTTATTGGATTAAATTGATTGCATTAAGATAAAATTAAAAGCGGTGCAATATTCACGTTTTAATATTGATTCTTTACACTGTTGTTTTGTGTAATTTTCGGCCACAGATGCATAAATGATTTGCCCTTTTAATATTAATATAAAACTATTAACATGTTATCACTTATAAACTTACTTTATTTAAACCCAAAAGTTATTGCGTAACAGAGTGCATTAAAAATATTAATATATATTTATTAATATAAGAGTAAACACCCTTTTTAGTCCCTAACAATATCTACGAAGTCCTTTTCAGTCCCTGACAATAAAAAAGGACCAAATTGGTCCCTGAAAGTACAAGAAAAGGGCCACTCTACATATTTGGGAGTTGACATAAGGACTAACATGGCCCTTTTTTTGTAATTTCAGGGACTAATTTGGTCCTTTTTTATTGCCAGGGACTAAAAAGGACTTCGTAGATATTGACAGAGACTAAAAAAGGTGTTTACTCTTAATATAATTTCAGTTAATAGGTTAATTTTTTGGGTTGAATTCAAGAACTCTCTCTTAACCTTCACGTCCACGAAGAAGCCTGCGATCTCTTGGGTAGGTAGGTATTCCGTATGCGCCTACATATCATATTTCACTAATACATAGGACAACAGATCTAATGGGGAGTTTCAAAAATAGCAGAATGAAATATGAGTGCACTGCTTATGGTAAGTAAATGACTGCCAAAACAACTACATCAGATAACTGAAATTTTCAAATACTTATTGCTTCTACAATGGTTTGCTCTTACACGCCCAAGGTTGAAGTGGCAGTACTGGACTCAGTTTGAAACTAAAAAAGAAAAAACAAAAGTTACATATGTAGATGCAATTTCTTTATAAGTAGCACACTAAATAATAACACATGCAGAAAAAGGCATGGGAAATTTAACAGCTAGTTGCTGGTGGAAGTAGCAGTGTGATCATGAGTAACTGGGTATTTCTGAGCATTCTTGATTAATTTTGTCAGAGCTGCTTGTCCAAGATCTAGACCACAAACATCAGCAAGACGCACTAGATACAGCAAAACATCTGAAAGCTCTTCCTCTAAGTGCTCCTTATCATCAGAACTCCAATTGGGTAATCCCTTTGCTACTTCTCCTTTCCACTGGAATATCTCAGATAACTCTCCCACCTCTCCAACCTGCAGCATGAAGGAGTACATAATGTTCATTATATATATATATATATAGCTGAGGGAATATAATTATAAACCATAAAACATTAAAGAATTTTCAACTTCAATTCAGTCATATATATGCATGGGCTTACAAGAGCTAAAAGAAGATTCCTGGGACTGTGATACTGATCCCATCCTCTTACTTCAGCAAACTCAGCAAGCCTTTTGCTAAGCTCCTGAAGAGAAACATCTCTTGTATTTCTAGGAAACTCATAAGTGCACTCCATTAATTAATTTTCTTAGGTGGTTTCTCTTATTTATGTTTCATCCAAAGGCTTGTGCATGTCCAATTTATAGACAACCTGGGAGTGGGGTTCTAAGATAGAGAGAAAGGGAGAAAGATTTGATAGGATTCTTGCTCCCTTCCTTTGTTCCCTCTATTTCTAATTAACCAATGAGATTGCTTGCAATATATTTTTTTATACTCTCCTTTTTAATTCTCAGTGAAATTTTACCCTAGTCTCACCAGATAACTTATGCCTTTTATATATTAGTGAAATTAATATATATTTCACCTAATAATAATAATAATAATAATAATAATAATAAAAATAGTACAGGTGTTGCTAACATTTCTCTCTAGCTAATATATGCACCAATTTTTATAGTGGAGGAGCATTTGAGTGGTTTGTCTGTAGGGCAGCGATCACGTGAAGTATTGCAGATATGCCTCCATCTTTGCATCCATGACTTGAAATCACTTGCACCATAAAAGTTTTAGCCCCAACAACAATTTGCTCTCATTCCCTAATTGTTGTCGTATTAAGCTATATATATATATAGAATCTAGCAGTCGTGTTAATTTGCTTTAGTGAATCCAGTTTTGTTCCTATCTAGTTAGGATTTATCTTCCATCAAAATTGATATGGTTCTTATTAAAGTTTCATATATGGTGATCCTATGTCTTTTCTGTTGCGCATGGGTTCAATATGGACAAACAAACATCATCAGCTGCTGACATAGGTTACGAATCCCAAAAATTGCGGTTCCTATATGGAAAATATGCAACATCAAACCTACCCCTGAAAACATCTATAAAATTCATCATGAGGGGTTGACATGTCATGTTTGCAGAATAGGATAAAATTTGTGCTTTGTGTACATTCTTGAAATATAGCCTATAGCCTATGGCTTATAGGAATATGGCTAATCTGAATTTTGGAAGGATACAAGAGAGACCAATTTTGCTTGGAAAACGAGGGAAGGATCTCATGCGCATATGCTCTGCAGGTTGGCATGCGCCTACCTAGACGTTTGTGCCTGTGCTGACATGACATGTATATCATCTATCTACCCCTATCATTCACAACCAAATTTACTATATTTAGGATCCAAAGATGTGAAACTTTCTGCTTAACTTTAGAAAATCACATGAATCAGGAAATATACATGCATACATGCAGCATTCTAGCAAAAGCTTTATTAATTCTTATCAATTGACAGATAAAGCAACAATCAGCCCGTTTCATTAGGTCTTAATATGTGTGGGTTAGAACTAAAAAGTCCTTAATAATAAAAGTTAATATGGGCCAAAAATTCTATAGATTACGGTTAGCTCGTGAGCTATTTACAATTATAATTGCATAAAATTTTATTTTTTTATCATATTCAATCATTAAAAATTATTTTAACAAATAAATATTGCATTCTTAAAATATTTTATACTAAATTTTATAATTTAATTTTTTAATAAAATAATATTTGTACATAAATATACAATTGTAATTTTAACAAAATTTTAATAGAAGTAAAAAATTTAATTACTACTTTTATTAAATTTATTGTTAAAGGATGTGATTAAATGGAGATTTTCTCACCAAGAATAGTAACAAAATAAAGCAGTTCTGGTGGAAAACTAAAAGTAGCAATAAAAAAATGATCTCAATATAAATAACTGCTCATATATTCAAAGTTAAATAATTGATTTTCTTCCATTATTATCATTACAAAAATAATTTTACTTATTATTATCCACAAAAGTACCAAGGTGTATTATATACAATATATTTCCGTGCAAATTTGGATATACAACTGCTTAAACATCAATAGAAAATTTTATTTGTACTAATGCGCAGACAAAATTTTCTATTGAAATATATCACTGTTGAAAAATTTATTTATATTTATATTATGTTTATAATTTATTTTATATTTATAAAATTTTAAATTTATATATTTTTTTGTATTTTTAAATAATAAAAATTTTGATGAAGTGAAAAATTTGATCAGTGAGTTTGTCCTAACCAAAACCTCTAATTTATAAGTCTTTGAGGATTAGGATTAAGAAAAGCCCTAAAAAAAAAAAAACCTTAATAGGTTATGACCTAATATAAGGCTTTACCCATGAAGTTGAACCCATTTTAACACCTCTATTTAAATGTAAGTATTTGAATTCTTCAAAGGATTTTATGCTTTTTTGTCTTACCTTTCATAATAACCTCACAAGTTCCCTTCTTAAAGCCTCAGGTTCTTGCCATGCGATACTAAGGCTAGTACATACTATTTAGGAAGCTATGAGTAGATTAATAGCTATTGTCGCATATGAGACTTGGTCGTCTGAGCCAATATGAAGAGAAAGCTTTACTAAAGTTAACAAAAAAAAAAATTCCACTTTAGCTCATTGCAAAAAAAAACAATAATTTTGAGATTTTTAAGAAATTTAAAGTGGACTCATTTAATTAAATTTAAAAAATATCCACATTAATTTCTTAAAAGAACTAAAATAAGTCCACTTTGAATTTTATAAGAACTAAACAATTAATTTTTTATTTTTTTTTGATAAGGAACTAAGGTGAGAACAGTATTTTTTTTTTTTAGGCACCGAAAAGGAATTTACTCTATAAAAAAAACCTGCCAATGAGATAGTAAAGCCCGGACAATAAGGAAGGCAAAACAAGAAATATATACCAAAATAAAGTTCTTAATGGCAAGAATTACGTATTGAAATTTAGCCGAATGGAGCATGTAATTCTACCAAGTATACGATTAGAGTCTGGAGATATTAAAATTGTCTTCTTCCCCGCTATTACTAAACCATCGCATGTCTTTTTTCAAAAAAACAATCCTCGCACTTCACCTTTTTGCATAGTGGAGGCCCATTTTTATTTTTATTTTTGTTAAAAAATAAAACACTAATTAGAATAGCCACACTTGGGAGGGACCCACACCCCTGACAGAGTATTGAGCAAAGTGGCATTCTACTAAATGACAGTCTAATTGTTTGCCTCAAGGCTCCTTGACTATGTGTACTTTCTCTCTTTTGCTCCATTTTGCATGAAAGGTTTGTAGAAAGTTTTTAGTTTTTTTTTTTTTTTTTTTAGGGTGCAAAATTGCTTAAGACAAAAAAGAACTGAGGTGCTGATTGCTAAAACATTCATCAAAAGGGGAAAACAGACGTAAAAGCACTGCATGAATAAGTGTTACACAAAAAATTTGAGCAACTTCCTCAACATAATGAATGAAGTTTCTGTATACAGTAGAAGAATAAACTGTGCATGACATTTTTTTCTATGTAATTTGAACTATGTTACAGCTTAAAGTATGCATCATTTTTCCCCCGGATCATTTAATTACAAAACACAAACGACTAAACAAGGTGTCCATAACTTGAGTCTCCCTTGGGGTTGGAAATCTTAATCAGCATAGCTAGAACCTCCTTCATGTTAGGCCTAGCCTGTGGTGCCTCAGCTGTGCACTTCACCCCAATTCTTAGGAGTTCACCCATCTCCTCTGCCCCACCAACTAGCCCAGAACCCATTAGCAAAACTGGCACAGAACGGCTTAACCCATGATGATGTCTTCCATATCCCATAACACGCCTAGCCCATTCCACCAAACACTCTTCACCACCATCCACTGCTCTCCTACCTGTTGCAAGCTCCATAACCAACACCCCAAAACTGTACACATCTCCTTTTGTTGTGGCTTGCCATGTCTGTCCATATTCAGGTGCAACATAACCCACTGTCCCAGCCACCATAGTACTCACATGGCTATCCCCAGCATCAACTACTCTAGCAAGTCCAAAATCTGTGACTTTCGCCTTCCCAACCTTGTCTAGCAATACATTGCTAGCCTTAACATCTCTGTGCACAATAGAAGGGTAGCATTCGTGGTGTAAATAGACTAGTGCTCTAGCCACATCAATTGCCACTTCTAGCCTCCTCTTCCATGTCAAACCTGTTCTATCAGTCACTAGATCCTCCAAGCTTCCACCTTCTATGTACTCATAGACCAGTATCTTCTCTGAACCATTCAGGCACCACCCGTAGAGTGTGACCAGGTTTGGATGAGGCCAACCAAAACTATGACCACTCAGAACCTCCATTTCAGCCCGGAATTCCTTTTCACCTTCAAGTCCTTCCCTTTGGAGCTTCTTCACTGCCACTTCTCTACCATCTAAAAACACTCCCTTGTACACTGTTCCAAATCCCCCTTTTCCTATGATTCTGTTCTCTGAGAAACTGTCTGTTGCTTTCAGAATGTCAGCATGAGTAAAAGCTGTCTTGTTCAAGTGGATGACCTTAACTTTATCAGACAACCATGATGAGGATCCGGAGCTACTGGAATCATGCCACTGTTTTGAATCCCTCAAGAGGTATCCTGGTTCCTCTGATGGCCTTTTCACCAAGACACAGACTATAATATAAGTAAGTCCAATTACCATGAAAGACAGTGTTACAGCTAAAAACACCAAAAACACAGACAACTTATTGGGCTTTTTATGGTCTTTTGGAAGGGTCGTGTTTTTATCATTTGTTTTGTTTTTTATGAACGGGGGAAGGATCAAGAGGGGGTCACCATAATATGAATCTATATCAAAAGTAGCAAATTGTCCTGTTGCTGGGACTACACCAGATATGTAGGGATTGTATGAGATGTTGAACTTGTTCAGCTCAGCCAACTTGTTCAAACTTGTGGGAAATGTACCAGAGAAATTGTTGTAAGACAAATCCAGATTCTCCATACATTTGAAGTTGCCAATTTCCTGTGGAATTTCACCTGAAAACATGTTTCTGGTCATGTTCAAGACTACAAGTGGCATACCTCCAATCTCTGGAGGGAACCTCCCAGAGAAATTGTTGAACCCCACGTGCAACAAACTGAAGTTAATCATTGTCCCAATCTCTGAAGGGATTTCACCACTGAGCTGGTTTCCACTTAGCTGAACATACCCGGATATCTGGTTCAAGCGAAAGGAAGAGCCAGGTACGCAAAAGGGGAAAATGCCATTTCCTTTGAGCAATTTGTCCCAAAGGCCTCTACAACTTTTCCTTGATAAGATGGTATACACAAAGCTGAATGGAGGGTAATCTGCTGGTATCCATCTCCTCATTGTTACACATTCACCAGAGCCAGCAACCATTCCATCATTTTGCCTATTTAATTCAAATGTGGCCATGGCGTTCCTTCCAATTTTGGTCAATTCAGAAGGCAAATTTCCAGAGAGTTTATTGTTGGCAAGGTTCAACCATAACAAGCTTGAACAGTTTCCCAACTCTGGGGGGATTTCTCCGGTTAATGAATTATCCGCAAGCATCAACCATAAAAGGGAACTCAAGTTTCCAAGGCTTGGTGGGATTGGACCAGTCAACTCGTTGAAGGCAAGGTCAAGTGCTTGCAGGCGATACATGTTTCCAAATTCGGGTGGAATAGATCCATTGAATTTGTTGTAGGATAACATTAACAACTTCAGACTTGACATCTGAGAGATTTCAACGGGTAATCGACCTGAAAAGTTATTGAAGCTTAGGTCCAACCGCACAATGTTTGGCAATGTAAGAATTCCCGAAGATATCAATCCTCCAGTGTAAGAATTTGAGTGCAATAGAAGAAAGTTCAGTTGCTTAAATTTCCCAAATATCTCTTGTATGTCCCCACCAAATCCGTTTCTGCTCAAATCCAAGAAAACCAAATTGGTCAAGTTCAGAAGGGTATCTGGAATATTACTTGAAAAGCTGTTGTTCCCCAAGTACAATGCTTTGAGGCCCGAAATGGAACCCATTTCAATGGGAATACCCCCAGTGAATTTGTTGCTTGAAAGATTCAGAACGCTCAAATTCTTGCAGTTAGCAACATCTGTTGGTGCCTCACCAACAAAACCATTCACCGAAAGGTCTAGTTCTTCAAGGCTACAATTCATAGGAAAAGCTTCCGAAGGAATGGTCCCATTGAGTTGATTCTCCGCAACAGAAAACTCTCTCAACCTTGCAAAATTCATCCATATGCTGCCGCTAAAATTGTTGGTGCTCAAATCCAAGTACTGCAAATTGGGACATTGATCAAAGACGTTATCAATCCTACCAGTTAAGTTATTACCGGAGACGTTCAAAGTGACTAAATTGTCACAAATGGCAGGGAAATTGAACCCAAGCTCTCCATAGATTCTATTAAGAGACAAGTCCAGTGTTTGCAAGCTTGTCAATCCAATCAAGTTAAACTCTCCAGCAAGAATATTATGAGAGAGGTTAAGATACACGAGCTTGTTGCAGCGCCTCAAGTCCTCTGGAATCTCACCAAAGAGTGTGTTCTGAGAGAGATCAAGGTGTGTGAGCTCAGTTAGCTGAGAGAAGTTGTGGAATATCTCACCGGTTATGACACTGTTAGAAAGGTCCACACCAACCACCCTCCCCGTGTTGCTGCTGCTGCACCTGATTCCTTCCCATTCACAAGGATTGGATATGTTGGTGTTCCAATATTTGTAACCTCCTCGGTCTGCAAGAGTTTTGTTGTCAAGGTACGATTTCAGCTTCATCAGAACTTGTTTGTCCGTGTCCAAAGATTCCCCGGAAACAACTTTTCCTGCGAAAAATTCGAACACAAAAAAAACGAGGTTGTTATAACTTATAACAGAATCATCAACCTAGGAAACAGAGAATATAAAAAAAGAAAAGAAGAGAGAGTAAGTACCTGAAACAAGGATTAAGAAAAAGAGTAACAGGAAGCCACATGAATCTGTTTCTTGCTCTGACATCTACGTTCCTTGCTTGTGCTACTAGTTTTTCTTTATTGAGCAAAACTCATAAAAACACGAGGTAGTTGAACTTGAACTTGAACCCCATTGCCTGAAACATGATGCTTTCCTTTCCATTTTATTTATTTATTTTTTTAATTTGTTTGTATGATTATGATAAATTGTTTGACGTTGTATATTAATGAATTTGAAATTTCAGTTGTGTGTTTATACTTTTGGGGTCTTTTTTATTTATTTATTTATTGATTGATTGATTGATTCAGAGTCATGGAATAGGTGGAAGTGATGAAAAAGCTTACATATGAAACCACGGGGGGCGGTCGAGCCGCCCTTGCTGACCGGTTCAGCGAAAAGATTGGTTCGCACGGGTTTGAGTTTGACCAAAAAAAATGCCTTAGACTGAAAAAGAACAACACGGACACGGTTTATGTAAT
Source organism: Gastrolobium bilobum (assembly GCF_033153095.1). NCBI lineage: Eukaryota > Viridiplantae > Streptophyta > Magnoliopsida > Fabales > Fabaceae > Gastrolobium > Gastrolobium bilobum. The sequence continues at coordinate 671,117 of NW_026899651.1, read as the reverse complement.
TCTTTGTAATAAATGTTGGGTAGATTAATTAGGAGTATCATTCATTGGTTAATAAACCAAGAAGAAGAAAAAAAAATGACACACGCCGTTTTCTTGGTTGAGAATCCTGAGACATCTCATGCCTTTACGTGAATTTCGTGGAAAATTTGGCAACGATGTACGGCGCTGAGGATTAATGTTGGGGACACGGTTTTAGACCGTCTACAACAAGTTGGATCAAATTCAAAAGTGGTTAAAAATTCGTGTAAACGTGTCTCGTTAGTGAAGGAAAGGAAAAGCGAACAATTAACATAGCGAAAGTAACCTCATACCATAACCATAAGTCCATAACCACACCAATTTTGGTAACGCAATCAATATCAGCTTCATGTGCAGGTAAGTTACATTTAACTTTTTTTACTAGTTTTAAAAGACACAAATTACATATTTGAAACTGTACAATTCTCCTTTAAAATAAAATAAAATTATATTATTATTTCATTATGTGTTAATATGTCAATGACTATAGTGGTTGACTTAGTTTGTGTTAGGGTGAGTCTTAATTTTGGATAAATTTAATTTTGTAATATTGATTTTAATTAAAAGTGAGTTTAAACGTTTTTATCTTAAAAGGAAAATTTATAGTAAAACTTAGTATGAAATTCTTAATTTACTATGAAATTCAAATTTTTACTTTCAGTCTAACTAACCTGTGTTTGAAGGCAAAATCATATTTGGTTAAAAACCACGAAATATAATTAGTTTAGAAAAAAAAAAATCATGCTTTAGGATTTGAAAAATGAATTAAAAACTCCCAAATGCTAGTCTAAACATAGCAATAGTTTTGGTCTAGCATGGGGTTTGAAAACCCTAAATCCCTTACTTCAGAAGTGGAGCAAAGGAGTGGGTTAAAAAAAGTGATGGCCTCATTTAATTTTACACAAGTTTTTAAGATTGAGTATTACTTTTAATTTTTTTCGTTATACGATCTTCTCCTTCCAAACTTATATAAAGCTTTAGTTATATATAATAAATATATGGGATAAGATTTTTTATACCCGTATCAAACAAAAAAGCTTTGCACTAACCTTGATTTCTGTCAATTTAAAAGTTATAATTTATTAAAAAATCAACAATTAAAATTTCATATCACTGGATGTAAAGAATTTTAGAATACACCACCCTAAAAGCTAGCTCAAAGGGTATGAGTGTCCAATGTCTTATAAAGGTCACATTAGTTGCCCACACAATCAATGTGAGACTATATATCTTAACACGCCCCCTCACGCAAGAGCCCTTTGGGCTAGAAGCGTGAAATTGCACATGCCCAATTTTTGGTTTACCTTTTTTGTGCTTTTTCCAAAAGCTAGCTCAAAGGGTGGTGGGAGTGCCCAAAGCCTTATAAACTCCGCATTAGTTGCACGTTGAGCTTGAAGAGTGGACAATACAACAGGCTCAGCCTACCTGTGCTAAGAAACGCCACAAGAGAAAGTGGGAGGCGGCGAGGCTCTGATACCATGTAAAGAACTTTGGGATACACCACCCCAAAAGCCTTGGCTCAAAGGGTAGGAGTGCCCAATGCCTTATAAATGTCACATTAATTGCCTACACAATCAATGTGGGACTATATATCTCAACACAGGAACATGCTAGATCCCACCCTATTGGATCTCACCATATTTTTGTGTATGCTTGCAAAGATTTAAAATGTGTTATTGCTGTAGAGATTCAAACTCATATATATATATATATATATATATATATATATATATATATATATATATATAAAAAGTAATTGTAACTTTGAAAAGAATATAATTTATAATTTTTCCCTTTATAAAATTTTTTGGTTCTGTCATTGCTTTGATTTATTATCTTTATATTCATTTTGTAGATAAAAACTAAACAAATAGTAACAATGATAAAAAGTACAAGTAGAAGGATACGAAAAAGAAAAATTTACAAGTAAAAAAAAGGAGACAGAGATTATAATTTCTGAAAAACCAAAAATGATGTTTTTCTTTTATTATTTGAAAAATAAAAACATGCTTTTAAAAGGACAGAGATTCAGACAAGCATAAACTGACAGGAGTGAGAAAGACAAAATTCAACTGCACTTGCTTCGTGCCCGTGCGTTGGCCCAAGGGGATTATGACAAGTCAAAGACTCTTTTTTATGGTACATAGTCAAAGCCATTTTTAATTAAAGATTTGACACGCACATCGTTTTTTTTTTTTTTTTTTTGCATTCTGTGCCCCTTGGTTTGAAATGAAAAATTGGAGCGAAGCAGTAATTGAAAACAAAGGTAAAAATCTGAAAATCATTTTGCATAATATTTTTTTTAGAATATTATTTATTTTTTAAAAAAATTATTTTCTTTTACATGTCACTTAAAAAAAGAAATTTTTTATTTTTATTCGTATTTCTTGATATTTTTTATCAAATAGAATAAAAAAATCATTAATAATATGAAAAGATAATAGTCAAATTATATTTATTAAAATTAAAGATATATTATGATTTTATTAATCTTGGAAGAAATCTTAAACGACGAATATTTTAAAGTACGTGAGGTAATAAATATAACATAATTATAATTACAAATTCAGCTATAACTTTTTATTCATGTCAAATTAGAAAGAAAAAAAGATAAACTATGCAATCTAGGACCATATATAAATTTGTGGCCTAATTGATTATTTCATTCCTCTCTCATTTTTAGTTATTTACCTTCAATTTCATTAATCTCAATGATTTATCTTACATACACTTTGAGATGCCTCACGGATTCGCCAGTTTGATTTGGGGGCGGACCCATAATATACTTTTCAAATCATAGCACTTTTCGTATTTGTTTATGTCGTAAAATATGCTTAAAGAACAACAGGGACGCATTCAACGGGGCAAGCGTGAACCCTGGTTCTCCTCCTAATATATATATATATATATAATGAGGCAGGATCCTTTGACACCGGTGTCAAATTTAAAGTTTGACACCTCATCTGAGAGCCGTTAGATTAAAAAAAATCAACAATTCTGATTTGTAAGCATGTGACACCATTATTTTTTTAAATCTAACGGCTCTAAGATGAGGTGTCAAACTTTTCCTTTGACACCGGTGTCAAAGGATCCTGCCTCATATATAATATATGAGGTTTGATTTTCTCATGTTGCATGGAAATTCAATTTTCATGTTGTGACTCAATTAGTGGTGGGTCCCACATTGATTAAAAAAAAAAAATTGCACGCAAATTGAAGGGTCACAACATGAAAATTGAATTCTCATGCAACATGAGAAAATGTTTTCCCTATATATATATATATATGAATTTTATTAAGGAGTAAATATTTCTGCAGCCACTTTAGATAAGGTTATCTACTGCCACCATTTTTAACTATTTCTCCGGGAGAACATAGTTATAACAGTAAAGTTATTTTTTTTTCTCTCTCCCCTTAGTTACTTTTCATAACCTGATTGCTGAGACGTAGAGAGACAAAAAAAAGCAACTTTAATGTTATAACTATGTTCTCCCGGGAGAACATAGTTAAAAATGGTAGCAGTAGATAACCCTATTTAAAGTGGCTGTAGAAATATTTTTCCCTTTTATTAATCTCATGTTAAAGAAGATAAGTTATCTCATGTCATATAGATAAATTTATGAGCTCCACCATTTGAAAAATAAAAAGAAAATAAAAAAATGGCACAACTATCGAAGGATGTATAGGAGAGAAATTTATCACATGTAGCATAAGAGTAGTTTTTCCCTATATATATATGTGTATATATATATATATATATATAGGGAAAAAGTTTCCGATATTACTTTAAACCATTTTGTCTAATATTTATCGAAACGACGTCGTTTTGGGATTGAAAAATTAAAAAAATATAATGATAAAGACTATTATAACCCAGAAATAAATTAAAATTACAAAAACACCATGATTTCCGTCCCAAAACGACGTCGTTTCGATGAACATTAGATAAAGTTATCTAAAGTAATTTTAGAAAAAACAAACCTATATATATATATATGGGATAGGATCCGTTTACAAACTTTTTTTGCAATTACACTAATGTAGGACCGGTCGTACACTGTGTGATTAATGTAGGACCGGTCCTACATAGTTTAGTTTGTAAGAGTTTGTAAACAAAAAAGTTTGTAAATATAACCTGCCCCTATATATATATATAGAATTTTCATTTTCGCAGTTGTTATACGTGCAATAGTCAAATATTTACCGTATATATACTAGGGGTGTTCATCAACCGATTCAAACCAATTCAAACCGCAGTGATCGAATCGAAAAACCGATAACCGAATAAACCGAAAATCAAAAAATCAAAAACAAAAAAAAAAATCGCAAATTTTAATTGGATTGGATCGGTTTTTAGATGGTTTGAAGAAAATCGATCCAATCAAACTGATCCAATATATTAATTCCCTTCTACTTACTTGGGTTTTTTTTTCTAATCATAGCCTAAAAATTTCTAAACCCAAGACCCATTAAACCAAGAAAAAATATAGTCACATCCCATCAACAAAATTTCATCTTTGAAGAGTTTCATATCTCATTGCCAAAAAAAAAAAAAAAAATATATATATATATATATATATATATATATATATATATATATATATATATATATAGGGGCAGGATCATCTTACACCGGTGTAAGAATAATACGTCTTACACCAAATCTTAACCATTGATTTTCTGCATCTAGCGGTTAAGATTTATTAGGTGTCACTCATTAATTAATTTTTAATTCCCAATAAATCTCAACCGTTAGATGCACGGAAATCAACGGTTAAGATTTGGTGTAAGATTTATTATTCTTACACCGGTGTAAGTTGATCCTATCCCATATATATATATATATATATATATATATATATATATATATATATTATAGTTTACTAATGCTTTTGTATTTAATTTTTTTTTTTTACAAAGCCAATATATATAAAAGATGTTATTTGCACAATAATCATGAAATAAAATTTTAGGATTTTCAAAAACCAAAAATCTATCCAATCCAAATCGAAAAAAATTGGATTGGATCGGATCGAATTTGAAAAAAAATCCAAACCGAATAGAGGATTATATAATCAAACCGAAGGGATTGGATCCGATGATTTTTGCTTCTAAAACTGATCCAATTCAGACCTCGAACACCCCTAATATATACCTAAAAATATTAAATGTGGAGAATCATAACTATACACCTGTCATTGTTATATATCAAACAACTATAGAAATGATTATATATATATATATATGGCTTTAATGTTTCTAAAGTGAATGTAGATAAGTTATCTACATTCGCTTCCACAACAACGTCGTTTTGGATTGAAAATTAAAAAATTATAATGAAAAAGACTATTATAATCCTGAAATAAATTATAATTACAAAAATACCTTGATTTTCGCCTCAAAAGACGTCGTATTGGGCTCACTGTAGATAAGTTATAACCGTTATATTTATGAAATCAATGATTAAGATTTGATGTCAATTTTTTTAATTTGATATTGATGTCAAAGGATCTGATATATATATATATATATATATATATATATATATATATATATATAATAATAATTTTTTATTAAAATATGTGACTTACTGAACTTGAGTTTTATTGTTAAAACCTAATTGTTTTTTCATTTTAACTTGACTTTTTTTAAATTTGATAGATTATCAAAGTTGATTATTATTTTTTTTATCTCCCTTAAATGTTTTCTGAATCTGTCTCTAATTAAATATATTATAGTCTTTAAGTGAGAAACAAAATTACAAATCTTTGGTCTATTCATAATTCATGTTAACGTGAACATTTCTATATAATTCCTTTTATAAACGTTGCACATATAAATGGTTTCAGTGAGCAATATTGCGTTCTTACAAGGGCAAAACCAACTATGCTTTAGAATAATCCACATATTCACCTTATTTTTCTTTTTTTGAAAAAAAAAATCATGTAATACTTCTCACAAAATGTTGATGTACGTAGCATACACAATAAGCTTCCGTACGTGGATAATATCATTATTATCTTTTGCGGTTTTTCTTTTTTATTATTGCAATGTTAAGTGGTGAAAGAAATTGATGTCTGCTTCAGAGTTGTTAGATTACTTCTTCGTAATGTTTTCTCCTCCTCGTGGGCGTGGTCCAATAAATCATTGGTTTTAAAATCATAAATAAAATGGTCATTTTCAGCATCACGTTTCAAGAGGTTAATGAAATTCAGATTTGACAATGAAGCCATCATTGAACAAAGACCATTACTTATCAATGGTTGGTGGCTAACGACAAACGTGCCGGCCTCATCCGTCACACTCTTGGATTTGGCTTTACGGCAAAGTTTATTATATGCATCAATGGAGTGAGAGGGAGGACTATCTAATATCTGTGCGAGAATATAATTTTTCATATGTTACATGATATAAATTATTTTATGCACACATAGAAAAAAATTAAGATTCACTTTTTTTCACTTTTTTTTTAATGGATCTGATCCACTTTTTTGTGTGTGTATTGTCTTATACAATATGAAAAACTATATTCTCTATCTAGTAGTGTTAAAAATACAAGTGTGATAAATGGGGAGTCAAGATTTATTTATTTATTTTTGCTAGATAATATGTATTTAAAAATTTATAATTATAAATAATATAAAATATTCACAATATATAAATTATATTACATAAATCATATTATAATATAGCATAATATAAATAAAAATATTTGAATTAAATGGATTGACCATAAAATAAAATTACTTTTATTTATTATATGTTAACATTAATATTTAGATAAATATCAAGTATATTTGAGATTAATTAGAATATAAAAAAAATTATTATGTTTAAATTTATTTTGTATTCAATTTTTAAATTCTAATTCTATTATTTTTATCTTATTTACTTATTTATCATATATTAATATTTAGATAGATATCAAATCTATGTGAGATTGGTTAGAAAACAAAATCAATTTTATCATATTTAAATTTATTTTTTATCCCATTTTTATATTTTAACTCAACTTTTATTTAATTAGTATACATTGATATTTATATATACATTAAATATACTTGAGATTGACAAGAAAATAAAATCAAATAAATATATTTTTTGCCCAAGTTTACTTCTTCTATATTTTTCTAATATGTTTCAAATTTTATATCTGTAAAAAATAAAAGAACATAGAGATTTATCGTGGTTCAGTCATTAGGCCTATATCCACACTGATGACATTTCTCCCCTTCTCAGATATATATATATATATCTGGAGGGAGGTTTCCTTCAATATAAATAATAGGTGATACAATAATTGGGCCAAATTATTTTGCCCACAATCAAAGAAATCACATGATTTGTTTCCCTCTTTACGGGTTGTATTTGATACATGATTATAATCAATCAAATCCCCTAATTTATCTCCTCTGATATCTCTAACACTCCCCCTCTAAGTTGAGGCGAAGATGTCAATCAAGCCTAACTTGGTAATGATGTTTTGAAAGGAGCTCTCAGGGAGAGCTTTTGCGAACATGTCCGCAAGCTGATCTTCACTTCAGATATATGGTGTCTCGATTATCTTAGCTTGAACTTTTTCTCGAACAAAATGGCAATCCACTTCAATGTGTTTAGTTCTCTCGTGAAACACAGGATTAGATGTGATATGAATAGCTGCTTGGTTATCGCAGTACAACTTAATAGGGAACTCCATTTTCTTCAAGGTGAGGCGAATAGGAGATCTTTGAGCCAAATAAGCTCACTGGTGGCTGAGGCCATAACACAATATTCTGCTTCTGCACTGGAATGAGCTACTACACTCTGTTTTTACTTTTCCAAGTAACAAGGTTGCCTCCCACAAAGGTGCAGAAACCTGACGTGGATCGTCTGTCACAAGGGCTACCAGCCCAATCAGCATCAGCATACCCAATAATATCAGTGTGGTTGTTCTTTTTTAACCATATGCCTTTTCCTGGACATGACTTCAAGTAATTAAGTATCCGATATGCTAGATTCATGTGATCTTGTGTTGGTTTGTGTAGGAATTGACTAACGTAGCTCACCGGATAAGAGATATTTGGTCTGGTTATGGTGAGATAGATTTACTTGCCAATAAGTCTCTGAAATTGTCTTGCGTCAGATATAGGAGTGGAGTCATTTTCAAACTTCCCTTTGTATTCCATAGGAGTATCAATCGGTTTGGATGCCAACTTACTGGTCTCCTTCAAGAGATCCAATACATATTTTCTTTGTGAGATGAATAAGCCTTTATTAGATTCAGCAATTTCAATACGAGGAAATACTTTAAATGCAAGTCTTTAATGTCAAATGTCATATTGAGATGTTTCTTCAATTTATCTATCTCGATCATATTATTTTCGAAAATAATTATATCATCTACATAAATAAGGACCACAATAGTATTTCCAGCTCAGTGTTTGATAAATAAGGTATAGTTCGACTTACTTCTGAAGAACCCGAAAGCAGTGAGTGATTTGCTCAACTTTCCATACCAGGCGCGAGGAGATTGCTTTAGACCATATATTGCTCGCTTTAGTTTGCACACCTTACCAGGTTGAGATTCAAGAAGGTGACCTAGAGGTAGATCCATGTAGACCTCCTCTTCAAGTTCTCCATGCAAGAAGGCATTTTTAACATCCATTTGGAACAATGGCCATCCGTGATTGACAGCAACTGACTTAAGGACCCCCACAGTGTTCATTTTTGCTACTGGTGCAAAGGTCTCTGTGTAATCTACACCATAAGTCTGAGTGTACCCTTTAATGACACGCCGAGCTTTGTGTCGCTCAATGGACCCATCACTTTGATATTTGATTTTATAAGTCCACCTGCAACCAGCAGTATGTTTTCCTCTGGGAAGAGAAACAATTTCCCAAGTGTGGTTTTTATCGAGAGCAACAAGTTCATCGTTCATAGCTGCTTGCCATTCTGGAATTAGCTTTGCTTCTTTAAAGGTGGCAGGTTCATGATGCTTGTCAATGGCAGTCAGGAAGGCCTTATGTCCATTAGAAACATGGTCAAGACAAACATAATCTTGAATAGGGTAAGTGACAGCCGTAGAGACATAGTCCTTCAATTTAGTTGATGGTCTGATGGTTCTGGTTAACCTACACACGGACTGATCTTGCATTACTGGTGGATTAAAGGTGGATATCTCGGCTTCAGGAAAATCAAGAAGGGGTGGTGCTACATCTGGTACAACATCTGCTAGTGGTACTTCATCTGATACCACATTTCTAGTGGGACAACGTTTGGTGCCATATTTGTTGGTGGTATTGCATCAACTATATCTATTATTTCATAATAAGTTGGTCTGGGAGAAAAATCAAGTTGAGTTACAATTCCAATCTCCCCCTGATTTTTGTCCCTGGAAGAGAAGTACATGGACCTTTCATCGAAATAAACATTGCGAGAAATATATAACTTCCTGGCAACAAAATGATAACACTTGTAGCCCCTTTTGATAGGCGAGTACCCTAAGAAAATGTACTTAGTGGCACAAGGCTCGAGTTTGTGGGTATTTTACAGGTGAACAAAGCACACACAACCAAAGACTCGTAGATGAGAGAAATTAGTATCTCGACCATAGAGTACTGTCAATGGAGATTTGTACTGAAGTAGTTTACTGGGTGTTCGATTGATGAGGTAACAACTTATGAGTACTGCATAAGACCAACAATTAGAGGGAATATTGCCATGAAAAAGCAAGGACCGAGTGACCTCTAGTAGATGTCGATTCTTTCTCTCGGCAATGCCATTTTGCTGAGGGGTACCGACACAGGATAATTGATGAACAATTCCCATGGATTTAAGAAACGTCTACATGGAGTGCTTAACATATTCAGTACCATTGTCACTACGCAAAATTTTAATACTCACCCCAAATTGATTTTTAATCATTTGATAAAATTCCTGAAAAATATCACACACTTCAGACTTGGAGCGCAATAAGTAAAGCCACATGCAGCGAGATTTGTCATCAATAAAAGTAATAAACATTTGAAAACCATCACAAGAGTCAGCCGGGGTAGGCCCTCATACATCAGAGTGAACAAGTTCAAAACTAGTAGAAGAAACATGATCACTACTACCAAAGGGCAATCTATGAACTATAGAAAAACGACATGTATCACAATTCACTAGTGCTGGAATCAAGGAAAAATTTAGAATCAACATGATTCAAAATCTTATCAGAAGGGTGACCCATACGCCAATGCCATAGTTGGGATTCCCCCGCCATACAAGCAGCTGAAAGGCCCAAAGTTGACGTGGGGAGTAGGTAGAGACCATTCTGACAAAGACCTTCACCAATCTTCCTCCCGATGCGAGCATCCTGAAATATCACCTTTTTTGCAGAAAATATAACATTGCAATGCAGATCTTGTGTAAGTTTAGCAACTGATAGTAAATTAGCAGATAAAGATAGAACAAACAGTGTATCTGATCATTTGTCAAATAGATTAATTTTTCCCAAACTCATAACCGGGACTTTATTTCCATTTGCAACAGTTATAGGAGAAATGCGATCAGTATTAGATATATCATATAATAAGGAAGAATCATGGCACATATGCTCTGTAGCACCTGAATCAATAATAAAGGATCGAGGAAAATAACTAGTAAATGCAGAGGACATACCACTATGGACAAAGTGACTAGCATCAGAAGGTTTTCCAGTGGTGCCAAGGTTAAGGTATTCCTGTAGATGAACAACAAGTTTTCCCAATGTAGATTGGAGATCGCCAGGTAATTCCACTGAAGATGATTATGATATAGTACTATTTGCACCAATAATGTGCTCTCTTTTTAGGTGTGGGTGTAGTAGCCAGCATCGTTCACGGGAGTGACCATCTTTGTTGTAGTGATCACAGTGGTATCTGTTGCTACCACACCCTTTCCTTTTCCTTTTAGGACCTAAATGTCACATATGACATGTAGGTGTAGAAGTAGAAGTAGAGAAAGAGGAAGTACCTGCATTGGGTAACAAAATCTCCTGGGAAGGCAAGTGGTGAGCAGAATGGTCGATGCGATCACTGGTAGCGGGGGACATCAGCTTCATGGCACGACAATGTGTCTCTTCTTAATGAATGATGTTGCAAACAGATGAGAAGGAAGGAAAGGGAGAAGTCATTAAAATCTGACGCATGAGAGACTCATATTCTGGTCGGATGCCAGCTTGGAGAGTAAATACTCGATCTTGCTCTTCTCGGGTCACATAGTCAGTCACTGCCGCGGGACGATACTGTCGAAGCTCATCCCATTTTTTTTAATTGGCCAAGGTAATCAGTGAATGACTGGGAAGGGAGCTGGTGGGTCGTGTGGATTTCTTGTTGGAGCTCATAAATGCGAGAGGCGTTGTGTTCATGCCTGAAGTGTTGTGCCACCGACTCCCACAGATCCTTGGCAGTATCAAAATATGCAAAGAGTTCATAAACATCAAGCTCCATTGAGTTGAACAACCAAGTTAGTACTTGGTTGTCAGATGCTTTCCAAACCGTGTAGGAGACATCTATCTTGGTTGGAGCTCGATCAGTCAGGTGGGATTCTTTAGATCGTGCACCAAGTGCAATTGTGACAGCACGCTTCCATGGCATATAATCCCGGCCATTAAGAAGGATGACATTGAGTCGTCCGGTATCAGTAGTACTGGTCTTGTCGGAAGCAGCCATGAAACCAAACACAGACCAGAAAAATAAACCACCAAAGGAAAAAATAAAATCCAAATAAAATAGGAACCTGGTATGGTCACAAGGAAAAAAAAATACAAAATGACAGATAATGTTGATCCTCGTCAAACACAGAACTTTTCACATAGAACTCGGATCTAGGTCTGCTGGTAATCACCACCAGCATTGGTAGATCACAAGTACAAAGAACAACACTCCATGGCAGAGACAACCACGAACAGGTGCAATAGGGAACAAGCAGCACACGGGCGGCGGCCAACAAGGTGACGGCGCGACGGTAGGACTGTGGTCGACGACAGCACGCGCTTGAAGATGGCAATGAACAGGCGATTATGGCGGTGAGTTAAAATATGCTGCCTTTCTCTCGCAAGATGGCTTGGAGATTAAAAAAAAGAAAAGAAAAAAAATTAAAAGTCAAGTAACAGGGGAGAGGGAAGACACGTAGTGGAGCGGTGATACAAATTCGAGAATGGGAAAAGATTGTTACAGGGAAGGGAAGGGAAGGAATAAATCTTTGGTACTACTGCTGTACCAAAAATTCAATGTATCTCACTAATGAAAATATTACATGTCAGTTAAAATTCCTTTTTTTTTGTCAAATTTTTCTCTCTCCTTTGATGTGTAATGTTCTCATTGATGGGATACATTGAATCTAGATACAGCAGTAGTACCAAAGATTTATTCGTAGGGAAGGGTTTTTTTGTTTTTGAAACAAATTCTCTCTCTCTTTTTTTTTAAACAAAGAAAAAGTTTTGGGAAGGATTTTAACCCGCTCTTGATACCATGTATACCATGTAAAAAAGAAAAGAACACAGAGATTTATCGTGGTTCAGCCATTAGGCCTACATCCACACCGATGACATTTCTCCTTCTCTCAGATATATATCTGGAGGGAGGTTTCCTTCAATATAAATAATGGGAAAAAAGTTTCCGGTGTTACTTTAGATAACTTTATCTAATGTTCATCGAAACGACGTCGTTTTAGGGTTGAAAAATTAAAAAATTAGAGTGATAAAGACTATTATAACCCTGAAATAAATTAAAATTACAAAAACACCATGATTTCCGTCCCAAAACGACATCGTTTTGATGAAAATTAGATAAAGTTATCTAAAGTAACATCAGAAAAAACAAACCCATAAATAATAGGTGATACAATAATTGGGCCAAATTATTTTGCCCATAATCAAAGAAATCACATGATTTGTTTCCCTCTTTACGGACTGTATTTGATACATGATTACAATCAATCAAATCCCCTAATTTATCTCGTCTGATATCTCTGACAATATATTTTAAATTAATTCAAACAACATCACTTTTTATCAAAATAAGTGCAAAATAAGCCAATAAAAAACAAAAAATAGAGGAAAACATTGTTGGGTATGGCTCATACTTCGCATGCTGATGAGGACTCTTGTTGTGGGGTCAGCACCCCCAGGCCCGTAAAGGTTGGGGACTATTGTGAGCCTCTGATCTATTGTAATTTTTTCTTAGTAGTTTGAGCTTGGGCCTATGAAAGTTGCTATTAGGTTTTTTTTTCTAATCCTATTTATATTCTCTTTGTAAATCGAGTGACTTGTAACGAGTGGCGGTGAGGTGAATATAATACAGACAAGCTGGACGTAGCCTAAATTGAGTGAACCAGGATAAATCACTATGTCTATTCTCTCTCTTTCTCTTTTCGTTTGCGATTTGTGTGATTGTCGATTTTCAATATACATAACAAATAGCTCTTGTAAGAGCATGATGGATGGTGTTAAAGCAATATACATGCAATATTAATAAGTGAAAAACTATTCTCATGCTACATGATATAAGTTTTCCTTCCTACACAGCCATTGATAATCGTGCCACCTTTTTTTTTCTTTTTTATTTTTTATTTTTTCAGGTGGGGGAGCTCACAAATTTATCGTTATGACATAAGATAATTTATCTCCTTTAACATGAGATTAATAAAACCTATTAATAATAGTCGGTTTTGAAAAGTAAAGAGAGCAATCACCCTCTAGTCCTCTCTCGCTTCACCACTAAATATGAGAGATAAGTAATTAGGTTTTATATAATTTAAGAATATACTAATTATCATATAAATGAAAAGACTTAAAAATTTGGAAGGTTTCGAATTAAAATACCGTGTGAATCCCATTTATTATGATTTTAGTTTCCTACTTAATTCATTGGGTTTTATAACAGTTATGTTAGGAAAAATGATTGCGTAATGTTATAGAGATTCGTTTTGCGTGCCGTGTTTTTTTTTTTTTGCTTCAAAAAGTGTGCGCCCCACAAAATATTGTGTGTGTAGGAAACTTTTTTATATCATGTTAAATGATAAATGCAAATCCCTAATCCATTATAGATAATCTACCATGTTTGGCTCCCCACTCTCTGCTAGCCGCTAGCTTACGGAAAATTATATGAATTATTATATATGGATGCCAGGTCATGTTATGTTGGATTGTTCTTGTCATTATGATGCTTATGCTAAGATCATCTTGCCCAAGTTTTTTGGCAAAAGAAAGAAAGAAAAAATTAAGCGGAGTCAAACTACATGTTATTAATATCTCTAAAAATGATGAACTATTTGTTAATTGCCATTACGTGATCTTTTAAACTTGCATTAGAAATACTCAAAAGTTAATGATATGGACATGCAAGTTTATTTCCCAAAGATACTTCCGGTGAGCTAGGTTATAGAATAGAATGTTGATGATTATGTTACAGGTGTAATTTTCAGATCATATATATATATATATATATATAGGTAAAATCATTTCTGCAGCCGCTTTACATACAGCAGCAACATGTGTATGGTTATGATTCTCCACATTTAATGATTTCATCCTTTGAATGATATGATTTCTCACATTTAATGCTTTCAAGTATATATATGACAAGCATTTGATTGCTGCACATACAGCAGCTGCAGAAATGTAAACCCTATATATATATATATATGGAGAGAGATAATTTGACTCCAGAGTAAGACTTATATATAGATAAGTCTTACTCCCCATCTTAACCGTTGATTTTTGTCCATCCAACGATTATAGTTTAGGAAGTTATAATAATTAATTAATTATTAATTACACTATAAATGACAACTGTTGATTTTCATCTATCAACAGCTGAGATAGGAAATAAGACTTAAAAATCTTACTCTTGAGTCAAAAGAATCCTCTCCTGGCCATATATATATATATATATATGAAGGCATATGTCAACTTTTTCCCCCTTATAAGAAATCTTTCTTACTTTAAAAAAAAGAGAAAAATAAAGGATACGTGTCTGGGGAACAAATTTTTAGTGTAACAGTGATATTATAATTATATTTTCTGTGGAGTACATAGTTATAATATTAAAGTTATTTTTTTTTTCTTTCTATAGAAACTTGTCTACTATTGTGTAGAGAGAAAGAATAAATTTAATACTATAATTATGTATTCTTCGAAGTATATAATTATAAGTACTCAGTGCAACGATTGCACTAAAAATTTGTTCTATCTGGGGGAGGTGGGGATCAATTTGGTGTATGTTTCTTTGACATTTTTATTAATAATATGAATTTAATCGATTCGACCATTAAATCATGTGATATTATCTTAATAATCATGCATATCAACAAATTAAAAATTTAAGAGGATGTCATAAGCCTGCAATTAAGGATAGATAATTGGATTTGAATTCTCTCATGTGAAAATTCACATGACCATGTCATGTGCGAAATCATAACCATACAAAAGTGGATCAATGGTAATAAAGGAGGAGAGAAAAAAAATGCTAAAATAAATAGTTACAAAATCATAACCGTTGATTTACCTTTGAATGGTTGTGATCTTCCACCTTTGTAACTATGGCATAACTATGTCATAACCATGTCATAACTATAAAATTAAAATGAATAAAACTAAAACTAAAACGAATTAATTTATAAGCCAGCCAATTAAGCAAGAAATTAAGTGCGCCCAGTGGCTAACATCCAACTAATGTTTAAGCAAACCAATGCATAAAGTGAAGATTAGTCTTGCATTTAGGTTTGGAAACAAGTCAGCTCAGATCGGAATTTGGACTATTTTCTAAACACAAGGCTTATACAGAGCACATTTATCTGATATAGGTTTTTTTTTTATTTTCGATCATATATATAAAACCATTAATGCAGCTTCACCCAACAGCTTAAGCTTTTTGGTTGAATTGATTGTTTACATGGTATCAGAGCCTCAATGTATCGGGTTCGATCCTTACCGCCCCCACTTTCTTTCTAGTGAAATTTCTTTCTTCGCACAGGTAGGTGGGTCTGTGCATTGTCCATCCTTCAAGCTTAATGGACTCTCATGTGAGGGGGTGTGTTGAGATATTTATATATATATATATATATATATATATATATATATATATATATATATATATAACAACTTAAGTTTTGGGTTGAATTAGTTCTTTATAATTTTATTTTAGTATATCAACCTTAAGTACCTCATTAAGGAGAATCGGCTTCATAAATATGTCCACAAGCTTCAATTTTTTGAACTGATTATGAAACTAATTTCGAATTAAAAGTGATATGAGCTTTTTAAAAAGACATAGTTTAGCTTTTTTAAAAGTCTAACATGTTATGAAAACCTATTTGAAAGTCTATTTTGTAATGTGGTCATTAAACTTTTGAACAGGCCAATGAACTTTTAAATAAGTAACATGCCAAGATTTTAAAATAAGCTAACAAGTGATATATTTTTTTATTATTATTATTATTTAACTAACTAGGCTAGTCTGTTAGGTTTAGAAAAGCATTTTTTTGGCTTGCAGCATTATTTTTTTAATTAAATAATTGTTTTTTTAAGTTTATCTGACGTATTTATTAAATGGATTAAGTATAATATGAGCGACGTCGTAGGCACCTAAGAATCACCTAATATCTATTTATTTACATAGATACCGGAAACACCGCACTCTTACTTAAAAGAGTAAAATAAAATAAATTTGTCCTATTCCTTTTTATTCTTTAGGTCATTTTCTTTTTCTTGTAGTTTGTTTTAATAGGGCAGTGCACGCAAGTAACCCTCATCTCAATCCAACCAACTTTTCACAATTTATAAAATGCTAAATTATTTTTGCTACATGTTCATTTTGTCCTCTTCTTGATTAAAGAATTTCTGGTTTTTACCCAAAATCATAAGACAAGCGTTGAAAATTATTTGAGTAAATTGTATTAAGCTATGTGTTTAATTCATACCAATATATCCAAAAACATCCAATGACCTAACAGTTGATACGTATTCCTAACCATAACCCCCTAAATATATATCATAATCATGGAAACTAACAGCCATAGCAATCCTGACATAGCATTCAATTACTTAATTAGTTCATTTTCGTATGTCTCTCATGTTTTAAATAAACAAAAATTCACCCATTTCATC
The DNA here is from genome assembly GCF_033153095.1 of Gastrolobium bilobum. Taxonomy (NCBI): domain Eukaryota; kingdom Viridiplantae; phylum Streptophyta; class Magnoliopsida; order Fabales; family Fabaceae; genus Gastrolobium; species Gastrolobium bilobum. The sequence continues at coordinate 653,989 of NW_026899651.1, read as the reverse complement.
ATAAACTTGTGCAAATTTTTAAAAGGTTTATTGTAAAGATTATATTAATAATTTGATATTATATTTCTCTAATATATTTTCTCATATAAGAATTCATTGATTTTGAATCGTCAACAATACATATGTTTATCTACTTATGTTAAAAAAAATTAATTAATTATTAATAGAATTGGATGATAAGTTTAAACTCATAATTATTTGACTATATTAATAATTTTATATAAAAAATTTAAATCAGAGAAGCAAAATCTGATTTGTTCACCTCGAGGTAGGGCAACCATAATTTGCATGATCAAATTTTCGTAGCACTAAACCAGGAGCTTTATTCCTGTGGGCTATGTATAATCTCAAATAGATTTGTGCACGTGTTCTTCCAATTTATAGATAATTGAATTACGTGTTAACTCACTACAACATAAATGCTTTTTAGCCACGATAAAGATCATGGCAAAATATGAATAAAACCGTGGCTAAAATTTTTTTCCACTGTTTGCAAAACCGTGGCTAAAATGGGCGTTGCATTATTTTAACCACGGTGTTTTTTGCATGTAAGCACGGGCAAAACGAGCGTGATAACATTGAATTAGCCACGGTTTCACTTATGTTAGCCACGTTATTTCGTGGCTAAATGATTTAGATCCCAATGATAAAAAGTTTTATTTTGCCACAAACAAAACCGTGGCTAAATATAAGGAATTTTTTTTAAATAAAAAATATTACAAATTATCCTTATCATATAAAAAACAAATAATAAAAATTGCATTTGATGCAAGAACCAAATTAAGGGAAGTAATCAAATAATAAAGTGGAGTACACAATTTAACAAAATACATTTTACAATATAGCCAAGGGTGTAAGCTTATAGATATTTGGTGGATCTTAAAGGACAGTATATGTATATAATTACAAAAGAGGTCTGTAATTAATTAAATAGATCCGTATTTATTGCTTGAATTCCTCTCAGTGTTACAATGTCAGTTACAAGGACATCATCCCAATAAAAAGTCAAAAAAGGTGAAGGAAAACTCGAAGATTAGAGGGGGAAGGGACACAGATTTTATAAGGCCATCGACATAATACAATAAAAGCCTAAAACAACTAAATGTGACAAAGGTTGTAACATTTTTTCAACCTGTCATTTTAGTAATCACAATTATTAAGGTGAACTCCAATACAAGTTGTGAACCATGATTTACGCAAGAAACATCTGAAGTGGTCAGTGGTCTATGATTCTACTAAATTTTGCTGAATGTGAGAATCTTTTATCTTGTAATTCCAGGCAACTTCCATTGTCCATCATACCTTGTTCAATCAGATCTAATTGGATTGCTAAACCTGAATTAATCCAAACTGAGATTCATGAACTTGAATCAGTAACATTCTTTAAATAAACAGAACAAAAACAACTTGACTAGGGGTTACAAGACTAACATTCTCATAATATTCATTATAGCAACACTAACTTATATTACTTTAGGTGATTAAAACATATTTCTAAAGTATAAGAGACCTGGGCTTCTGGTATTATCTTCAGTTTGTAGCCATTTGGAACTTCAAACACATGATTTTCCTGCATAGGTAAAACAACAACAAATATAAGCTTGTTAGTCGTTAGTTTATATGTATGAAATATCCACCAGAATTAACAAGTAAAATTATTTTATTTTATTTTTTAGGCTACATAATTAAAGGAGCGATTAACATCTTTGTTATGAGACTCTGCTGCTTTTCAAGATTCTATTTCAAATGACTACTGGGTTAGTTTGATGGTTAAGAATCTGCAACCATTGAAGAACTTCGAAGGAATTTTTAAGTCATAACTCAAGAAAATAAAGTGTACCAAAGAAAAAAAAGATAATAATGTTTTGGAACAATAGTAGTGGATGGGGAGGGGGAGAGGGGTCCATGAAGGGAATAAATCTACTGTGTTAAGCAATGCCAGGACGTTTTGGCCATCTTACCATCCACGTCCCTATCGTATATCAACTGGTCAATTGATTTGGGTCTATCACGAATCAATTATCTTAAAAATTTAAACTGATAGGTAACACGAACAATTTTATATTACATATGTTTTGGAGGTAAGATAAGGAGGGTACAAGATCACGACAGTTCTTATTGGTACATGCATTATAGTACCTTTGCCCATAATGTAGTATGGATTCTCCTTTCTCATTAATCTTCATTGAGCCAACTCATTATAGAATCATTCTCCGCTTTAAGGTGTCTCCAACCCCGACTTTAGGCCAACTCAAGTCCCTTGATGATCCTCACCAACTCTGTCATTAGAGAAAAACAATGGCCAATTCGATAAGAAAACCCTGCTAATTAACCAGCTGTCATTCTAATCTGTAATTATCCCACCACACTCAACTAGACTTGGGTTACCCATAGCAGCGTCATTTGTATTGAGCTTAGTCCTTCCCGGTATTATTACCATTCTAGTACGCTTCATACATATCCAATTCACCAACTTCGTTATTGCCTCAATTTTTTGTTATTCGTTCGTATTTTGGTTCTTATGTATTGCCACATTACTCCAACCCCAAGCATGCCAGCAGATCATGACCATGAACAACGTAGACCAAGGTGCGACATAAGGTCCAGATATCAAGATAATTTTTTATTTAACAAATAAGTTTAGACATTTCAAGAGAATTTTTTATTTAAATAGGCTATAGCATAAGCATTTACAAAACTCTAACTAACTCGTGAATGCGACATATTTATTTATTATTTATGTTTTAAAGGCTCTTGTGCTGTTAAAATATCAGAAAGTTTCAAGACCTGTTCAAGGTACACCTGAAGTAGAAAGAGTTATAGGCTTGGCATCTGCACCAGGACCATCAAACTGAAGTGGACCTGGATTTCTATAAATATCGTCCATAATTGCATTTAGTTTCAACATGCTGCAAACAAGATCATGAATTAGAGCATGCCCTGAATTTACAACCAATAAATGAGACCAAACAAGCTGAGGTAAAAAAACAAAATGTGTATATAAATAGTGAGAGGAAAGGAGTAAGTACATATACACATACCTGACCAAGAAGAGTACAAATGAAAATCTCTAGTTATATTTTATATCCATGTGCACGCATATACACATACATCATACAACATGACAAAAAGTCTTACTCATGCTTTTCCTCTCAAGTCAACAATAGCTGGATGAATAGCAGGTTTTCCAATTGATGTGGATCCTGGATTTTGAGACCAGCGCTTCACTGTCATCATAGCATGAAGTTCATAATAGACAGACAAAACACTGAACATTCTCTACCATGAAAAGCATTGATATATAATACAAAAGCATAATAAATAACCATTAAACATGGGTTTCAAGCAAAAACATGAAAAAAAAAACATAGACATACTGCAATTGGAGCAGCCCCTCATCGCCACTTGTTTACAGGATTCTTCAGGTTAGTTGCAGTTGCCAAGTATCCATTTAAAATATCTAAAATATTTTAGAAGGAAAATATATTTAACTCACAAAAAAAACGTCCCAACGAATTACAAGCTACCAAAATTTGATTAAAATAAAATAAAGAAGAAAAAAACACTTTGGAAATGCTAAGTGAACCAAGTAATGACTAATGAAGTACAAGCTAGTACAATTCAATATACCAGAAACCAAACGAACGAGGAAAAATATATACTGTAAACAAAACTTTTAATTGATTATTTTTTTATTTTGTAAAATTAATCTTGTTCATTTTACAATTTATTTATTTTTTTGTAAATTATTTTATAGAGAATATTGATATCTTGTGAAATTAATACCTGTAATAATATTATATTTTTAATTCTTTCCTAAATACTCATACTCTTTATCAACCAATGCGCTTTACATGTTTTTAAATCAAGCTTATTGATTTTCCGAGCTGTTACTACTTGCTACCTATGTAGCACCGATACGACACGCGACACGTGACACGACACGACACGACACTCCGACACGTCAATCCTAAAAATTTATGGATTTCGACACGTTGGGACACGTTTTAATATTAAATAATATTTTTAATTTATATAGTGTATATTTCATTTAATATTTAATAATTTAACAAAAAAAATGAAACTAAATTAATAATACCCATCAACACGTTATAAAGATGGAAGCTTTAATAAAAAAAATAAGAATTGGGATAAGAGAGAGATATAATATCAGATAGAGAGATCAAATCATATTAGAGAGAGATCAGAGAGAAGAAGATACAACAAGAGCGTGATAGGAATTGACAACAATGATGCTGAGATGATCTCTTATCTACTTAAAGGGAAAAAAGAAAAAAAGAAAAAATTGATCAGGTGGAAGCTTTATTAATATATTTTAACTTTTAAAAAAAATTAAAAAAAATTAAAAAAAAAATTAAAAAAAAATTAAAAAAAAAATAAAAAAAATTACGAAAATGCCATTTGACCGTGTCAGACACGATCAAATTCGCGTGTCGGAATGGTCAACGTATCGGAAAAAGTCAACCGCGTGTCCGACACCGTGTCGGAGCGTGTCGCCGTGTCGGAGCGTGTCGGACCCGACTCTTCCTGTTTTTACAAGTGTCCGTGCTTCCTTGCTTGCTACAACAGAAAAATAAATTAGCCATTCAATACTGACCTTGTAACCGCAGCCAGATACACAAGCATAGAAACGTTCCATTAAAGGAAGGGATTAATCATCATTAACATGTAAAGACAACCATTTCATAATTAAGCTATTTAAAAAGCTACAAGCATATTGCAATTAATTGCCATTCTTCCCCAACATTGTCTTCATTTCAGAACTAACACTACATTTCTCTGACAACAACTCAACATATAGAAACCTTTCCTTTAAGGTCGCAGAATCAAACATTAAAGTAATTAAGAGAGAGAAATCATTAGAAAATAACTTTAATGTTAGAATAAATCAGACCATCATCAAGTTAAGTTGCAGATTGCAATCACTAATATGGTGAGTAAAAGAAGCAAGGGCGATAATGAAAATACCTCTGAATAACTGGCAGCTCCAGGAGAACGATCAATATAAGCACTCCACTGTTGATCCTTTATTACAAGATCCTTGTAGCATATGTGCTTGCAGTCCTCCAAACCTGGTTAACCAATGCTCTATCATTTGTAAATCAGAATCGTGTTCAGTCAACTAGCAACCCAACTTTTACAATCACATTTTTTTCCTTTCTTTTTTCTCATAATGTGCCAAGAAGAATTAACATACTAATTTATCAAGATAAACAATGTCTCAACACAATCACCAGAAGTACCAAAGTAACCAACAAGTGTCCAATTCTATTAACCTTTTGTCAAACACTTAACAGGCATTTTCAGATAAGAACACAATTTCACCAGCTGAAGCTAAATCAATTTGAATTAAGAACAGAAATTTCACTAGTTAAAGCTAAATCAGTGATAATCCAAAATTACAAACCAAAAGAAATCCCTACCTTCGATTCATGCGACTCCGATGATGAGATTCTTAGCAAAACTAGAAGCAAGAATAGCAAAACGCAGAGTAGGAGCTTGAGATCACAACATTAATTAACCGAAGCAGTTGTGTGGACAGGGATGATGTAGTGAAGCAACTAAGACAAATGGAAGACGAAGCGCTAATTAACTAATGTTGTATTATCAAATAGATCAATAAGATTAACATAAAATCACAGCTCAATTTATAGAGCTACGCCTTATATTGATTAAATTCAAAAAGAGAGAGATGATAGGGGAAAGAGAAAGCAAACCTTCTAAATTAAAAAATATTTTCAAATAGATGGAACGATAAGTGATCGAAATGTATTTGGGTATTTAGACATCCAGGAAAATCGGGGTAGTGAGTGGGAAGTCAGTGGCAGTGATGGCCAGCAGTTTAAACGGGTCTACGCGCTAACTAATTGCAACGTGCTTTACGCATTGCTAAATTGCCGTGGTGAAATGTCATTTCTGTTGTAGTGACTGTTAACTAATTTAAGAGCAGTTTCACGTGTTCAATTGTTCTTACTTTTTACAGTAGTGTTTGTGTTTCCTACTAATTATTTTATAAAATTAAGTAACCCCCACTCTACACTTGAAACATTATCAAAGACAGATTTTTTTGGTCAAAATTCTCGGTGGAACATTGGTACATGAGCATTCTCATTCTTTCTTTCTTTCAATACAATTTTGGTTGGCACACGTGCACAAAAATTTAGACCAACTGGATTCCATGTAGAAAAAAATGTACCATACCTTTGAGGTTCAATTGCTCCGAAAGAGATAAATGCCTTTGATTGGAAGATAACTCTTATCCCCCACACGTGTAGTGTAATATTTAATGCCTTAAATTGTTGACCTTCCAAATGAAACAAAACATGCTTACAGCTACACCTCAATTTGATTTAAACCATGTCACATCCTAACGTGTAATAGTCTTGTTTTTCCTTTGAAAACAATGCATACAGACCTAATGAGTATTGCCAAAAAAAAGTTTGAAAAAATATATTATATAGAGGCAAGATCCTTTGATACTGGTGCCAAATTTAAAGTTTGACATCTCATCTGAGAGTCGTTGAATCAAAAAAGATCAACGACTCTGATTTGTAAATCATTAATCTTTTCTGATCTAACGGCTCTCAGATGAGGTGTCAAATTTCAAATTTGACACCGGTGTCAAAGTATCCTGCCTCTATATATATATATATAATAGAGGCAGGATACTTTGACACCTCATCTGAGAGCCGTTAGATCAAAAAAGATCAATGGTGTCACATGCTTACAAATCACAGTCGTTGATCTTTTTTGATCTAACGGCTCTCAGATGAGGTGTCAAATTGTAAATTTGACACCGGTGTCAAAGGATCCTACCTCATATATATATATATATATATATATATATATATATATATATATATATATAGGGGGAAAACACTATTCTCATGCTACATGAGATAAATTTTTTCTCCTACACATCCTTCGATAACTGTGTCATTTTTTTTTTCAGATGATGAAGCCCACAAGTTTGTCTCTATGACCTGAGATAACTTATCTCCTTTAACATGAGATTAATAATACTCATATATATATATATATATATAGGGCTTAGCGGATGTATAATGATCGGATCTAAGTTTTGGTACGGTCAAAAAATTATAATTATGTATTACGGATAGTACATAGTTATAATATTAAAGTTATATTTTTTTTCTCTTTTCAGAAATTTAACTATGTACTATAGGTAGTACATAGTTATAATATTAAAACTATTTTTTCTCTCCTCAGTAACTTTTATACAGTTGTCGGGCGACGTAGGAGAGAAAAAAAAATAACTTTAATATTATAACTGTAAAGAATCACTTCAACACAAAATCTTAAGATGTTAAATGAGGACGTTTTTAATGATTTATATCAATTTCTAACAATAACTATGTATTACTTGTAGTAAATAGTTAAATTTTTGAAGAAAAAAAAAACATAATTTTAATATTAGAACAATATACTACCTAGTACGTAGTTATAAGTTTTTGACCACACCAAACCTTAGATCCAGTCACATGACAAATTATTTTGCCATATATATTTATACGATTTAATGTCTCTCGTATTATAGAAAATAAAATTATGTCTTACACACACATAAAATAAAAGTGTGTGAAATCCATATTTTATACTCCCACACACTTTTATGAGAGTATAACAACATGAGAAATATAATCTCATATATATAATACTAAGTATTTGCGCATACAATTTGTTAATAGACAAATGTTGACTTCAAGATTCCCACCCTTTCTTTATGTGACAATCTGCCGTGAAGCAAAATCTGAAATGTCACAAGTGTTTTCGAGGACAAGACCCATAAGAATAGATGGGCGAGTAAATTGGTTAAATTGGTCTATTTTTAACAATTGACCAGCACACCCTTCTGGAAATTTGAAAACAAAAAATGCATGTTGTGCAATCCACCCATTAACTTGCCCACACCGGAAGGTATATTTTGCCTGCCAAATGGGGACCAAAGACTAAGAATACAAGTTGTGTGTCTGACTCGCTAAACATATTTGTCATGATTGAAGATGAAGACTCAGCCTCACAAATATGTTCAGGTTACCTAAATTTATTTTATTTTATCATCGGGCCAACTAAACCAAGTTCAAGCATTAATACTCTTATGTTTCTAAACCACCAGAAGAATTTGGACTTCATAGCCTCTAGAAGCCCATTGGGATACTAGAGTAGAAATAACAATGAACAGAACTGATTAAACAAAATTTGTATATATGGAATCTTACACTAGCCAAAATCATGTATAAATAATCAGATTTGAGTATATTTTCTCCGCTTATAAATAAGTATACATGCTTAAATTACTTAATTTCAATATTTATTGTAAAATTTGTACTAACCACTTATCAATAGAATTAACAAATTACTTTTCACCGCATATAATCTTCGAGAATCACAAATCGAGTGCATGCATCTTCCAATGTGTTAGAAGTCAGGCTCAAGTTGCAAATAAAGTGGTTCGTGCATAAACATTTACTGTTTCCAGATCAGATACAGATATATGCAATACAAAATAAGTCCAAATAGGTGACCCTATTTGCGAGATACAACAAATATTGCTGGGAATACTAAAACTAATTGTAATTGACAAGTGACAACTCACATAATCAAATGTTTGGTCCAGTTTAAATTTTGAGAAATAATTATTTTTTTTCAAAAATTCTCTCAAAAAGTTATTTAAAAATAAAAATAAAAAAACTATTTTCTTGAGTTGAACCAAGCATTGACCAAGTAAAGTAATGATGTGAGTTAGACTTTACAACTTCATATTTAGAACCTTACCTAATGGCTGGTATGATCCAGGTGTTGTTCCATTTGATGTGGAAGGACTAAATTGTTTAGGGGTAGATTCCTCCCTAAGAGCATCTAGAGCAGCCCTTCTTTTCTGCTTATGTTCCTTGTGTCTCCTTATTTTGTCCTCTAAAGCTGCTTTAGCATTCTCAGCTGACTCAGCCCTGCTAAGAGCCTGTTCTGCACGTGCCCTCAGCTGTGCTATTTTCACTGATGCACTTTCCACTTCCTTTTTCATCAATGCTAACTCTGAATGGCTTCCAACTTCATTTGTTTTCTCAGCCTCTTTAACCAAGTATTTGTATTCTTCCAAAGAGATTGTGATATGCTCATTTTTATTATCACTAATATTTCTCACTTCAGTTTGGGGAACTTGTATATCCTGTGAAGGATTAATCTTAGGTTGGATGTCAGTAACATATCCATTCTTCTGAAGCTGAGATTTCAGCAATGCAATCTCCACCTGTGCTTCAATATCTTCCTCCTTATTCATGTTCAAATCTGCTTTAGCCATCTGCAACTCACTTGTGAGTGATTCAATAGTAATATTTAAGCCATTTATTTCTTCCTTTGCACTTGTAAGCTCTTGTTTGAACTGATTCAATTCCATTTCTAATGTCTCAATGTAGACAGATTGATCCATGATCTTTCTTTCCTTTAGTTCCATGTCAATGTGAAACTGGTTTGAGTCAGATAAAATGAATGCTTCATTAGCTTGTGTAAGTTCCAATGGAAGAGAATCAACCAATGTAGACATATCCATCGGTTGATTAAGTAAACCCTCTAGCATTTCTATATGCTTTCTCATATCTTCTAGCTCTTGTGCTTGAGCAGTTGCTTTTGTAGCTAACTCAATTTTCTCTTCTTTCTCAGACAACATAGCAATCTTCTCTTTCTCAGCTTTAATAGCGGCAAGTTTTGACCTATGAATGACTTCTTCAAGCTCATTCACTTGTTGCATGAGTTCTTCTTTCTGTTCCTTTTCAATCTTCAAGGCATTTTCCAAATGTTCCACTTTTGTCAAAGCGTTCAGTTCTGAATCTTTAGCAGCAACAAGTTCTGTTTCCTTGTTAAGAAGCTCCCTTTGTGTGGCCTTCAATTCACTCAATACATGTGAAAGCTGGTCCCGGACCTTTACAGTTTCCAAGTTCTGATCAGCCCTCTCTTTCATCTCGTATTCAAGCTCTTCTTTGCGAGCTTTTCCCTCTGAAGATGCATTTGTGTACCTGTTTCTTTCAACATCAGACTTCTTCAGCAGGGAAGACAATTCATGAGTCATCTTTTGGTTGTGTTCCAGCTTAAGAAGTGCTTGCATATGTGCTGCATGCTTTGCTTCTAATTGTACCTTGCAGTTGGCTAATTCCTTTTTCAACTCCTCAAACTCTATTTCACAATCACACTGGCCAACAAATAAAGCAAAACAATGACAGTTAAATCATTAATGAGATCTATTTATCTCATGTAGCATGATAATATCTCACGTGACATGATATAATTATTTTCCATCATTAATCTCTGATGACCACTACACGGATATCCATGCATGCACAAACAACATTCAATTAATAATTGGATCAAATCTACACGAGTGAAAGAGACTAATAATTGAACGTCATAATATTAAGTGTGTGTTATGATAAATTCTATCATCTACAGAAGTCATGATTTGAAAGGTTTGAACTCAGGCCTGTGTTCCTTAGTTACCTTACTCTTGGTAGGCTGATATTTCTTCTGATGGTCTTTATCTCCAAACAAAGAGAGGGCATTTCGGACTGGTTCAATTGATTTAGTATCAATCTCACTACCCATGATTTTGCATAAAAAAATCTATGTCCACCAGTGTCAAAAGAAAGTCAAAAACCCCAAAATCTCCAGGTTATAATCTGAAAACATTAGAAAAACAACACAAAAACTGATATTAATTAAAATACACAGACATGTTACACATATGCCATCAAAGCACGGTAAAGAGAGCATCAAAGACAGAGAGTTTTCGCACAGTTAGTTAATTAACAATTAAGAAATTAAACATGAACTCAAAAGAACTTAATTGCATGTCTATACTTCATATGAAGACGTGTAAAAAATCAGCTACTGGTTTAAAAGTCATATACGTCAAACAAAAAGATCATGTCATGTCATGAGGAAAAATCTAAGGTACCATTATCAAGAATAAAAGAACTAAATATCAGAGAGGATAAAAAGATACCTGTAACTTGGGGATTGAAGGTGAGATTGCGAGGAAAAAGCAGAGAAAATAGGAAGAACAAAGACAAAAATATGAAAGTTCTCGTGAAATAGGTTTGTTTTGGAAGTTGTATTATAATGAGTTTTCCATTGCGGACAACACGATGCTGTAAAGTTGTCGTGGAGTATAGCCGTAGAAGAATTATTCTTGTTTGGTTCTTCTACCTTGAAATTGTCGGGGTAGAAGGGAAAAACCGCTGGTGTATAATGTATGCTGTAACACAAGGGAACATGTACACACTGAATTTCTTCATTTCCATGGAAATACTCTTCACTTATTTTATTTTTATTTTTTATCGTCTCTCCATGTGATGTGGTATTTGTATATATCCTTACTTTTAACATTTTATTTGAAAAGTTAATTAAGGGAATATATAAATCGATACAAAGTAATTTTTTACATTATATTTAGGTGAATTAATTATGAGTTTTACATTTATCATTTAACATGACACAAAAAAGTTTCCTACACACACAATATTTTGTGGGGCCCACACTTTTTGAAGCAAAAATAAAATAAAATAAATAAAGCACGCAAATTAAAACGAATCTCTATAACATTATACCATCATTTTTCTTATAACATAGCTCTTATAAAACCCAATAATTATTCTAAGCAGGATCAATTTTAAAAACTACGATTTCTATATATCATCTCATATCATATTATAGATTTTTATGATACCATATAATGAAAAAGTATTTCTGTAGTTGTGACAAAAATATTTTATCTCACAAAATTATCAGATATGACGTCGGAACCTAATAAAATTTTAAAAAAATAAAAATTAGCGGATCCGTTTTTTGTCTCAGAGACAGAAACTATTTTTCTGCCGTTGCTGCGTAAAAGTAATACCCATCATATAATATGGTTTGAGGTATACAAATTTTTTTTAAAATAATTTACAGTTTATCCCTGCGTGGTTTGACTCACAGTTTGTCGAGGCTTGTTATTGTTATTACATAGTTACCTTGTGATAATTTTCATTTTTTTTTTTTAATATTTCAATCGGATAATTTACATGTTATTTTTTACTATAGTGATTGCCTATTTTCTGATCCACCGCGAATATCAAACAAATTCAATTAGGTATTTGGGAGAATCATGTACTACATTCTTTCGGAATTCGGATACAACAAAGGGCTATCGGATGTTTTTTTTTTTTTCCTTTTGGAAGATACAGTCAATGCAAGATCCTTTGAATTGATTTAGATACATGAATATAAGAAATGACGAGAATTCTTATCAACCAGGATTTTTTAAAACATTTTTGGTAATTTAATATGTATGTTTAATAAAGAAATAGAAAATATCATACTAAGACTTTGTAATAAGAGAGTAAACTATATGAGAGCAAAGTGTCAAATTAACACAAAGAATGAAGTGTTTTTGGAGAGGGTAAAGTGTACGTACCCTATCACCTATAAGTTGACATGAGTTAGGGGTTGTTCTAATTTAATCAATGATCTCAAATTCAAAAATATTGTGTTAAAAATTTAGTAAAAAATATTTAAACCGGGTGCAATCAAATAAAAAAAATGTAAATACCCTTTAGAAACAAAATTAAACCATATTATTTTTTTCGAGTTTTAATGTACCCTGATGAAATTATACACAAAGTAAATTACCAAATAGTTTTTTTTGTACAAACCAAATATTTATTATTGACGGTTGATAGTTAGTTTCACAATAAATATTCAAAGGAAATTACTTTTCTCATGTTACATAAACAAAATATTATCTCCTACACTCACATTTCTCAAATGGGTCCCACAAGATTTTTTTCTCTCCCCTTTAACTCTTTTCTTTCTCCTACTTTTTGTTTGAGTATGAGATAGTACTTTTCGTATACAACATAAGAGAAGTATTATCCATATTCAAAATTCTACTAAATATAAAAATAATAATAAAATTAATTGATGAACCGGTGGAAAATTCTAAAAAATAAATTAACACATTAAAAATAATAATTACATAAGTAATCTCACAATTTTTGGTTTGATTCATGCTCAAACCACTATTTATCAATATTTTATTTCTATTGACACATTATCAAATTTAAAGTTAATATATTCAAATATATTTTTAATAAAGTACTAAAGGAGAACAATAACAATTACAATGCTTTAACAAAGCTCAATATAAATACCTTAATTTCGAATTTTTTAATCTATAAAATAAAAATGGTTCAAGATTATGTTTGATATATCGATTTTATTTTATTTTTTCGAGAAAATGACCGGTTATCTAGGAACAAAAACAGGGTCGGAGCAGATAATCCAATGATTGTCATTTTGTCATATACATCTAAGAAAATAGATTAAATATTAAAACTGAAAATTTAAAAATTAAATAAATATCAATTAATACCATTTATTAGTTTGGTCAAGAAGGATAAATTGCAACTAAAGTAGAAAGCAAGTAATGGAAAAATAATTATGTGATCCAGGCCCACTTAATTATTTGGTGATCCCTCTCACATGAGTGATTTTTTTTTTTCATTTTTGTTCCTCCTATTTTTTTCTTCTCCAATTTTGCCCCTATTTTGAGAGAAGGAGCACCCCAAATTTTATGGGCCAAGAGCACTACATTTTCTCTCCAAGTAATGAGAGATTTAAGTAATTTATATTATGTTATGTGTTTAATTTTATTTGTATCCAAAAAAACAATTAAGGTATCAGAAGTTTTTTTTTATATATATATAGAATGGAAATTAAACATATATCCTAATATAAATTATCCAAATATTACACCGGATCAATCCTAGTAGCTTAGGGATCAGAAGTTTAGGAGCCGTTAGGTAGTAGCCATTTTTTAGGATTTTGGAAAAACTGAGAGTGATAATTATATTTAACCATGTTTGGTACAAGTTTTTTAAAATTTTCTCAGGAATCTGATTTTCTCGAGATTTTATTTTGTGTGTAAATTTTTTTGAAAATACCATCCAGAATTACCATCCAAGGGTGGTATTCTAAGATTTCTATGTCAAAAGAAAATTTAGTACAACTAAACATAACATTAAGAAAATTAACCCAATCTTCTAGGAATATTTTAGTCTACCAAACACCTCTGTGGTAACATTCTCAGAAAACTCATATTTTTATCATATTCCTTGAAATCGTGATTCCCAGATAAAAAAAAAAATTCTTCTCTACCAAATTTTCTAAGAAGACAAAAATACAGTCAGAGAAGAAATAACTTTATGTCCACGGTTGGCTCAAACGTCGGTAAACAACACTTATATACCAATAAATGGAGCATCTCTTTTTTTTTTCTTTTTTTTCGAGATAAAAATGGAGCATTTCTCGTCACCAATTATAGCCGAACCAGCAATAAATGACAGTAAAGCATTTAACAACATTCAAAAAAATGCTACTAATCGACAATCCTGAAGTGTGGTTAAACTAATTTTTTTTGTATTGATGTGCCCGTAAGTCACATGTTAGGTTTGTCCTATTATAGACCTGTGTGCATCTTTCCTCCACCTACAATGGCGGGAGCTTCCATTTTCATTCTTTTTTTTTCTATTGTGAGGGAGAGTTTTGTCGTGGACGTGGTTATGATCAGATTAGTCGATTAAATGATAAATTGGTAGAAAAATCTTCAAAAAAATAAATAAAAAATTCCGATAAAAAAAATCCACGCAGAGTATTAACTGTTAACTTCCTCCCTCAAGGATTCAAGTCTTAGTTTGTCGATACGCATTAAATATATATTTGATTTCTCTTAAACAAGATCTTAGGTTGAAGTCATTGTGAATGAAAAATTTTTCCTTTGGTGCAAGGCTCAAGGTGACACACATTTGAGTGGCTCAATATTGTCTCCTTGTCTCTTCATGATCTAGAATCTTCTCTCTCTTATATATGTTTCGTAAAGGATTGGAGGAGTTTAGAATGTGAGTTGGATGAAAATACTTCTAAAGAGAAGATTGAGAATTAGACCTCTTTACGAAAGTTTGAGTACCATCATTGTAGATAAGGTTTAAATGAACCACCTTTTATTCATGAATTTTGATTTCTTGTATTCCATTATTTTTAAAGCGGAAGTTTGATTATGAACTAATATTTCATGATTTTTACTTCTTCATATTGAAGAAGGTTTTCTACGTTAAAATTTGATTGTGTTTTTCTTTGTCTCTCTCTTTTGTGTTTTTCATTTTCGCTGCGCAAGGCCGACCTGGTGGCTATAGACCGACTTGTGATTGCCAAACTCCGAGCTCGAAGTGCCAACTTGCAAATGCTTCCGCGCCGACTTTGAGGGACTATCATGTCCCAACAGGAGGATACTTATAGTTTATCCAAAAAAAGATATAGAAGTATAAACCAAAGCTCTTCCAGGAGTCATCGTAGGAGATTAGGAGATAAGGAATGTGTAAGGAGACGGTGAATCTATATTCTAGGGTATCAACTCATGAAAGTTATGGATATCATATGCCTCTTCGATTGATGATGACAGGTATATATATATATATATATATATATATATATATATATATATATATATATATATATATATATATATATATATATAGGGAAAACATTTCTGCAGCCACTTTAGATAAGCTTTTCTACAACTATCCTTTTTTCACTAAGTAAGACCGGTCATACATTAAAATTGCATTTTCTCTCTCCGTCACGTCAGCCGACAATGTCTGAGGGAAGAGAAAAAAAGAACAGCTTTATTGTTATCACTAAGTACGACCGGTCGTACTTAGTGAAAAAGGGTAGATGTAGACAACTTTATCTAGAGTGGCTGTAGAAATACTTTTCTCATATATATATATATATATATATATATATATATATATATATATATATATATATATATATATATATATATATATATATATAAAGAGAGAGAGGAAATGATCCATTTACAATTTGGGTAAAGTATGTGTCATTTTAAAAGATGTAAAGTTGTGTTATTTTAAAAGAGAGAAAGAGATAGATAAAGGAGAAGAGAGAGTTGACATAAAAAATAAAGGTGTGGATCCCACCTCTTTGTGAGAGTGAAATGATATAAGTTGTGTCATTTAAAAGGATAAACACTTTTCTCTTACAATTTTTTTTACAAATTACACTAAGTATGAATGGTCATACACTCTTTTTTACAAATTACACTAAGTATGACCGATCATATACTTTTAATTAAATTATGACCGATCATACTTAATATAGTTTGTAAGAGTTTGTAACGAGAGAGATGAGTCATAATTATTTTGTCCATTACATTTACCGTTATGACTTATGAGTGAGGGAATACATCACCTATGCGTACTATGGTGAGTTAAGAGTGAAAGATCATTTACAATGAGATCTATGTACTCAGTAGGACATTAGGTGTGATGCTGGTACGGAACACCATCAAAGTCAGCTTATACATCTCATAATCTATAAATATTTTAATTTGAGATTGTATTATAAATTTATTCTAATTAATATATTTTTCTCATAAAGAAGCTTGTAAAAATACTCGTTATTTACTGATAATCTTTTAATATAAAATTTTCTTTTGTTGTTGGGTAATATTTTTTAAATTGATTTTTTCTAGGGTTATATTTTTAATATTGATTTAAGTTGGCGTGGTATCATTGCTTGTCATGTTTGAAGGCATAATGAAGCTCGCAAGATCGCATCTCATCACGTTAACGACCGATTGAATGTGAAACATCACCGACCTCTACAAAAGTTGTAATCATACATTCACTGGAATTGCTGTTAATTTAGATTACAAGACAAGCTAAGTAACTAACTATATAATATATCACATTCAAGCAGTAGCCAAAACTAAAATTCTCTTATTATTTTTTGTTTTCCAGTGTTCAGGTCAGGCAAAATGTATACATCCGCTTGCTTACACCTTCATTGGTATGTATGGATGGATGAAAATTAGCATCAACAAATTATAACTCAAATTAAATATGAAACTAAGTCTTCTGCTTAAGTCCTGTTTTTCCATTTTAACCTTAAAATCCAAATTAAAGAGAGAAAAAAAGAGTCTGTTTGGATCCTCTTATTTTTAAGCTAGAAATTACTTATAAGCTAAAGCTAAAAAAAAAAACTTAAAAAAAGAAGCTAAAAGCTGTTGGAAAATTACATAAAAGTTTTAGCTTAAAAATATTTCAAAAAAATTATCTCTCTCTATCTTTATCACTCTTCATTAAAAAAAAAAGCACACATTTCAAGAAAAACATATAAGAGTTTTTAGTTTTCAATTTTTTCTTCATTATAAAAACAAGAGCTTTTATTTATAAGAACTTTTTCCAAAATCTGTTTGGCGTAGCTTATGCTTAGAAGAAGTTCTACCGGTGAGAGAGGATCCAAACATAAACAGTACATCCTTACACAGTGCCGTTTTCACTTTCAGTATTTTCTGCTTTCCATTTGTTCTTTTGCATTAATATATCTGAGTTTTTATTGGAAAATTCTTCACCATTTTACTTTCATGCAGCGTCCTGAGTTGTCTCACTTACCATCCAAGATAAAGACATGTTCTAAGTGTTTAAACACGATATTTCCTTTCTTTCTTTAAGAGAAACTGAGAATTGGTAAAGTAGAAGGAAAATGGATAAAGCTCTCACTAAACTGGGAGGATTTTGGATCTCCAAGAAAGCCAAGAAAGAGATTTCCAATATTACGGACGACCTATCTGTATGTCTCTTTGTTAGAAAAATTTTATTTGTTTACCTTCAAATCTTAAATCTCTGGTTGCTTTTGTGTTATCTTTATTTAGGATGAATGACTTAATAGAAAAATTCTAGAACTAAAAGATTTGACACAAAAAATACTTGCAACTCTTTCCAAGACTCTCATACTCATACCTTTTGATATTGAATGTGAAAGCCATGATTTTTGTATTATGGTGTCGAGAATAGGCTATTATGTGCCTCTGTGTGCATCCTATTCGCCCCATTGTTCTTGCAATTGTGATGTTTACCTTATTAGTAGATATTCTTTCTGCTTTTTGTATGTCTTATCTCGCAGGCAAGATCTGAGAATCTTCAAAGAAGAGGGGATAAAAGTAAAACCACAAAAAAGGATAGATAAAAGTGTGGAACAGAAGTAGCCACATCTGAAATTTGAAATTCATAGTTAATTGATGACTATGAAACTTTGGGGAAATGAATTTGAGTCTATTTGTTCTTTTGAAAATAAATGATTGAATCTACTTCACCTATATTTTTAGTTGATAGTAGGATTAATCATGCTATCAGATTAATTTTCTGAAGAGTCTTGCAATGTTACGGGAATTAGAGAGGTATTTGTTCTTTTGTTATTTCAAAATTTTGTTCGGAATATATGATCATTATGAACAGTGAACCAGAGTGAAGTGTTTGATGATCAAGGTAAAATAGGAGGGGAAAATTGCAATTCAGAAGAGTGCCTCTTAGCTTTTTGTTCTTTCTGTCTATGTAAATTGATTTGTTGCAGTGCATACTTTTATGTAAGAGAATGCTTATTCCGTGCTTGCAATTTCAGTCTTTCTCAAATACTGTTGAAGAGAAGGCAAAACTTTTCATCAACAAACTTAAAGGTACCTAGTATTTTTAATTTTTTACAACAATTTTGCACTTGTGGTTCGAGTATTAACATGCTATGACTTGTTCCCGCTTAAACTGCTTTAAGAGTTTAATCTAAATTTTAATTGTTAAGATCCATAGTTCTGCTAGGGAGACAGTAATACTTAAGACAAATGATTTTCCAAAAGTTAAAAGTTTATTCAGGACACACATCATATGTTAAGTTTTTAAAATGTTCAACTTATATAAAGTTTATTCAGGACAAATATCACTGTGGCAAAAATAATAATGAAAAATGATAATGACAATCATAATAACATTTGACACCCGGTTTTGTTCTGTTTTCTATTAGGTAAATCCATGAAAGCTTTACCAGATCTCCTTCGAGAGTACAACCTTCCTTCCGGTCTGTTTCCCCGCAACATAACATGCTATGAGTTTGATGAATCAAAAGGAAAGTTGATAGTGTACATGTCCTCCCCCTGTGAGGTGTGCTTCAAGGACTCATCCATTATAAGATATGCAAATCGGGTCAAAGGGACATTGTCAAAGGGGAAGCTCATTGTTACAGATGGAATGAAGACTAAGGTTTTGGTGTGGGTCAAGGTCACTAGTGTTGCTGTTGAGAGTTACAAGTCTGACAAATTATGGTTTACTACTGCTAGTGTGAAGAAATCAAGGCCCAAAGATGCCTATGAAATGCCTCGTGAAGCTATTAACGTGGAAGAATTTTGAGGCACTTTATATCCTACTTATACTGAGTCATGATAGTACACTTGGAAATATACATTTGACATTGTGAACTATGATGTTAAATAGCTCACGTTATGGATTTGCAATATCAATAATATTACAATGGTGATTAGTATGTAAGATCTAATTGTACTTGGTGTGTTCTGCTCTAATGATTGTAGTTTGTGAATAGAAAGGTCCCAACTTTATTTTGCTTATAGGAACAAGGAGAAGAGTCCATGAACGAATAACGAGCGCCACATTGAGAATTTTCTGATCAAGGCAGTTCTTTCTTTTAACATAAGCTTGTTTGATGGAAAGTAGTGGCCATTGACTATACAAAAAAAAAAAAAAAAAAAAAAAAAAAAAAGTATTTGCCATTGGCCAATTAGGTTATAAATTTAAAATAAGATGATGATGGCCTGTAATTTTAATTTAATAATTTAAACTTTTATTCTTTAAATAATATTTGTTCGACGCAAAGAACTTATAATTCCTGTCTTTTTTTCTGTGCCTAAGTTGTTTAGATTTAAGAAATATTTTTATGTATTTTCCCTTTTTCAATTAAACTCAGTTGTTGGACTTTCATACTTTGGTGGATATTTTTTTAAGGGATAGGATATTGTGACACACAAATAATGTTACGCACAATGTTACGACCATATCTTAACCGTTGATTTCCGCCAATCAACGGTTATCATTTTTCAAATCAAACTCATTAATTAATTATTAATTCGCAATAAATGATAATCGTTGAATGGCGAAAATCAACGGTTAAGATGTGGTCGTAACATTGTGCGTAACATTATTTGTGTGTCACAATATCTTATCCTTTTTTTAATACTAAGGTGTACCGAACTCGATATATGGGTTAAAGTAAAAAAAAAAAATTTAACTCATTTTAATAACGGTAAACTTTTTGTTATATAACAGGAAAGTGGATTTTTTTTCCTGCACTAACATAGGCAATTATGCCTCATTTTTTTCTTATTTTTTATTTTATAAAATAGCGAGACCCATTATTTCTTTGTGTGAGCAGAAAATTTGACAATTTTTATGTAAAAGGAGAAAAGAAAATCCCTTTTAATAAATGGATGTACCAAATTTAATACATCGGATGTACCAAAAATTTACTCTTTGGTAACACATTTTCTCTCCTTCTCTTTTTGCTGCGCCCGAAAGGAAAAGAAAAAATACTCTCACAAAGATAAAGAAAAACTTTGTAAGATCACACAAACATATAAGTTCACTGTTCACATTTAAATTTATTAGAAAGCAACTTTCTTTTTTAATCAAGGAAGTTACAAATTAGAAAAGATATATCAGATTTTTGAAAGAGAAAAAAAGATAATCTATATATTGAATTAACCAACAATACATAATTATACATTTTTTGGTGAAAAAATAAAAATCAACACAATTTTTTTTTACTTATTGAGACTAATGGGATTAACGTCACATATTGATTGTACGGGACAAATTTTACACTACAACCATGAGAGATTTAGTGTCAGCGTGAAAGTCTTATATGGCAAATATATCAAACTAGTCTAGTATTCCTTTCGTGCGAGACTTAGAAAAAGGAATGAAAGAAGGAAATGAAGAAATTTGTGTTTTTCAGACTTAAATATGCATACGTCCTGTATGAGCAATACAAGACTAGTCTTATATGTTTGTAATGTAAAATTTAAAGAGTTCCATACGTTTGTCGTGTGATACTTTCACGCTGACAGTAAACCTCACGTACAGAAGCTATCCCATATTGTCAAAGTGCGGAAATGATCGCATTAATATGGATATTTGTTCCAAAAATAAATTAAATAAGTATTTTTTTTCTAGTTTTTCTTATTGTTTTATATTTTTCCATATAAAATTATATTATTTATAGTTTGTGGGATGAAATAATTTGGATTAAATAGTAAACTTTTATCTCTTCTAAAATTAGAAAGTGAACGTATTTTGTTAATGCACTCCAATCTATTTCTAATTACTTAAGCAATTAAAAAAAAAATTACAGTAAGAAAATCCCGTTTAACTAAAATAAATAAAATAAAAAATAATTAACTAATAATAACTATATATTTCCAAGATCGAAGGAGCATTTTGTGTTTTGTCGGGCCAAAGCCCAAAAATATTAGCGTCCACCTCACGCAGATAGTCGAGATCCAACGGCGAGTGATAGACTGAATCCAACGGTCAGAAACAAAGAGAGAGGAAGATCTGGGATGCACAGATGAAAAACCAAACCCTAGTTAGATAGGTTCAGTCAGTTACCAATCGGTGGTGGCAAAGGAATATAAATTAATTGCAACATATCTTTGGTGTGTTTGTTCACTACGCTCTTCTCCGCCATTACTGAACCATTCAAGTTTTAATCAAAAACGATGTCGGACGAGGAGCATCACTTCGAGTCAAAGGCTGATGCTGGAGCCTCCAAAACATACCCTCAACAAGCCGGCACTATCCGCAAAAACGGTTACATCGTTATCAAGGGACGCCCCTGCAAGGTCAATTTTCCTTCTTCTTTTTTGTTTAAAAAAAAAATCTTTTTAAATTTATTGCTCTTTTTTTTTTTTTTTTTATAAGTTAATGGTAAAAATTGATTTGATTTTGTCTTTTAGATCCAACCTATCTGATTCATTTTTTTTTTATGTTACTGCTGAAATCTATTGAAGGAAATGATGAAATCTTAATATCGTTTTTGAAATTGTGTATATATTTATGGATGTTGATTTCCTCCATTATTATTATTATTATTATTTGTTAATTATTTTGTGAACAGGTTGTTGAAGTTTCAACTTCCAAGACTGGGAAGCATGGTCATGCTAAGTGCCACTTTGTTGGAATTGATATCTTCACTGCAAAGAAGCTTGAAGATATTGTGCCCTCTTCTCACAATTGTGATGTATATATGCCAGTCACTTATTATGTTTTATTTTTTTTTCTCACAATAATTTTTTTTTTCTGTAATGTTATTGCAATTTTTTTTTCTTGTCAGGTTCCTCATGTGAATCGTACTGATTACCAGCTTATTGATATTTCTGAGGATGGATTTGTGAGTTGATATTTCTGTTAACAATTTCCTTAGATTCACCCATTAATGTTTTGTTAATCTTGCTTCTGTATTCTGAAATCTGAATGCATGCTTGCAATTATTAAATAATGTTGTGGTAGGTGAGCTTGCTTACTGAAAATGGGAACACCAAGGATGACCTCAAGCTTCCTACCGATGAGAGTCTTCTCTCTCAGGTTTTTACATATCTTATTTTTTTGGGTGTGTTGGATTCACAAGCTGCAAGGCTTGTGTGCAATTCCTTTGTTCTGTTCATCTGTTTATTGTTTGTTTAGATTTTCTCTAATTGGGTCTGTATCATTGATTGCTCTCTGCAGATAAAGGATGGATTTGGTGATGGTAAGGACCTTGTTGTTTCTGTCATGTCTGCTATGGGTGAGGAACAGATTTGTGCCCTGAAGGATATTGGGCCAAAGAACTAGCTTCAACTACTGGCAGTTTGTTGTTTCCATTTAAGCAAAGATATTTTTGTAAGCCTTTATATCCTTTTTGTTCAAGACTTGGCTCATAGATTCTAGTCAGACCAGTCTTACCAATGGTGTTTGTGGATGTGGTGACAGAAACTATTATCACATTTTTTCGTTTTTATCTATTGTCCCGTGACTTTCTTATAAAGGAGGATGAGTATATTATGAGAAGTTGTCTTTTTTTCTTATCGGTATGATATCAGAAGTTATCTTCTTCTTCTTTTTTGCTGCAGTGATGAAAACTTATATATTAATAGCAAATGACAGAGGATTTATCACACTAGATGCAAATAAACCAATGGAAAAAGTGTTTGTTATTTTAAATGACACAAAGTTATGTCATTTTAAGAGAGAGATAGACTTAAAATAAATTTTTTTTATTTAAAATTTAAATTAAAAAAAATCACTCACTTTTTTTCTCTCATGATTTCTATTTTTTGTATTTATTTCTCTCTTAAAACACCAAACTCATAAACCAATTATGGGACTACGTTGAGTGCAAGATTCTTAGTATTTTGTGTAAACATAACTATGGTTTGCTGTGTATAAAGCTTTTCTCCAAACTGTCATGAGTTAGTTCTTTATCTAGTCCTTTTAGTGCATGCTTGGTATCCAGTTTACACCCTCCAAATCATGTTTTGACGGATTGAGTTTTACTTTACCCAAAAACATGTTTGCTGAAATTGCTTTGGACTTATCTACGACTGGGTTTTAACGTCTTACGCCTTTGTTAAAAGAAGTGATAACATTTTACTTTTCTGATTAATTACACTCATTTATAGGTATTCAAACTCACTTTTCAGACGATAATTTTTAAACATTAATTGCTTTAAATCTTTTAGTCAAAATCCATCTTGCAGAGTATAATGCAAACGCACTTAGTTGTACATATTCGGTTTTAGTCGACGAATACTTTTTTTCTGACGGATTGGCGGGTTGGATTATATATTTTATGTCAATCACTCCTGATTAGTCGTGGGTCAAATTGCAACGGGTCAGGACACATTGGGCCGCAAGTTAATTTTTTATTTTTTTTTACTATTAAGTAGTGTTTTATTTGTTAGTAAATTTTTGTGATATAATTTTTTTTACTTTAGTATTCCCTAGAAAAAATAAAGAAGAAAATTTTTATTTATGATAAAAGTTATTCATATATAAAGGCAAAAATAAAGTTTTAAAAAATGTCTGATTGAATATTAGTTTATAGGGACCGGATTTGTTTACAAATTTTTTTTGCAATTACACTAATGTAAGATCGGTCGTACACTGTGTGATTAATGTAGGATCGGTCCTACATAGTGTAGTTTGTAAGAGTTTGTATACAAAAAAATTTGCAAATATAACCGGTCCCTAGTTTATATTTAGATTTGAGATCGAAAAAAAAAAAAAGAAAGTGGATGTGAAATGAATATAAGTAATATTATAATATTAATAAAATATAATTTTATTTTTATTTTCATGCCAATTGACTTGCCAACCCATCATAAAATGGGATGGGTTGGATTGGGTTTTTCAACCCATATTTAAAAATTGTGGCAAGGCAGATCAACTTATTTTTGGCTGATTAGTGGTGGGTTGGGGGCAAGCCGACTCATTTTACCATCTCTAACTTGCTCATAAAAAGCACTACGGTGAATCTTAACCATTATATGGACATAGAAAAAATATTTTTTTTCCAGAAAAAAAACACGTTTTTAAGTATTAGTTAATACATTTATATGGAGGTTCTATTTTGTATAAATATAAGGAAAAAATATTTATTATGTGATAAAATTATCTCAAATAACTTCAAAATTATATCATTTTTAAAAAAAAATGCTAAAATTTAAATTTTTATTAAAATATTCTGTATTTTTTTAAGGGAAAAGTGTTTGTCATTTTAAATGACATAACACTATGTCCTTTTAAGAGAGAGACAGACACAAAAAAACAAATTTCATTTAAATTTTAAATTAAAAAAAACCTTCAACTTTCTCTCTCCCATGATTTTTATTTTTCTGTGTCTATCTCTCTCTTAAAATGACATAACGTATGTCATTTAAAATAACAAACACCAAACTTTTTTTTAAAGCCCAAAACGAAGAAATAACTTTATGTTGTATTGTTGGAGAAAAATTAATTCCAAAATAAATGTAGTTTAGTAACTTTCCTTTTTGTTTTAAAAGAAAGAAATAGAAAGTGAATTATGGGATACTACGAGGGGTTAGGAGAGCGCTTGGAGCAATGGTTACAGTAAAATTATTTTAGAAAGTAATTCGCTTTTGGCAATTATTGTGTTCACCAAAAGTGGTGCAGCAGTCCGTGAGGTGCAATTGGTTTCTCGTATACGGACGTAGATTGGAAAAGATTGACAGATTTTTCTTTGTCACAATTTCAGGAAAGGTAACTCGTGTACAGACTGGTTAGCTAATTTTATATTGGATTTTACTGAGCAAGCTGATTAGTGCTTTTTTAGTCAACCTCCGCTTGGTGTGCATAAGTTATATCTGGTGATCTTGCTTCGGTAGGTAGGAAGGGAGCTTGCTGTGGCACTTCGCGGGTAGTTTCTTTTTGGTTTTCTTTGTTTTTTTTTTGCTTTTAGCCCTTTTGTCTATTAAAAAAAAAAAAAATTAATAAAAAGAGAATTTTTTATGCGTGATGTTTTCAAAGCAAATCCAATAAAAAATGGCCACGTCAGCTAAATTAAATTCTCCTTTTTCACTCTCTCGACTGTTCTCTAATCAGTAAGCAAGGATGAGTTCCTCGCCACAACGTTCTCGCGCCGGCGAGGGCAACGGCAACGGCGAGAACAGACCGAGATCCTTCGACGCAAAAACAAAGAGTATCTGTTGGTCGAAGGCTGATATTGTGCCCGACCGTCATCCAGAGAGGTGGCGCAAAGACGCTGCCGGTAACATTGTTTGCAAGCGTTTCTTCAACTGCCTAGGCTGCCTCTGCTATGAGTACGATCACATCGTTCCTTTTTCCAAAGGTTCCATTTTTCTCCCTCCCTTTTACCTTCAATTTCATATTAATCCATTCATTTCTTCTGGGTCGTTCTCAATTTTTATTTTCTTTTGGGGTGATTTGCTAAGGGTATTACTGTTTTCCTTGGAAAAAATTGTGGCTTCTTCAGGTCCATTAGCGTCTACAGTTTTGTTTTTTGTCCAGCTTCGACATCATATTTTGGGTAATGAGAAGTAACAATGGGGGATTACTGAAGATGGAGCTGAATACTAATGAAGTGGAATATCACGTTTTTAAATTGTTTTAATTGCATGGTTCATGGATAAATAGGGAACCATTATTTTTAGTGGCAAAAAGTAGAAATTATAGATTGAAAAGAAGATAATGAATGAGGATAAAAACTTGTGTTTTTCATTTTTATTTTAAGGTTTATCATCAATTGAGCATACAATACGGATTGATATTTGTTATTTTGTTCATTAATCTATTTGACATGTGAGGTTGTGTTGCAGGTGGTGAATCCACGGCAGATAATTGTCAAATACTTCAATCAAGAGTGAACAGATTAAAATCAGACAAATATCAGATTGATTCCGATCGATTGAAAGGTTACTCTTGTGATATTAATTTTACTGGTATGCGTGCTTCTTTATTTGTCTTTCTTTGCATTGAACTTTCCTTTCACTTATTATTGTGCATTTCACCCATCCTTGGCTTCTGGGAGTTGTTAGATACCAACTAATACCAGAAATGTAATGAAGAAACAAGAAACATATTCTGATATTGATTTAGCAGATTCAACAGAGTTCTGCTAAAAAATTACAAACACCAATTTCTAGGAATGAGAAAGACCAGAGTAACCTTTAGGGGTGCCTTATCAGGAGTCCTTTATTCAACCCTGTTTATCATAGGGGGAAATTTTTTTAGTATTATTTAGTAACTAGAAATTGTGCCCGTCCTTCCTTCTCTTAATAAGATTAGGCTCTTAAGCCTCTTAGTCAGAGAACCCTAAATCCAAAATGTTACAGATAAAAATCATAATTTATTTCTATTGCAGTTTATAGATTGCAATATTGAAGAGCATATGAAAAAAAATAAAAAATTGTGTGTCTTCCTTTCTCAGATTGGAGGGATTTACTAAATGCTTTACAAATTCGTATGCTTCAATTGCAGCTTTAGGTGTTTTCACTCTAGAGATACTCTAGCTAGTTGCTCCTTTTCTCTCTCTCTCTCTCTCTCTCTCTCGTCCTGTTTCCTTTATTTACAATGATTATGAATAATGAATATACTTCGTATGAATATGCTCATAGGTGGATTTAATTTTTGGCTGGGAATATATGTTCCTATAGATCCAGGAAGGCTATGTTTAAAACCAATACTTATTTTAATTGAATCCATTAAGAACAACATGTTGTTCTGGTTATAGTAAATTGCTGCCCCTGATTGTGAGAATCTTCAAAATTAGCTGGCAATATTTTTTAGGATGAATCTTAAGGGGATTGATTGACAGCCACTCTCCCGGACTTTTATTTTTGTTCCCTGTGTTCAGTTAGAAGAATTTCGTTGTAAAACTTAGGATTTTGTTCTATTATATGCTGAGAGGTGATCCATTATTGACTTGTTTGTTTAAGTCATATATCTGCTACACAATTACTTTTAGGTAGAATGTTGTAGGAAAGTGTGATAGTGCTCATATTTCTCCCAATTCATGAGGTCTGTCATGCTTCTAATCGCATAATCTTAGTTTTGATCTATCAGCAGATAAGGAGCTTGATATAATTGAGATGGCTGTTTATGGCGATGTGATCCGGCCAGGAAACCAGTGTCGTTGCAGAACTATTGCTGAAAAGCTTGGAAATTACAAGTCAAAAGACAACGCAGATGCGTGCCAGTTGCCATAGGAGGATGAATCTTAGCTGTAGCAAACAACTTTACTAGATATGAATATTTTTTATTTATTTTGGCTTATGAGGTTTTCTCACACCCTTCTGTTGTGAGACTAATCCCAGTTAAGGAAATTGAGGTTTTCTATCCCTACAAATGCTTTCTGTAGGTTCAAACTTCTGATACTGTAGGGAGTGGGGACTTCAACTGTTAAGCTTAAGTTTACTTACTACTTGAGCTACCTCTCGTATGTTCGAGTAATGATATTTGAATTCTTTTTGCATGTTTATTTTGTTATCACCAATCTTTCAGGAGTTAAAGTTGATTTTATGCAAATGTAAGAAGTAATGCAAGACACTTAACTTTACTAACTGAAGATATTTGAATTTTAATGTAAGTTATGTATTTACTATGGGTAAAGGCCATAATATGAGCTAACCCCTACCAAAACCTTTGTCCCAAAGGGTTAATGTGGATTACCATGTCTTAATGAACAAAAGGCATTGCAGCCAGTCAACACCTAATAGCCCATTAGTGATTGCCAATAGCCAATAGCCACTAGGCAAATTTATTGGTATTTTTATAACATCTAAAGAAAAGTGAACCTTTTTAAATAATTGGAATAAGGTTCAGCATGCTGATCCTTTGCCCTTGTGCCTTGCTTGGGTTTGTGATGGACGCCCCAAGCAGCCAGCACCACCTACTAAAGCCCTAACCCATCTATTATGGGCCTTTTCTTATGATAGGTCGAGTAAAAAAAAAAACTCACTATTAGTATTATGTGGGTGGTTGTTATGTTAACGCAACCATATCATTTACAGGGAATCAGGGATATGGACTTGTGTGTAATGATCTGTAGCTTTTGTGGACGATGTTTGACTCCAAAATCACCGGGTACAAGGTCGCCAAGGGACATTGATTAATCTGAATTTTAATACAATTGTATATACAAGATTCAAATTCGAGAGTACTAACTAAATTGGGATAACATTTCTATTAGTTGATCCACGTGTTTGGTGATAATGTAGCCTTTTATGGTCTCCTCTTTTATCTTTCCACTTAAAAGTTGTTCACTCAGTTAAAATATCACATTATTCTTTTTGTAACGTAACTGAGTTAATCATCCCTTCGTCAACCCTAATAAATATTGCAGCACTGCTTCTTTGAATAATTTTGGTTGCCACACCAGCACCGCTTTCTCATTGAAGAATTTCAAGGCTGAACTGCTTCATAAGAACAATTTGTCGAGGCTTGTGGGCCCATCGTTGAATTTCGAAGGATTATGGCTTTTTGTAATTTGTAGTGTTCGTGACTTTTTTCAGATGGGTTTGTAATTATTCTAATGGAGATTAAGTTGTGTTTTTATTTTTATTTTTATTCTAGTTAAATATTTTAATGAGTTTCTTGCATGTGTTCTACACTAGTATTAGTAACATTAGTTACGTAAACTTCTGTTCGGCAACTTGTTTAGGACAACTACAACAATAGTACGATAGATTTCAACTACAACCCTAATAGATATAACAACAACATAATCTTATGATGTCATATATTAAACCTTAACCTTCTTGAATTGTTCTCCATAGAAATAAATGTTTCCATAACCAAGTTGGGAGTATTTAACAAAAATGAATTAATATTTTTTTTTGGAAACTGATCCTAATTATCTCTTTGAGGCGAATCAGAACTCACCGGTATCCTCACGGGTTCGACTCTTTGAGTCGCCTATGGGACTAATCCAGAGTTCGGGTGCGAGTCCAAGGATTACGGTACTTATGTCCCTCCCCAAATGGTGTTGGTGGAATTCGAACCGAGGTCCTCTCCCACCACTCAGTCCCCATGCTACCAACTGAGCCACCACACTTGGGTAAAAAAAGGAATTAATATTATTACTAGGTTGGTTTTCTTATACTCGGTCTTCCATGCCATCTTTTTAGACTGTATGGACTTTGGACAAACAATATGAGATGGATAGACACATTTGATCCCATAACATTAAACATTTCAACTATCTCTTTGAGAAAATACATTAAGGATTCATAATAGTATATTTATGTAAGAATCATGTGCTTAAATCGCAGTAATTTCATTATGCTAAAGAGTCTAATAACGATCATGTAAATACTAAATATTAATGATGATGACAGATACAAATTATCTGTTTTTAGATTTCTAGATCATACTACATCGACAGAAGTTCTAACAAGAGGCAGTGCATAATTTTCATTGGATTAACTTTAAAAAACTTGAAGAATTAGCTTCTCCTTGAGTAATATGCTTAACTTGTGGATAATATTTAGAAAAATACTAAATATATTCTTGCATACTCTTTTTAACATATTTTTTTACTATGGGATGAATTTTGTGTTTCAAAAGAAAAAGTTGAACTCGTTCCTTATTTAATGAGACCCAAATGAATGTGTTGTTAACATTTCTCTACTATTTGAGGGGGGAAACATAGACATGTTACCTGGCTTGGATGAACAAAAAGTAAAATAAAATAAATAAACCAAATATTGTTGTGTTGTGGTTCCCCTTGTCGTCCACGAAGCATATGTACATTCTCCCAACGACGTTGTTTCTGAGGGTGAGTCAATATTTGCACCAACTAAACCATATTTATAAAGCAGATCCTGACATCGTTCCCCACTTGTGATCAACCTTTGACCTACCACAACCACCTCCTTTTGTTCTTCATTTGATTACTCTTTATTCTTTTTTATTACTACTCCCGGATTTAAGTTTACTTTACATCTTTCCTGAGGAGAATTGGGAGATGCTTTCTCCACCAAGTATCAAATGAATTGAAAAAATAATCACAAGAGTTCAATTCACATGTTCTGTTCAACTTCACATTTATTCACTTGTTTCATTTTTGTTGTACATTTACTCACTTGCTTGAATTTTTTGCTTATATAGAAATTAATATATTTTTTTGGTATCCTTATATAGAAATTAATATTATTAGTATTAAAGTTGAAGAAGAAAGAAAGGAGAAAGAAGAAGCAAGAGGAAACAAGGAAATATGCAAACTGAATAGTATTTTCATTGAAGGTAAAACGTGTCAAGTATCAGCTTATATACATCAACTAGTAGCTGATACGTGTAAAGAAAGTAACTGCAAGAAAGAAATAACAGAATGAACCAACTAACAACTAACACCAAGTCTTAAAACTAAAAGGGTCGTGGCTGCTTCCATTTCACTGGTAATAGCCCCCCTCAAGGTGGGAGATGAAGATCAAACATCCCCAGCTTGGAAATAACCTCTTTGAAAGGAGAAGGATGCAGTGATTTGGTAAACACATCAGCTAGTTGGTGATGAGTAGAAATGGGAAGCAATCGAATGAGACTTGAATTAATTTTCTCCCTAGTGATGTGGCAATCAATTTCAATGTGCTTACTCCTTTCATGGAAGCTAGGATTATGAGCAAGATACATGGCAGCTTGATTGTCACAGTAGATCGAAACCGGATTGGTTAAAGGAAGATGCAGATCCTTGAAGAGATAAGCCATCCATTGAACTTCACAAGTTACAAAGGCAAGTGCTCGATATTCAGCTTCAGATGAGCTGCGAGAAACTGTGCTTTGTTTCTTAGATCTCCATGAGATCAATGAATTGCCTAAGAAAATGCATGAGCCCGTGACAGATTTGCGTGTATCTGGGCAGCATGCCCAGTCACTGTCAGAAAAGGCAGAGAGTTGAAGAGAGTTAGAAACTGGAAATAGAAGACCCTTGCCAGGTGAGCCTTTTAAGTAACGCAGAATATGACAAGCAGCAGTGTGGTGTTCATCCATGGGATTAGAAACAAATTGACTCAGCTGATGAACAGCATGAGTGATGTCAGGTCGGGTTGTTGTTAAGTAAAGGAGCCTACCAACAAGTCTTCTGTAGGCAGAAGGATCACAATAGGGAGTACCTTGATTCTGCTGTAGTTTAACAGAAGCATTGAGAGGAGTGGCAACTGGCTTGGCTCCTAGAAGACCAGAATCTGTTAATAACTCCAAGGTATATTTCCTCTGATTAAGAACTAATCCGTGAGAAGATCTTGCAACTTCCAAACCCAAAAAAAATCTGAGGGGACCAAGATCTTTAATTCGGAATTGATTGTGAAGAGCAGTTTTTACTCGTGTAATTTCTGTTGCATCATTACCAGCCAGAACTACATCATCAACATAAACAAGTAGTGCTGTAAAAGAATGAGAAGACTGTCGAACAAACAAGGAATGGTCTGCAATGGATTGACTGTATCCCAATAATTGAAGTGATTGAGTAAGTTTAACATTCCATTGCATGCTTGCTTGCTTCAATCCATAGAGGGATTTTTGAAGTTTGCAAGTGGCATTAGGAACTATAGACTGGATACCAGGTGGAAGAGACATAAAAACCTCTTCATGAAGTTCACCATGTAGAAAAGCATTATCTACATCTAATTGTTCCAAGTGCCAATCCTTTGCTACAGCTATAGCCAGTAAAGTACGAACTGTGGTCATCTTTGCAACCGGTGAAAAGGTTTGAAAATAATCAATTCCTTCACATTGTGTGTAGCCTTTAGCAACAAGGCGTGCTTTATATCTATCAACAGATCCATCTGGCTTTCTTTTAATCTTGTAAACCCACTTGCAGCCTATAGGTTTCTTATGAGGAGGTAGCTCAACTATGGACCAGGTGTTATTCCTCTCCAATGCTCGTATTTCATTCTGCATAGCCTCTTGCCAATGAGGAAGAAGAGCTGCTTGTTTATAGGTGGCTGGTTCTGTTTCACTGGTAATATTGCTACAGAAGCTTGTGTAAAAGGGTGAGCACTTAGCATAAGAAAGAACATTGGATAAAGGGTGAGGAGAACCAGAAATCAAACCTGAGGATGCATTGGCACTTGTTATACTTGACAAACCACAATGAAATTCTGTTAAGTAGTGAGGCTTGGACTTTGTTCTTGTGGATCTTCGAAGACTAGGTTCAACTGGAATACAATTTGTATGTGGAGCCTGATCATGTATAGTGTGATCAGCAGAGACTATGGAAGATGGGTGAGGTGGATGAGAAGAATCAATAGACACAGGAGTTGTGTCAAGAATGCCATCATAATTAATATCAGATGACTGAATGGAGAAGGGAACATAACTCTCAAAATTATTTGACTCTTTAAAAGGAAAATGAGACTCATAAAAAATAACATTTCGAGAGGTGGAAATGTTATTTGACTCCATATCAAGAACAACATACCCTTTTGTACCTGGTTTGTAACCAAGAAAAGTACACTTCTTGGCACGAGCTGCAAATTTTGAACGATTGTGAGTAAGTGTGGAAACAAAACATAGGGAACCAAATACTTTAAGATGAAGAAGTGAAGGTACAGTGCCATATAGACATTCATAAGGGGATTTATTGGTGAGGACAGGAGTAATAAGCCGATTAATAATATATGCAGCATGAGTTATGCAATAACACCAGTAGATTTTTGGTACATTAGATTCAAAGAATAATGCTCGAGCTGTGTTTAACAAGTGTTGGTGTTTTCGTTCTACAATGCCATTTTGTTGAGGACACTCAACACATGATGTTTGATGAATTATGCCTTTTGAATTGTAAAAATCTTTCAAAAGAAATTCAGGACCATTATCTGTTCGAATTACTTTAATACTGGCATGAAATTGAGTCTCAACATAGGAAACAAAGTTGTGTATATGTGATCGAGTAGCAGCTTTATTTTTCATTGGCATTGCCCAAGTGAATCGAGAATGATCATCTACAATTGTCAAAAAATATTTGTGATCATGAATTGAGGTAACAGCATGAGGACCCCATATATCCATGTGTATGATATCAAAAGATGACTTAGAAACAGAAGTACTTAAAGGAAAAGACAAACGTTTCTGTTTGGAGTAATGACAAATGTCACAAACATCAGTTTGGAAATTACAAGAAATGAAAGGAAAAATCTTTGACATGCTATGTAATGTTGAAGAAGAACAATGTCCAAAGCGTCTATGCCAGATAGTTGAATCAGTTGCTGTGTTATTGCAGCTTTTATTCTGGTTTTCTTTAACAGAATTGTCATTTGGTAGTGTAAGTATGAACAAGTTGTTACATTGGCTAGCAATGCCAATCATCCTCCCAGTTGTATTCTGTATAATGGAACATGTTAGTGATCTGAAAATGACATGGCAGTTTGAATCATGAAGCAATTTGGTAATGGAAACAAGGTTAACAAAGAACTTTGGAACATATAAGACATTTGATAGCACAAGTAAGGATGATAAGTATATGCTACCAGAATGTGTGGCAAAGACTTGATCACCATTAGGTAGGCTAATTGGGATAGGATTGATTTGTTGGGGGCAAGAAAGCAACTCAAAACAGTGGGTTGTGTGATCAGTAGCTCCTATATCAAGGATCCATTGGAATTTATTTTTACCTGTGTTTGAAGATACTGCATTGGTTTGGACAACATGAGCAGAATGATTTCCATCTTCTTGTGGCAATTGAAGCAGACCTAGCAGACTGTGATATTGGTCTTTGGTAAAATGAAAAGATTCATTGGATTGCTTTCTGTCTTCATCCAAGTTTCCACGATTTTCAAAGAATTCATCAGAATCATAGACAGCCAAATTTGCTCTTCTGTTTATTCTATCTCTATAGCCTGGAGGGTAACCATGTTTTTCAAAACAGGTTTCAATTGTGTGGTTTGTCCTTCCACAATGGGTACACACCTTTCCCGGCACTGATCTTCCTCTCCCATAGCTTGGGTAACCTCTTCCTCTATACGAGCCTTGACCACGAGTGGGTGGTCGCTCATTTCTATTCAAGAATCCTTGACCATGAGCTTATGCTTGTTCATTTGTGTTCAAGAAGACTTCGACATCTTCTTTTGCTTCAACATTAATCTGTCTTTCCTGTTGAACAATTAGAGAAAAAACTCTATTTATATTTGGAAAAGGATCCATTAACATCACCTGAGATCGAACACCAGCAAACTGATCATTAAGACCACGTAGAAAACGAATGATGTGATCTTTTTCTCTGTTGTTTCTTGCATGTGTCTGCATCATCAAGCCACATGCACAATTGGGAATGCACTTGCACTTTGGTAACGGTTGTAGTGTATCCAACTCGTCCCAAAATGTCTTGAGCTTGGTAAAAAATTGAGTAACTGTATCAGCTCCTTGATTCAGCTTATACATATCTTCTTGAATGTCTGCAATTCGAAATGCATCAGATTGGGAAAAACGTTCAGCAAGATCTTTCCACACATCTGACGCAACCTCCATCCATACAATCGAATGGATTATTGACTCTCCAATAGAACGATGCAACCAAGATAGCACCATGGTATTACATCTGTCCCATGCCAAGA
Source organism: Gastrolobium bilobum (assembly GCF_033153095.1). NCBI lineage: Eukaryota > Viridiplantae > Streptophyta > Magnoliopsida > Fabales > Fabaceae > Gastrolobium > Gastrolobium bilobum. Next base: position 618,939 of record NW_026899651.1, on the reverse strand, counting down.
ACAGAGGATTAGATTCCTCTAATGGGGATGAAAAGGTTCCGTCTACAAAACCCAACTTGTTCTTCGACTTCAAGGCCATCTTCATCGATCTTGCCCATGTATGATAGTTTCTGCCATCAAAGACTGGGGATACCAACACCAGTGATGGGTTTTCATTTGCATGCAAGAAATATGGGTTTATCTGGTTTGTTTGAAAGTCAGAAAAAGAACCAGATGATCGAGAGGAAGGTGCGGTTTGTAAGGAAGGATCCATTTACAATAACAGAGATTTCTTGTGCGGAAGCTAGTGGTTACCAGAGCCCGAAATGTGCTCTGATACCATATTAAAGTTGAAGAAGAAAGAAAGGAGAAAGAAGAAGCAAGAGGAAACAAGGAAATATGCAAACTGAATAGTATTTTCATTGAAGGTAAAACGTGTCAAGTATCAGCTTATATACATCATCAACTAGTAGCTGATACGTGTAAAGAAAGTAACTGCAAGAAAGAAATAACAGAATGAACCAACTAACAACTAACACCAAGTCTTAAAACTAAAAGGGTCGTGGCTGCTTCCATTTCACTGGTAATAATTAGTTTAATCTTGTTTAAGTGCACACCCTTTTTCGTTTCGATCTTGTAATTTTTCTCAAGCTGCAATTTAAAACACTATATTAATACAAGTCCCACTGTGTCACCACTCACCAAGAGCTTTTATCATTATTATCAAGCCAACCTTTTTTTTTTTATAATCATTATCAAGCTAACTTTGTCAAAATGTCTGCAGTATTTCACAAGTACATGAAAGAAGGGAAAAAGTTTATTTTCTCTGATAAATTATACATTAAAAAATGGAAATGTACTTTTTATGTTGTTATAAATTTTTCTTTTGCAGCAACCGATTATAACTATGTATTTCTGGGAATAGATAATTATCATCGTAAAACTGTTTTTTTTTTCTCTCCATGCATTAGCAGAAAACTTCTGAAGAGAAAAAAAATAATTAAGATTATAATTATGTATTTCCGTAAATTTATAGTTATAATTGGTTGAGATGTTTATTTATTCGGAGAGATGGATAAGATATACTGGCATAGTGTCGTCTTGATACCACCTGGAACGGTAAAAAAAATTATTCTAAAGAAGTAACATAAATGAGAAATTCAATGTATGTCCAATAGATCACAACGACTAAGAAAAAATCTTTTGTTTTGGTTCAACTGTTCCCTGGAACTGGCTTTGGACTTTTACTGAGTCATCAATGAGATACCACTCTGGAAGAGTTAGAATTCTAACCTTGTGCGAGGGCTTACGAGCCAAGGGACATTGTTTGCTGTAAGACGTAGGACGGCAAAAAAAGTAATTAATTGCATTTTAAATAAAAAATTCTGAGGTTATTGCTGTTTTGAAATTATTTAAGCGTATATTGCAGTGTGTCATGTTCGGATTGGGCGTCACCAGACACACTTAAGTTAGGCGTCACCCACGAGGGAGTCACGCCTAAGATAGGCGTCACTCATATGGTGTTGACATGTGTCAAAAAAAATTAACAAATTAACGTAAAACTTCTAAAGGTCATAACTTTTGACTTGGGTATCCGAATCAGGTAAAAAATTTTTTGATTCCACATAACTTTTCGAGATCTACGCAATAAGATCTCATTTGACATATTTTATCTCTCACAAACACAATTCGAATTTGCAACAATGGTACTATAAGAGCATTTAAACCCAGAAGCCTCAGAGTTATTTTGAAATCAACATCAAACACAATCTTCTTTTTAAAAAGAGTAAATACTTTTTTTCGTCCTCAAGAAAAAACACAGGGTCATTTTAAGGTAAAGGATATTGTAACAACCATTTAGTGTTACTACCAATCAATTTCACCGTTAGATTGATTATGTTGATCCAACGGTTATATTTATTTCCATCTTTGTATGGTTATGATTCCCCATATTTAATATTTTATATTTATTTCAACCTTTGTATGATTATGATTTCCCATATATAATGCTTTCACATTAAATATGAGAAATCATAACCATACAAAGATGGAAATAAGTATAACCGTTAGATCAACATAATCGATCAAACGGGAAAATTGATTAGTAGTTAAACTAATTGGTTGTTACAATATCCTATCCCCTATTTTAATCCATTAAAAAAAAGTTGACTTGTGATCCTTCGAAAATTCAAAATAAACTCAATTAATTGAAATCGTAGTCCTTCAAAAATTCAAAGAAGACCTATTTAATTTTTTTGGCTTGGAAGTCCAAAGCAGGTGATTTTTTTATTCCACATAACTTTTCGATATCTACGCACTGGAAAATTTTTGGAGAATTATTTCTTAATGCTGGAAAGTAAAAATTTAAATAACATCATTCACAAAGATGAAATATGCCAAAGGGGCATCCAATTACAGGCTTTTCATGAAACATGCTTTGATAAGAAGGTTTGAGGTGCTATATATGTTTGTAATAATGCATAAGAACATTTTTTTTAATGCAATATATCAAAAGTTTTGCATTTTTTAATGCAACTCAAAGAACATTATATTCTCACCAATCTCTTTCACACTTTTATATTGTGACACTTTCTTTTCTCACAATATTATACACTATTTTTTTTTCAAACATTTGGTAGAAAATATATATTTTACTATGATATTAAGTATTCTTATTTATAGATGGACTAATCCACTTTGATTCCATCATTAATTTCAGACCACGACTTACAAGATAAAGTCTCATTGTTGCAAATTTAAATTGTGTCTGTGAGAGATAAAATATAGCAAATGAGGTGTCATTGTGTAGATCTCGAAAAGTTATCTGGAATCAAAAAAAAATTACCTGATTTGGATACCCGAGTCAAAAGTTATGGCCTTTAGAAGTTTTACGTTTAGAATGTTAATTTTTTGTAACACGTGTTAACGCCCATACGAGTGACGCCTAACTTAGGTATGACTGGTAACGCCCAATTTGAGCGTAATATTATACAATAAATGCGTAATTATTTTCAAGACTATAATAAATTCATAATTTTTATTTAAAATACAATATATTTTTTTCCCCGACGTAGAGCCCTTAAAAAATTGTGGACTTTTGCTGTTTTGTTTTTGGGGAAAAGGATTATCATGTAACATGATATAAGATTTTTTACCTATTGACTCATTGGTTTTTGCACCATCATTTTTTACATTTTATTTTTATTACATGTATGGGCCCCACATGCATTTTTGTTTGAGTAGGAAAGTTTGTTTAAATTATGTTACATGAGGGTAGCTTTACCCTTTGTTTTTACCCCGGAATGCACCGCTTGTAAAAGATAAAACTTTTGCCTGTTTTAGCTTTGCGATTTACCACTTTTCAATGGCCCCCCACCGTCTCTTTAAAGTGTAAGTTTACTAAATGCTTTTATGGACATTTATTTACATTGATTTAATCAAAGGGGTTTCTTTCATAGTTTCATCTATAAATTTATTTGTTAGTTATAACCGTTGTATTGTTTATTTATATGATTGCTTCTGAGTGCTCCCCATGCTTTGAGGGAGATCTTGATTAGATCACGGGAGGCACGAGGCAGCAATTATGGCTTATTATTATCAGAGTCATTCTTTTTTTCTTGGGGAGAGGGTAAGGTGAAGAAGGCATTGTTAAAGAGGCTTGCAAATATCAGTGATGACAAAGACACACCATACGTATAGAACTGATAAAGAGGAAGCCTATAACTTTATACCAAAGCAAAAGAAAAATCGAATTTTGTGTATATTCTGTTCTCCAATCCATTACAACCTTCAATATCTCACCTCTGAGCTTTATTTCCTCAAATTTTGATTTCCTAGTATGGTCTGAACAAACCATGATTTAGGTGAATAGCAAGACTTGCAAAAACAGGAAAAATTATTCACTTATTATTCTACTTTATCCTATTCCTAACTGTTACTCTAGGATTCCAAAGTGCTTGTAAACTATATATATTTGTAATGATAATGATGAAAATAATTGCCCTTCCTTTTCTCAGCGAGAAAAAGAAAAAAGAAAAAACAGATAGTGGAGCTACGCATTACAAACTTTTCCCTCTCTCTAGGCTATTGCTTATTGGAAAAACAGCACACTGAAAATAAGGTGGGCATATTAATAAGGGCAGACAGGGGTTTAGACATCAAATCATTATGCTATCCTTCTTTCACTCGATTCAGCTTTGAATACACCATCCCTAATCATTGTACTAAATTCCTGAATGCATTAGCAAAATAAATCATTTACTAAAACTCAAGTTTTCTTCTTGTGTTAATTGAATCTAATGTTGGTTTTCCTTTCCTTATCTTCTGTACATATAAAGAAACGTTGAATTTTAGGAAATTAGCTGCTACCAGCTAAATTGTTGAAGTATTTAGAGCCTTGGTTGTTAAATAGTTTTATCTCAATAATAAAAATATGGTCCTACTCCTACTCAAGTCAGCCCTAACCTAATCAGCACGCTTTGTACCCACTCAAAAATATCCAACATTCCAAAGCGTTATCTCTAAGAAAGTGAGAACTGTGGTCAATATCTCTAAGAAAATTTTGTTGCATAGAGATAGAGGTGGTGCCTGCCCCATTATTATTTCAACCTTTCAACGACGAGTGCGCTTCAAGTCTATTATCTATAACTGATAAAAGTAAAGATGAAAATGTCAGACATGGGAGAACTGTAAACACAGTTAAAGTAACCAACTTTTTTACATGCATTACTACTGTTATTACAAAATTATATATATATATTTTTTTAAAAAAAATTAAATTACCCAAGTGCATATTAAAAATCAAAATCCCCCTTTATTGCGCTGTCCCCACGAAAGTGAAGTGGTGCATGGAATCTGAATAAAAATATATATATATGCAAACCTTAAATTCAAAGAAAGTGGAAATGTGAAAGCAAATAGAGATTACAGAGACAGAGACCCATTAATCAACACAACAAACAACGACCCAATACCCATTACGAGTGTGGAAGCAATACTGATTGATAATAATTGTGAAAAATGGAATATATCTCTTACACACAATACAAGCTCCCATTGCCACACGCGCTCTTCCATTAGTTTAGTCCCAATCCAATCCAATCCCATGCAAAATTCAGTTGCTTTCTAGTTTCCCATTCAGCCATGGCACACGCACAAACAAACCTATAACAACGACGCAAAACAAAACCAGTATTTTTGCACTTTCTCCCTTTGTTCTCATTCAGAAGGCAAATACACACTACACAACACAACACAACACAACAAAACTTGATCTTTCCGCTGATCACGGTGTTCTGTTTTTGTGAGCCTCATTAAGATCCCAATACCCACCATCTCTCCGCAATTGCCGCAGGAACAAAAAAAACAAAGTGAGAAAGTGAATGAAACATAGTTCTCTGTCATGTTTTCGTGTTATACGGTGTAGCCATGGTTTAAAAAACCAAACCCCATTTTTCCTTGTTTCCTTAAACAGTTGTTGATGCTAGTCTTTATCCTCTGCAGTTCCCAAATGAGCTAACTTGACCCCAAGAACCGGACCAAGTTGACCGGTTGCGTTCTGGGTATGGTGAGGTGAGTGAGAGTGATCATGGGGTGCGTCTTTGTGAAGCAGGCTGTGACGGTGACGCCTGCTATCGATCACTCGGTTGAGTCAGAGAGGAACAAGAAGAAGAAGAAGACTGAGTCAGTGGGAGCGAGTCGGAGCGAGGTGGGTGAGTCAGGGAGGGCGAGTTCCAATGGTGGAAGTGAGTCTCTGAGCTTCAGATTAGGGAACCTGAACAAGTATTTGGAGGGGGAGCAAGCGGCGGCGGGTTGGCCGGCTTGGCTCAGCGCCGTCGCTTGTGAAGCCATTCACGGTTGGGTGCCTCTCCGAGCTGATGCATTTGAGAAACTTGATAAGGTTTGATAACATAAGTACAATACAACCATATCATCATATCAAATTATCAATATTTTTATTTCAAGTCTTTTTTTTTTAATTTTATGATTTAATTAACTATATATACATGGGAATGGATCAATTGACACCAATATATAAAATTCTGATTTTTCTACTAATTCTGGTTATTCTGACAATTGGCATTTTTTTTTTTTTTTTTTTGTAATTTGCAAATTGCATGGATAGATTGGGCAGGGTACATATAGTAGTGTTTTCCGAGCAAAGGAACTTGAGACTGGGAAGATAGTGGCACTGAAGAAGGTGAGATTTGACAATTTTGAGCCAGAAAGTGTTAGGTTTATGGCACGAGAAATAATGATTCTCAGAAGGCTTGATCATCCAAACATCATTAAACTGGAGGGCTTGATTACTTCCAGATTGTCTTGTAGCATATACCTTGTATTTGAGTATATGGAGCACGACATCACAGGCCTCTTGTCTAGACCAGAAATCAAGTTTAGTGAACCACAGGTACTTTAGCTTTCCCGGTATTATGAATATTGCATGCTTGTTGCTTTTGTTTCTCATAGAGCATGAGATAAAGAATAATTATTCATGTTGCAAAGCTATCACAATAAGTACCAACTGATTTGTTTGGGCAGGAACTTTTCAGGCAAAGAAAAAAGAGATAAAATTGTTGTGATGCATTCTTGTGTTGTTGTGCAGATGAAATGCTACATGAAGCAGTTGTTATGTGGTCTTGAGCATTGTCACTCACGGGGTGTGATGCACCGGGACATCAAGGGATCAAATCTTCTGGTGAATAATGAAGGGATATTAAAGGTGGCAGATTTTGGATTGGCAAACTTCTCTAATTCTGGGAACAAGCAACCCCTCACCAGTCGTGTTGTCACCTTATGGTACCGCCCTCCGGAGCTTTTGCTTGGTTCAACAGAATATGGTCCATCCGTGGATCTCTGGAGTGTTGGCTGTGTATTTGCAGAGCTACTAGTTGGGAAGCCTATACTTCAAGGGAGAACAGAGGTAGCAACCTTTTCACAATGTATGGATATTTTTTCTTTTCCCATTTGATATTTTGTGTTCAGATTCCCCTCTGATGATGCAAGTTAGTGTAAGTTTGAAAATTGAATAAGATCTTATCAGACAAATATTAAACCACTTTTCTTTTAGAAGGTTTCATTAGATTTGTTGATGTAAAGAATTGGGTCAGATGCTTAAGTGGCCTGTAAGTTGTGCCATCCTTATCACAACCAAGACTTTAAATGCATTCTACCTGGATATCAGTCTCAACTCTTTGTTCTCCCTCTCTAAGAAAGTGATGCACTCATGCCTACAAACTGATTTGAGCTTTATTCGTTTATTCTGTTATATTACTATATTTTGATAGCTTTGTAAATTTCAAAATATATCCTATGGAACAATCAAACAGTAGAAATTTCAGTCCCATACCTATTGCCTGAGACTTTGTGGAAATCTTTCTATTGTCTATTTGACATTGATGCTATCGTTGTGTGTTCAGTTGCTTATAATATTAATGGAAGTTAAACTAATCATCTGGAAATGACAACTCCAATATTTTGTTTTAACTGTTCTTTTGAATCTCTTCTAAATTCATCCTTGTTATGCATACAGGTTGAACAATTGCATAAAATCTTCAAGCTCTGTGGCTCCCCACCCGATGAATACTGGAAAAAGACCAAACTTCCTCATGCAACTTTGTTCAAGCCACAGCAACCATATAGTAGTAGCCTCCGAGAGACATTTAAAGATTTTCCTGCATCCAGTGTAAATATGCTACAAACTCTTCTTTCTGTGGAACCAAACAAGCGTGGGACTGCCTCATCTGCTCTCACATTGGAGGTAAGTTAACTTTTCTGTGTTGATTTTGTATTTGTTGAAAATTACTTGAGGGTTCTTTTTGCAGTGATTAATCTCTGTTGCATAACATAGTCTGTTGATTGCGCCTTTGTCCATGGAAATCCTTTTTTTCCTGATATTAGTCCCAGGCACAAACCTGTCCATCATGCATCTTCAAACTTTATATGTGAAGCATTGATATATGGTTTTGGACTCTTCTAGTCTTCTGATACTACAATCTTACCACTTTCAGTATTTCAAAACAAAACCTTACGCATGTGACCCATCAAGCATACCAAATTACCCACCTAGCAAGGAGATTGATTCAAAAGACGAGGAGGAGTCAAGAAGGTGAAAATCATCTTCACTGTCTCTTTTATGCAGTTTTATTTGTTATGAAAAGGTTTAGATTGTCACATATCAATCGGTGTCTCTAGAAATGGATTACCTCTCATGTGGTATTGTGGTATACCAAATTTTAAGGGTATACCAAATTGGCTCTTAAGGCTGTAAAACTAAAAAGATGCTGTGAACCTTTCAATAGTATTGAGCATAATAAACAAAATTTATTCTTTAAAAATTTTCCATTTTTACAATCATTACTTGTTGCCTTTTCATGAAATCATATGGTGATGAAATTTCAGGAAAAAGATCTGTGGGCGAGTTTGTAGACCTGAAACAAGAAAAACGTCAAGAAAGCCACTAGGACTGAGTAAATTGGCCCCAGCAGAGGTTTATCTTGCTTTCTTTCTATTTATGTGCATGCACACTGATTTCTAGCAGTGGTTTAATTACCACAGATTAAGTCCCACCAAACATCTTATTCTTCTTTTGAACAGGATTTGACAAGTCAAACTTCCCAAAAGATCGATGATAGATATGTCCACATTCTTAAAGAAGAGATAACTAACACTGGTGAGGAGGCACCAAAGCCATCAAGTGATAAACCAGAAGATGCTTGCAATATGAAGAATGCATCTCAAGTAGATGTTCCCTTTCCTGGACCATTACAAGTTTCAAAATCAAGTGGCTTTGCATGGGCAAAAAGGCGGAAAGATGACACTTCAATTAGATCCCACACTCGATCTATTTCTAGAGGATATTTATTTAATTCGTTAGAAACTTCTACACTAAATTCAAGGGATAATTCTAACTCCAGAAACTATGAAAATAAGGAATTTTTTGGGGAACGCACTAACTCTAGGGGCCATGACGTACTTCAAATTTCTAAGCTTGCAATGCAAAATCAATGGAGTAAGTTTGATCGTCCAGATTCATTTGATACTTCTGAAGAGTACCATTCCCAAGAACTGTCTTCGGTACTTTATCATAGAGAAGACTCACTATCCAAGAGAAGTAACCTGGTAAGTTTGCCAGGTTCACTTATATGGTATTAATTAGATATCACCAGTTGAGGGATGAAACTTATGTGCTTATTGCTACATCTTCTTCTGTTTCTGTTTCTGTTTCTGTTTCCATATACGGAGATTGATAGAGGATGCTATTTGAAAGATGATATTTAGAACTTGTGATCATATAAGGAATTTTTTAAAAAGCAAAAAAAGGTATTCATTCTTTTGTTGAAATATTGATATTGGCATTGTATGAGAGTTGAGACAAGTGAATTGCAAAAAAAATAAAAAGAATTCTTCTTTAGATGACAATTCAGTTAACTAATCTCCTACTTAGTTAAATTAATTGATTTCTTAATTATTATTATTTTTTTTAAAAAAGGTTGAGGCCAATAGCAGAGAATAGAGACCCATTTGTATAGATAATCACATATTAATATTATCATTTTTTTGTAGTAATTACTTTAACTGACTTACCCTGGTTAATGATTTTATTGGACTAGAAGCCAAACTATACAATTTATGCATCATTGCTTAGACATGATTCTTATTTATGTCCCTCCTTACAGAGTTATCAGGATCAAGGAGAAAAGGTTGAATTTTCAGGGCCCTTACTATCTCAAATGCACACAGTTGACGAGCTCTTAGAAAGACAAGAGCGTCACATGCGGCGCAGTGTCAGAAGATCATGGTTTCAGAGAGGTATGACAGTAACATCAAGAATATTGTTACCATAAGAAGCAGCAATTGGTTCTGTTACTTACTATCCTATCTTTTCTCCTTCACTTTTTTGCCTATACTTGAAAAGTTGAAATCATTAAAGAATTATTAAGGAACTATGTTACTCCAATCTTCTTAAAGTGTGATCCCTGGATTCCAGATAAGAAGCATGGGAAGTAACTACAAGTATAATATTTATTCATGAAGGATACAGAACCTCGAATATGGGATCACAATGTCCTTATGAGAGGGCCATCTCCATTCTCCAAGCACACTGCTGTGACTGTGAGCAACAAATGAACATCAGCATGTACACAGTATCCAGCAGCATGATCTGTTACCTCCTAGATACTTGGAAAAAACATAACAATTTCAGGAATGTAGTCCTTTCAGCTTAGGAAAGAAAAAGTTTTTTTTTACCATGGATTATCAAATTTTGGTCAATTATAATAGATGAAAATTTATTTCTGTATGATCTAAACCTCCTCAATCCTCTCTCTAATAGTCTACTCACCATTTTTCACTGCTTTGTTAGACTTCAAAGGAAAGGAGTGTACTAGTAAGCAAAGAGCACATTTTTGCATGCTGCCACAATCTACAAATTTCTATACTATTTCATTTGTTGGTCTAGAGTTCAAAATTCTCACTTTTCATTCTTGTGATATCAGGTAATTGCTTTTCTGAATAATCACTATATTCACTCTAAGCATGCTAAACATCTAAGTGCATTTAGTTTGTAGAAATGTTGTGTTTTTCATTTTTCATTTTTTTTTACTAATAATTACAAAACTATGACATTGTTTTCATTTATCTTTTGTCATATTTATACATTTGTTTTATTACAATCTCAACCATTCATTTTTCAATTAACTATTGTAACTATTTAATTTTTTTTTATATGAACTCCTCACTTTAAAAGAATAAGTTTTTTTTTTTTTTAAATATAGATAGGAATCTTGCAAAATGTTGTTTTGATTACAGTTTCAAGAATTAAAATTTCTATATTAAATTTATTTATTTTGTTTTGAAGATGTCAGTATAAAATTAGACATGCACAAGTTCAAATACTTTACTATTTACATGATGGTGTGCTTTCGGCTTAACAATCCTGTTCCATTCTTCATGCTTGAGATGTATTCTCACGTATCCAAGTTCATTTTATTTTTATTTTTTTGGTACAATAAAATTTAGTATTCATCGTATATTATTCTGTTGTATGTAAATACAATTTAATATTTATATCGTATATGCACCACAACATCCTATCTCAAAAATAATAAACAGTCAATACCAGCTATGACAGACACAACATTAAATTTCATATGTTTACTTGGTATTACGATGAAAATATCTGAAAACATTAAACAATTAAAGTAAAATAAGAAGAAGATACTGGACCTATAAGTATAACAACCGAAGACTAAAGAAGACAGCAGCCCACCAACTGTCACAGTTGGACTCTCTCCCCTCCGAAGCTCCCAACAGTTCAGATCATAGAGGTTAGTTTATTTCTTTTTTTCTTTTCTAATGTTAGGGGACAAAATTGTGCAATTGTGAATAAGCCTCTTTCTCGAACAATTTTAAAGGTGCAACTCTCATTGACTTGGTATATTTAAAAGATAATAATTTTCTGGGTGTTCATTCAAATTAGATCCAAAGTTTAAATTCAACTAGTCAAAATATATAAAACTCTAAAAATATATTTCTTTAAGTTTGTATGGTTTTTATAATCGATTTATAATTTGACATACCTACTTTTTACACAATTATAATTTGATTTTGTGTGATAGATGTAAGAATAAAGGTGATGTACAATTAGTATTTTCCATGAATACTTCTTCTTACTTACTAAGCCAACCAGATGGAGATTTTAATACTTGAACTGATAAGCTTGACTAAAAAAAACAAGAAACTCTGACGCACGTTACATTTAGAACTCTTCCCGATGGAGGAAACAGATGTGTGCCGTAGTTTTTTTTTCTTCAAAAAGTGCGGGCTCCATAAAATGTTGTGTGTAGAAAATTTTCTTGTGCATCACACAATAAATTTTTCTACACTCACAAAATTTTGTGGAGCCCACACTTTTTGAAGAAAAAAGAAAAAAAAAAGAAATTATGGCACGCAAAACGAATCTCTATAACATTACACAATCACTCTTTCTACAACATAACTCTTATGAAACCCTAATTATATATATAAAAGTAATTGTGGTTAGTTTTTTTATTTACATGACTCTGTATCTACGTGAGTGTCACGTATTTTTATATATGTGAAAGATAATTTCATAAGAGAAAAATTAAATTTTTTTTTTTTTTGGTAAAATTAAACCCTTTACTAATTCATGATATCGGGTTTCCTATTCCCCATACTTCTTCTCTCCAGTTTTTTTTTTGTTTTTTTTATTGGGTTATTGTCACGTATATTCGCCCCCAAATAAAGTCAGAAAAAATCGATTGCCCTGTATTTGTGTAATAAATGCATATCACCTAAATCATCATGGAATTACTTAGACATAATCTTTGCCTTATAATGGTTTATTCTTCCTACACAGTAGTTTAATCGCAAGTCAAATTAAAAAAATCAAAGTCTAATTAAACTAACCACAAAGAATCACAGTCATATACTATATTCTAAAAGCTTAAAATGTTACGCGAAGATACGTAAATATTTGTATATTACTTTTCCAAAACATACTGAAACACAAGTGTGATTTTTGAACTTGAAGTAAGAACAATGCACAATTTCAATTATTTTGTGTTAAATTCTAACTATTTATTAAAAGAAAAAAAAACTACAACAAGAATCAAACTCTATTTCAATTGTCATAAAAACTTTAATATAATATAAATTATCAAGTAAGAGTATTAAGGCAAAAGAGGTAAGAATCTTGGAATGATTGTGTTTCTTTTAACAGAAAAATATTTGTGCAGTTAATGCAGATAAATTATCTACATTTATTTCTAAAATGATGTTATTTTAGAATTGAAAGATTAAAAAATTATAATTATAAAGACTATAATAACCCTGAAATAAATTAAAATTACAAAAATATCATGATTTCTGCTCCAAAACGACATCGTATTCAACTTACTCTAAACAAGTTATGTGCAGAGTAACCGTAGAAAAAGTGAATTTTTTTTAATTGTCAGTTTGTGATGAAAGTGATAGGGGAAAAAAATAACTGGGAGCCGTGGTATCATATAAGATTCTGGGTTTTAGCCTTAATGAGAGTTTTCTGCATTGCCTATTTCCCATATTGTTATTGTACAATATGCTGCTGCTGCCTGCTCTAAAAAACTGACTATCCAGTAATTATATAACCAAGCCCATAAATTTTAAAATACTAAATTATATAATTATTTATTTATAAAATATCATTAAATTTTTCACATTCAGTTTCATGGAGACAACAAAATGATTATAAAGTTTAATAATCTTCTAACATTAAATATTTGTGGGCTAAACCTATTTTTTATGATCCAAAGGGGTTTAGTCTTTCTTTTTGGCATCCACGTTGATTCAGTAATCCCTATGACCAACTACCTGCATGCCCATTTTGTAATTTAAAAGAAATGTTAATCTTCCTATGCAAACCAAGAAAGCATATTTAAGTAACTAAAAAAAAAAAGAAAACAACTTTAGTGAAATCGCTGGATTAAATAATCATTATTACAATTTCGAGAATTTAATCCAGAATTTTATACTTTCAGTATTTTCTTAAGAATTACTGTCTGTTGGCACTGTTATATGTTTATTGTCATTCTTATTTGATTAACAAAGAAAAATATAAGTTTTTTAGTTAAAAGAATAATTAAATAAAAATTATAATAAACAAGTGTACCCTTTTATTTTAAAGGAAAAAAAAAAAACACAACCTGTATATAAATCACATATGACCATAGTTAACAAATTCTACTTCTTTTTCAAGTAACTTACCGTGTTGATAACTTTTAAAATGGTAATCTTACTTTCAAATGAAAACAAAATAATAAGGACTAATTAGATATATGTCATGAAAAAAAATATAGAAATGATATAATAAAAAGTCTGAGAATTTAATATCATGGTTTCTTTTCGCATCTCTCTTTCTCGGTGGTTGGCTTCTTCTCCCTATTAAAGGACATACACATCTTTACTTTTTATTATTGATAATCCTTATCAGTCACCGTAGGCCACATTACTGATTTTAACAGCTATAGGATTGGACCACAGCGTGACTCCCTTTACCCAAATTGACGTCTCACACCATAAAATAATATATTAAACAAATAAAATATAAAATAAAATTAGGGGCTTTTGCTTTCACATGGAAGGTTTTGCATCAGAAATTGCGCAAAGCGAAAAACTTCTATGATAGGGAACCACAAATTAAAATTTTTGGTTTTTCTATTTATACACAAACTTAGATAAAATTGTATGAAAAATAATGTATATAACTGAAAAATCATAACCTTTCCGTTTAAATTTTATAAAAATAAAATAAAATAAAATAAAAAATCATGATATCAAAACAAGCGTATGATGAAAAAGGTCCAAAAAAGGAGAAAGTATTTTTGGGTGCTTCTCTGCAATTTGTCTGAAAGTGATGAGAAGGTCACACTACACTTCACTACACTCTTCCCATGTGAATCTAGAATTCCAAACACTCTTCTATGTACTCCCATCATCCTCCCCATTTGAGCATATACCTTTACTCAGACTATGTGGTCGCAATCATAGGCCTGTGATTCCTTGGACCATAAGGTACCTTTGATTGCAATGGAGATTGCTCAGCAACCCTCTGATTAAATTGGTCATCACAAGATTTCACATACCTCTCCACAAACCAACACTCTCATTAACTCACACACATTCTTGGTTGGATCCACGTCTATTAAAAAAATATTTATTGCACAAAAATCAAAAAATCATTGGAGAAAATAACTATCCAGCAACAAGAAAGTTGTTTCCCCTCACTATATATGCATTAGGGGCGTTTGATACATGAATTATTTTTGGATTTTAGAGAAATTGATATTGGAAATTCTATTTACTCATATTTGATAGAAAGTTTTTGAAAATTTTCTTGAAATTCTGATTTGTGAATAAATTGTATAGCAGAGTAACATCTAAGAATATCACCAGGAGGGTGGTATTCTTGGAATCCCGAATGTTGAAAAAATTTGATTTTTTCAATAATATTTAACAATCAACTAAATATAGAATCAGTAAACTTGAATCTATATTTCCAGCAATATATTTGCCTACTAAATAGCATTTTAGTCACATTATCACGAAATTATTTTTCAGCGTATTCTTGGTAATTATAATTTTCGGATAAAAAAAATGTCTCAACTGTGAAAGTTTGTTTTGCTGGCTTTCTTATTCCATGGACTATGCTATAACTCGTGATTGTAAATTTATTTATTTTATCTCGCATAAATTGAAGTGTAACAGTTCTTACCCTTTACTCCCCTTTTCCAACCCTGTGGCATTTCAGATTCCCAAGAAAAAATAAATTACAGAGGTATTTTAAAACTGTTATGATTTAGAAGATATTTGTCTAGTTGCAAACATATAATAGATTATATTTTTTTGAGATAATATAATAATCTAGGAGAAATATTTTTCTCATGTTGTATGAGATAATTTATCTTATTCAACACACAAAAAAGTATGTGAGACTCATTTTTTTTCTTTTTTTCTTCTCTTCTTAGTGAATCATACTTATTTTTGTATGTATGTGTTACATAAGATAAATTATCTGATGAGAAAAATATTTCCCATAGATTATATGATAACTTCATTAGTCACATTATCATATACATCCATGTACTAAGTAGTTGACCTTTCATTTCTGGAATAATATATCAGGTAAGCATTGGAGGCATCCGTTTCTGCTTGTATATGTATGATATTAATTATTATAGACAGGCAAGGTTATCTCGCTGTCAGATACTTGTGTTGTGTGTTTTTCCCAATTGACATATTAATTTCCAAACCTAATATAAAGGCACTGCACAATATCACGCAGCGATTGGTGCCTTCGAGAGATGCAATCAACCACTACCCCACCACTCAACCCTTCATTTAGCAGCCTGTAAAAAACTTTAAGTATGCCTTTTTTTATTTTTTTACAAAGTGGGGCATGCATCAATATTCTTAAATAGTTTCAGTAAATATTTTGTATAGTAAAAAAAAACCTCTGCTTATATTCAAAGAGATGATATATATATATATATATATATTCTAAAATTCTAAATTTTGTGCTATATAATTATCTTTACTTTACGGAAATGCAATCCCAAAAGTGGTTATGATTGATTATCAATATTATTGATACATTGTATATTGTTGTAACTTGTAAGCTCTCCATTGATGGCCATGAAGGAGAAACCATGGGCTTTGGCTCTGCCACTACTGTTTTATCATTTGTGGTCCTAAACCAAGTACCATGTGATAAGTCACGTGTGCAAACCACTGAAGCGCGCGTGAGGACAATGATGCCATTGCAGATTAGTCCCAAAGTCCAACGGCTAAAAGACAACTACTTCCACTGTTTACCTTATCCGAAGTTCCTAATGAAATGTGAAAATGACACTTAGCAAAGAATTTTTTTAAAAAAAAAAAAAAACAGTTCTTCCCCTTGAAAATTACAGTGCTCTTGATGACATTTTAATTTATAGTGTTGTGTAACATATTACATTATTCTACTTTTTATTCTTCTCTTCTCGTGGAGCTCCACTAATGTTTAAGAACATATATATTTCTTTTATTATAAAATCAGATATGCTTTTGTTAATTCATATAGTATTGTAAAGTGTTTATCTCTCTATTATTGTTCTCTTAAAATTATTTCTTGTATGTTATATAACAAAATGAAAATTCTGAATATGTTGTAGAAAACATGAATAATTGAATGTTCTTTGTTTGCAACAAAATAATTGTGGGACAATGACCATACTGCCACTTTTTAGGCAAAAATTTACCTGATTGTCACTTCTGAAAAAAAAATTGCCAAAATGCCACGCCTGAATCCCGCTGGTCTGACAAGCAGGAATGGACTTGACACGTGTCAGCGTCTAAATGGTCAACCATTCTCGCTGGGCTGCCCAGCTAGAATGACAGAATGCTGACACGTGACAAAAGCAAAGGCATTCTCTGGATGTCTGTACTTTTGCCACGTGTCAGCATTCTGTCATTCTAGCTGGGCAGCCCAGCGAGAATGGTTGACCATTCAGACGCTGACACGTGTCCATTCCATTCCCGCTTGTCAGACCAGCGGGATTCAGGCGTGATATTTTGACAAATTTTTTTTCAAAAATGACAATCAAATAAAATTTTATTAAAGGAGTGGCAATATAGTCAATGTCCCAATAATTGTTGGGTTAATGGAGCTGAAAAAGAAAAGTTGAAGTTGATTGGTATTTGTTGCCGATAATGGATGAGCTGAGCATGTCTTATGTCTCATCCACTGAAGTGATGTTGATTGGACCCAATGCTTTTTCTATTCTAGACTTTTCGGGATTACCAAACCTAAAAGACAAACACAACTCCCAAACGCTTCCAGATACAGCATTATACAAGGTCTCTCTCTCTCTCAAACACTACACAGCTGTTTATTTATTGTGTTATGTCTACTATTTTATTCTTTGAATCTTTTTTTCTTTTTTATGCTATATACTGTTTTCAGTGTAGGTTTACCTAACCTTTTAGAGTTACAATCTTATTATTACTATTATTACAATACAACAAGATATAGTTAGTATTCATAAAAGAATTAATTATTAACAATTTGAAAGTGCCTCAATAAATTTTTATACACTTCTATAATTTCACTTCAATTTTATAACCTTGAATTGATTTTTTTTTCTCGTGAGTATTTCGAACTAAATACATTTTCCTTAGCTCAACTTACGTAAAACTTAATGTATCTACAATGAATTAACTATGATGATAAGAAAATTATAATCTTTAGTGAAGATAATAGTTTGAGTTGTTAATATGTTATTTGTGGAGCGAGGATCGTAATGTTTTGTCCCTGAATAAAATTATTTTCACATCTAATTAATAAATATAAAAATATCTTAAGTAAAACGTAAAACTCAATGTCAAAATATTATTAAATGGACACTTGAAATGCAAACCAAACCAGCACCTACGAAATCTACTAGTTTATTGGCGTTGCCAAATATGGTCGAGCAAAGCTTTCCTATGAGTTCAAGTAATTTTAATGATATATATTTACTCAAAACAAAACCATTTAATGAACCTAACAAAAGCCTAACGCAAGGGTGCTTATTTGAGGAAAATAAAATAAAATCCAATTGAATGAGTATGTGTTTGGATTATAGTTTAAAAAATTTGTTTTGTTTCGGTATGTAATGAAATAATTTATATTTAGAATTTTTTATTTCAAAAGTGGGATAGTTGTAAAATTCACTATAAAATTCTCACAATTTTTTTTATCCTTTGTTTGTAAATATTTGAATAAAAATAAAAATGAGGATAAACCACACACTATCCGATGCTAATGCTATAATGCAGTTCCATTTTTTTTATTTTATTTCTTAATTATTATACTTTTAATAATTAATTTTTTTATTTTTATTATTTCTTTTACCAAATTTTAAAATATAAAATAAAATTAAAGATATACCTTTTTTTAGAAAATTTTCTAGCAAATATTTGTAAGGCACTAGTTAAGGAATAAAACATTTAATATCATTAAAACTCAAAAAGTATATCAAATGTTTAAGTAATTATAGGGAATAACAATTTTGTATATGTGACAAACAAAAAAATTCTACCACAAAAAATAAATTAGTAGTGGGTCTATCATTTAATCAATTTTCTCTCTCCTTAACTTATTTTCTGTGGCAGATTTTCTTTTTCTGCCATAGTAGAAATGTTATTCCGGTAATTATAAGGATTTAATAGACAATACAAAATATTTCTAACCAGTATTTGAAAGATTCTCATTATCAAAATCATTATCTTAATTATTAATTAAAGCATAGTAACTATAAATAAATAAAATTCAAACACCCGTATATTTTCTTCCACCAGTTGTACCTTGATTAACAATGATTTAATTATTAATAGATAACGTGTGTAATTGTTTAAGAAACTACTACTTTATAGGTTATTTTG